>NC_058095.1:105783863-106086893 GCF_020171115.1 Neogale vison | reverse complement strand
TCCATTTTGAGTTGATCTTTGTGTACGGTGTAAGAGAATGGTCGAGTTTCATTCTTCTACATATAGCTGTCCAGTTTTCCCAGCACCATTTATTGAAGAGACTGTCTTTTTTCCACTGTATATTTTTTCCTGTTTTGTCGAAGATTAATTGACCATAGAGTTGAGGGTCCATATCAGGGCTCTCTACTCTGTTCCACTGGTCTATGTGTCTGTTTTTATGCCAGTACCATGCTGTCTTGGTGATCACAGCTTTGTAATAAAGCTTGAAATCAGGTAAGGTGATGCCGCCTGCTTTATTTTTGTTTTTCAACATTTCCTTAGCGATTCGGGGTCTCTTCTGATTCCATACAAATTTTAGGATTATTTGCTCCAGCTCTTTGAAGAATGCCGGTGGAATTTTGATCGGAATGGCATTAAAAGTATAGATTGCTCTAGGCAGTATAGACATTTTAACAATGTTTATTCTTCTGATCCAAGAGCATGGAATGGTCTTCCATCTTTTTGTGTCTTCTTCAATTTCTTTCATGAGTGTTCTATAGTTCCTCAAGTATAGATCCTTTACCTCTTTAGTTAGGTTTATTCCCAGGTATCTTATGGTTCTTGGTGCTATAGTAAATGGAATCGATTCTCTAATTTCCCTTTCTGTATTTTCATTGTTAGTGTATAAGAAAGCCACTGATTTCTGCACATTGACTTTGTATCCTGCCACGTTGCTGAATTGCTGTATGAGTTCTAGTAGTTTGGGGGTGGAGTCTTTTGGGTTTTCCATATAAATAATCATGTCATCTGCGAAGAGAGAGAGTTTGACTTCTTCATTACCAATTTGGATACCTTTTATTTCTCTCTGTTGTCTGATTGCTGTTGCTAGGACTTCTAATACTATGTTGAACAAGAGTGGTGAAAGTGGGCATCCTTGTCTTGTTCCTGATCTCAATGGGAAGGCTGCAAGCTTTTTCCCATTGAGGATGATATTTGCTGTGGGTCTTTCATAGATAGATTTGATGAGGTTCAGGAATGTTCCCTCTATCCCTATACTTTGAAGCATTTTAATCAGGAACGGATGTTGGATTTTGTCAAATGCTTTTTCTGCATCAATTGAGAGGACCATGTGGTTCTTCTCTCTTCTCATATTAATTTGTTGTATCACATTGATTGATTTACGAATGTTGAACCATCCTTGTAGCCCAGGGATGAATCCCACCTGATCATGGTGGATAATCTTTTTAATGTGTTGTTGGATCCTGTTGGCTAGGATCTTGTTGAGAATCTTAGCATCCATATTCATCAGTGATATTGGTCTGAAATTCTCCTTTTTGGTATGGTCCTTGCCTGGTTTGGGGATCAGGGTAATGCTGGCTTCATAGAAAGAGTCTGGAAGTTTTCCTTCTGCTTCAATTTTTTGAAACAGCTTCAGGAGAATAGGTGTTATTTCTTCTTGGAAGGTTTGGTAGAATTCCCCAGGGGATCCGTCAGGTCCTGGGCTCTTGTTTTTTGGGAGATTTTTGATCACTGCTTCAATCTCGTTATTAGATATCGGTCTATTCAGGTTGTCGATTTCTTCCTTGTTCAATTTTGGTAGTTTATATTTTTCCAGGAATGCATCCATTTCATCTAGGTTGCTAAGCTTATTGGCATATAACTGTTCGTAATAACTTCTGATGATTGTTTCTACTTCCTTGGTGTTAGTTGTGATCTCTCCCTTTTCATTCATAATTTTGTGAATTTGGGATTTCTCTCTTTTCTTTCGGATTAGTGTAGCCAGTGGCTTATCGATCTTATTGATTCTTTCAAAAAACCAGCTTCTAGTTTCATTGATACGTTCTACTGTATCTCTGGTTTCTCCCTCATTGATCTCAGCTCTAATCTTGATGATTTCCCTTCTTATGTGTGGAGTTGGTTTGATTTGTTGTTGATCCTCCAGTTCTTTAAGGTGTAGAGACAGCTGGTGTGTTCTGGATTTTTCAATTTTTTTCAAATTTTTTTTTTTTTTTTTGAGCAAGGCTTGGATGGCTATATATTTTCCCCTTAGGACCGCCTTTGCTGTATCCCATTGGTTTTGGACCGAAGTGTCTTCATTCTCATTGGTTTCCATGAATTGTTTCAGTTCTTCTTTGAGCTCCTGGTTGATCCAAGCATTCTTAAGCAAGGTGGTCTTTAGCTTCCAGGTGTTTGAGTTCCTTCAGAACTTTTCCTTGTGATTGAGCTCCAGTTTCAAAGCATTGTGATCTGAGAATATGCAGGGAATAATCTCAGTCTTTTGGTATCGGCTGAGTCCTGATTTGTGACCCAGTATGTGGTCTATTCTGGAGAAGGTTCCATGTGCACTTGAGAAGAATGAGTATTCTGCTGTTTTAGGGTGAAATGTTCTGTATATATCTATGAGGTCCATCTGGTCCAATGTGTCATTCAATGCTCTTATTTCTTTATTGATTTTCTGCTTCGATGATCTGTCTAGTTCTGAAAGAGGCGTGTTAAGATCTCCTACGATTAGTGTATTCATATCAATATGACTCTTTATCTTGATTAACAGTTTTCTTAAGTAATTGGCTGCTCCCATATTGGGAGCATAGATATTTACAATTGTTAGATCATCTTGGTGGATAGTCCCTTTAAGGATTATGTAGTGTCCTTCTGTATCTCTGACTACAGTCTTTAGTTTGAAGTCTAATTTATCTGATATGAGAATCGCTACCCCAGCCTTCTTTTGAGTCCCATTGGCATGAAAGATGCTTCTCCACCCCTTCACTTTCAGTCTGCGTGTATCTTTAGGTTCAAAATGGGTCTCTTGTAGACAGCATATGGATGGGTCCTGTCGTTTTATCCAATCTGCAACCCTGTGCCGTTTTATGGGTGCATTTAGGCCATTCACATTGAGTGATTATTGATAGATACGTTTTTATTGACATCGAGTTACCTTTGAAGTCTTTCTTTCTGTAGAATGTCTCTATATTTCTGTTCAATGCTATTCTTGGGATTTTTCCTCTTTTATAGAACCCCCCTTAATATTTCCTGCAGTGTCGGCTTGGTGGTTGCATAGTCTTTTAAGCCTTGCCGGTCTTGGAAACTCTTTATCTCTCCATCCATTTTGAATATCAGTCTTGCTGGATAAAGTATTCTTGGCTGCATGTTCTTCTCATTTAGTGCCCTGAATATATCTTGCCAGCCTCTTCTGGCTTGCCAGGTCTCTGTGGACAGGTCTGATGTTATTCTGATGGGCTTCCCTCTGTAAGTAAGGAGCCTCTTTGCCCTGGCAGCTTTCAAGAGATTATACCTACAATTATAATTTCTCAATTTGACTATCAGGTGTCGTGATGTTTTTTTGGAGTGTATAATCTTGGGTGGAGACCGTTCAGCCTCTAGTACATGAACGCTGGTTTCATTCGCGAGATTCGGAAAATTTTCATGAAGGACTTGTTCCACGATATCTTCTAGACTTCTTTCTTTCTCCTCCCCTTCAGGAATTCCAATAATTCTGACGTTGGAACGCTTCATGGCATCATTTATTTCCCTGATTCTGCTTTCGTGGGATCTAAGCTGTTTGTTCCAGGCTTCCTCCTGATCCTTTCTCTCTATCTGTTTGTCTTCCAGATCACTAATTCTATCTTCTGTCTCAGTTACCCTAGCTTTGAGAGAGTTTAGATTGGATTGGAACTCATTGAGAGCATTGTGGACCTCCTCCCTGGTAGCTTTGAGCTCCGCCCTAACATTGTGAACATCCTGTCTGGTCGCTTTCAGTTCGGCCCTAATCAATTCTGTTTGGTCATCCATGGCTTTCTCCAACCTAGCTATTGCCTGGATAATTGTTAGCCTGAATTCTCTTTCCGACATATTGTCTATGTTGATAGCCGTTAGCTCTATTGCAGAAGGTCCATCCTCTGTATTTTTCTTCTGTTGGGCATTCCTCCTCCTAGTCATTTTGGTGGGAGAAGACTGAACAGATGTAGCTGGATGTATCAACTCTGGTGCAGTCAAGGTGCACCCTGGAACACTTCCTGATCTCCGTCTCAGAGAGAAGCCTCAGTCTGGGTGCAGAAGCTGAATAAATTCCCCCTTGGACGCTGGCAGTGCAGGTTCCAAGTTAAAGACCCTGGGGGCGCAGGATCTTTTGCTCGTCCCCAAAGCCAAGGCAGTGGCGGCTGTCTGGGAGCTCCTGACCGCCAGAGAGGTTCCAAGCAGCGATCGCACACTGAGATTTTGCCGCCGGCCCGGGCTGGGAGTGCCCGGCTTGCGCGCACCTCTTTTCAGAGGCGGCTGTGGGTCGGGCGCGCGTCTGGGGCACTGAGAACGGGGTGCTGGTCCGTAAGCCGCAGGCTGGGCTTTTGCGCGCCTCTGTCCGGGGAAGAGTTTCGCGCGCGGCTTAGACTTTGAAACAATGGCGCGAGTCAAGAAGCGCCCCCGGGCCTTAGAAACCCAGGAGAGCTGGAGGGACGTGCGCACGCATCTCAAGCTTTGTGGTAGGGCTGGTGCGCGTTCTGCAGACCGGCGCAGCTCCCATCCCCTCACAGGAGCCGGAACCCCCGCGCTCTGGGGTGCGCTGGCGGCTTAGGGACCAGGAGCCGATTTCTCCGCCGCACTCTCTCTGCCTCCGCGCCGGGGAGGCCGTCTGGGACCGAAGACTTAAGCCCCTGTCCCTAGCCGCCCCGATTCCCACAATTTGCCCCCGCAATCCTTTGCTCTTTTGGAGTGCTTTCAACCAGTCTCCAAGTTAATGCTGGTCCCCAGACGCAGGGCACTCTCGCTTGTATCGGGGTATTACTTTTGCACCGGTCGCCTCTGGTGTCTCCCTCCCCCTTTTGTTTATCTTCCGATATCAGTCCGCTGTTCCCATTCTGCTTTACCTGCTCACTGGCGTCTTCTGCCCCTGTAGAGATCCAGACGTGTATAATTCTGATCTCAGGCTGATTTCATGGGTGATTGGAGTTCTTTGGTAGGTAATCAGCTCACTTTGGGGTACCAGCTGAAAAGACGCCTCTTCCTAGTACCCCGCCATCTTGTCCCCCCCTAGCCTCCAGATTTTGATTATAAGTCTCTTTGCTAAATTACTCAGAGTTCATTTTAAACTCAGATCCCTTGCAGGCTAGATCCAAAAGGCTAAGGTCTTTTTTTTTCCCCCAAAAGGCTAAGGTCTTAGGGCAACTTGCTGTTAAAAATTCCTTCATGTGACTTTTTTTTTGGTTATCAGCAACTTTTCTCATTCCCAGCTGAAGGTGGTTTGGTTACCTTGTTGATTTTGGTAGGATGTGGACCCACTTGGCTATTTAGTTTGTCTGTATATACTCAGTAGGAAAAAGCCATGCTGCTTTCTCAACCTTCTCATTGTACAGAAAGTAAAAGAGCCCAGAGACTGCCATATACTGTCAGGGGACATCTGGCTAGAGGTTGCCCAGTTAAAAGGTAGTCCTTATCCATTATAAACACAAAAAGAACAACAAGTTTCCTTTCCCAAGAGCCTGTGAAATTGAAAGCAAGAGATTTATACAAAAACAGAAGTCTAAAAAATGTTTTTTGGTTTAAAGATACTTTAGATATTAAAAAAATTGTTGAGAAATTATAGTTTGTGTAGCACATTGCCCAATAACATATGGGATTCCACGTTTTACAAATTAATAGGAGAAATGAACATATATACTAGCAACTATAATTCCAAACCATATAGAATAAGAATCCTATGAACAATGCAGACAATTAGTGTTTACAAACTGATGCTTTCTGGCCCAGGAAGGCTTATGCAGTAAGTTGCCTTAAGAGATGGGTAGGAATTATTAATGGGCAAACATATTTCTGTGTTATCAGGACTACTTTAAATGGGATAGGAATGAAAGTACAATAAACTGCATAAACAAGATCAAGGAAGTAAGAAAGAATAAGTCACACTTAAAGACAGGGAAATCCAGGGGCACATTGTGGCACAGTCAGGTAAGTGTCTGACTCTAGATTTCGGTTCAGGTCATGATCTTAGCTTTGTGAGATGGAGCCCTGTGTTGGGCTCCATGCTCATCAGGAAGTCTGCTTGAGATTCTCTCTCTCCCTCTCCCTCTGCCCTTCCCACTCATGCATTCTCTCTCTCTCTCTCTCTCTCAAGTATATAAATAAATCTTAAGGAAAAAAAAAAAGACAGGGAAGTCCAGTTACATTGCATAGAAAGGGGTATAAAATGTCATGGAGCGGGTAAATGTGGTAGACTGTATAAATATGGAAGAGTGATAGAGAAGATAGAAGATACAAGTAGAGGTCATATTATGAAGAGCCTTTGGTGATTGGGCTTTGTAGGCATGGGAATCACTGCATTTGGGTAGGGCAATGGTATGCTGATGGTGGTATTTGCAGGACACTTCCATGGTGGAGTTACAAGGGCTAGAGCCAGCAGCTTGCAGGCAAGGTGTCCAGTGGGAAAGCTCTAGTATTAGTCTGGGTGTTAAGTCTTGAACTGGAACTTAGATCATATCTCTACTTATTTCTACATAAGGGACAGATCCAAGTTTGCTAGGGCTTAAAACTTATACAATATGGGGGAGCCCTCCTTAGGAGAAGTAAAACAAATTTACAAGTAAAAAGTTGCTGTGATTCTTCCTGGGCCTTAGAAGGGGCCATGTAAAGGACGGGCCCTGCACCCAGCTTCATGGAAAATCAGCCTCTGGGTAAAAACCATGCCAGTTTCCGAGTTAGAATGACCTACTCCTTTTCATTATTGTTAAATGGATCTGCTTGTCCAGAGGTTTTATGGCAATTGGCTCAAGTAGACAAATGAAACAACATTGCATATGCAGAAACTGCCTATTTGTAAAAAGTCTGGGTCAAGTGGGAAAAAAAAACAGTTTATTTCATCTTAACAGATTTTAGGTTAATACCCTTAAACACCCATACCACTTTTACAGTTTAAGAATGTTTGCACTATTGAAAACGTAAAATAGGGATTGGCCCAACAGAACCTTGGGCCACGCTGCCTGGGTTCAAATTGTGAGTCATCCATTTCACTATGAAAAGTGCTTAGCACTGTGCCTGGCACATAATAAGTGCTCAATAAATATAGGTATTATTTTTATCAGTGGGAAGTTTAAAAATAAAATTAATGGAAATGTGTTTAACACAAGGAAAGTGTTGGGGCTCCTGAGTGGCTCAGTCCATTAAGCATCAGACTCTTGATTTCTGTGCAGGTCATGATCTCAGGGTCATGAAATTGAGCCCAGCATCGAGCTCTGGATGAGTGTGGAGCCTGCTTAAGATTCTCTCTTTCCCTCTTCTTTTGCCCCTCCCTGCTTCCTCATGTACACTGCTCTCTCTCAAAAACAAACAAACAAAAAAACACACACAAGGAAAATGTTAATTGCTTTTAAACAGATCACTTGCCTGTATGGATTGTTAGTATTGTCACCTATATTTAGATTTTCAAATTGAGTTCCAAAGAAGTTGTTTATTTCCTTGTGACTTTAGGTTCAGAGACTTCTCTGCTGGCTGTACATTGAATTACCTGGGATCCTTCTAAGTCCTACTGTTGCCAGGACCCCATCCAGGCCAATTTGATCAAAACCTCTGAAGTGAGCTTGGGCATCTGGATGTCTCAGAGAGTCCCTGAAGGCTTTACTGGACAGCCACAGTCAGAGTCGGGTGTATGGTCTCCCAGTGCCTTGTGGTGACCTGGCTGCTAGGCCTAGAGCCACCTGATTTCAGCCACAAGTGAGATTGCCTGAGGAAGTTTCGAATTTTCTTTTTTCGATTTTATTATTTTATCAAAGTGAACCGTAACTCAATACAGAAATAGATCAATGTTGAACGGTGAAGAAAATAATCCCAAGAGTGACTTAAAAAAAAAATCCTTCACATTCTTCTTAACTATATTAATTTATTCTAAAGCTAATATCTTAATAAATCCCAATTACAATGGTTCTTGTCACCCATTGCTGTTTCTCTTAAATGTAAAAGTCCTTCCTGGAGTATTTCATAAAATCCCTGAGAACAATGGCCTTTACATTTCCTAGGCATTGGGCCCTGTATTAACTCTGTATGTGTGTTATCTCCTTGTCCTTATGACTCTCCATATGAGGTAGGTAGAATTATCATCCCCATTTTAGAAAAGTGAGTTTCTGTGGTCATCTTCTTGGTATGAGGCACAATTTAAGGACATGTGTCCTAGAAGGGAGGCAGAATAGAATAGTGGTTGAGAACTCCAACACAGGGGTCTGGTAGACCTGGGAATTTGTTAACCTCTACTCTGCACCTGGATTTCTTCATCTATGAAATAGGATAGAAACACTCACCTTGTAGATTTGTTGTAATTATGAGGATAATAACCTAGGAAGTGATAAGTGCTCGTGATGGCAGCTATTAATAAATCAGATGTGTTGCTGTGAGAGGGTCCTATTTTTAAAATATACTGTAGGATTTTAATAAATTAAAACTTTTATTATTATTTCATAAGAAATGCATGTTGACTATAAAAAATTAGGAAATCAAACAAGCAAAAATGTTTAAAAATCACCTTTAATCTTACAACAGAGAATTTATTTAATTTTTGTCTAGCTTTTGTGTTTTTTTCTATGTACACATACACATTATTTAGAGTGGGATGGTATACATTATTGTTCTTCAGATGCCTTTTCATTCAGTCATGTTTTTATTTTCTGTTTTGCTCTAGTCTTGCTGCTACACTTGTAAATGATTGCTTATGTTCATAGATGTTTAATACCATTAAAGATAAGCCAGGCCCTTGCCACAGGGTCAGGCATGATTCAAAGACTTGCTATTTTATGTAAGATTATTTGCTTGTTTTTTGTGGGTGAGGTTTGTTCTCCTTATCTTACACAGAGTGAAGTTAGGGCAGTGGGGCAGGAAGATGGTTGCTTAGAGCAGGTCTGGCAGAAGCATTCTCCTGGCACTGTTGTGAAGGACAGAAGTTGAGCATGTTGGGAGACATTAAGGAGGTCTGGAGGATGGGGTGGCTCTGGAGGCATTTGCTCTGCAAGGGGGAGCTAATGTCAGGTAGATTCCTAGTGCCAGGACAGAATAGAATCCTAGACTTGTGATAGAGTGAATACACAGATGGATAATTGCTGAACATACATGTGGGACTCTGGCCAACAGCCTGTAGCACCCAGCCCAGGAGAGCAACCCCCTTATCTACAGTAAACATCCCAGCATACTTTAAGTTGGGCTTACAGGAAGCCAGATAGCCATCTCTTGTAACAATCTGGGAAACTAAACAATGATTATGTAACCCTCAGTACCAAATAGCCAGGACTTGGTTCATAACTGACACCTTCCTTCTTTAAGTCCCTACTTCCAACTTAGGACCAACTAAAGAAAGCCAAATGTGCACCCTAACCAATCACAAAGGATGCCCCTCTTCTGGTTGAACCACCTGCAGCTTCCCCATGCCAACAGTCCCCATTCAGGACACTCCTGCCCCCTTCCCTATTCCACCATAACGCTCTCTAACCTCTCTGCCTACCTTTGAGTCTCTGTCAAAATGCAAATGATCGTGGCCAACAGCAAGCTCTGAACAAATAGCTTTTGTTTTTATTTGCTTGGTCTTTATTTCCACACTTGCTTTATTCTCAGGTGTGACCTTTGTCAGATGGGGCCCTTTGTCTTGGACAGAATTTTGCTTTATCTCTTTTTGTGAGGTGCAGGCTATTTTTCTGAAAGGAAGGGATTGTATCTTACTCATCTCAGCACTTCTAGTGCCCGATGCATAATCCAGACTGTTCAAAAGAGGGGAAGGAGGTCTCATTCACAAGAATTAGGCCCTTTCTTTTCCAGTATGGAACCAGGAAGCCCAATAGGACTAGTTGGTCTTGTTTGGATATAATGAAATGTCATCCAAAATTTCAGCTTAAATGTAAACTGAACTGGAATTGACGTGGCTGGGAAGGCGGGGAGGTAAGGCGGGATTTTGCAGCCTGAGGGAATTTGTAAAATCTCTAGAGAACTATTTTTCAATCTTTCTGGCAAAACTCCCCCTCCCTTTTTTTTTTTTTTTTTTTTTTTGGTTTAACACCTTCCCCTAATCTAAAACCACATGAATTTTGAGGGAAATTTAATTAAAGATTTTTCCCCTAGCTAAATGGAAGCAGGTGCTCTTCAGACAGTAAAGAAAACCATGGCTAAGTTAGTTGGGCTTGCTTTTTATCCCTGTTTCCCGGAAGATAACTGAAATGCGACCTGTGGCCAGTTAATTGTCACTGAGGTCAAGTTTCGTGAGTGTTTTTCCACTGGTGAATCTACACCAGGACCCTGACCAGAAGCCCTGCACCTCCCTTGCCATAGTATCAGCTCCATTTCCCTCTTTCTCACGACAGACATACTCATCCAGCATCAGCATTCAGGCCTGCAATACTACCCTTGCTCTATGTATTTCCCTTAACCACTGTGTTCTTCCGGAAGACTCTCCAAATTCAAACACCAAAGTGATTTTGTCATGTAGCTGAAACCTCTCCATGTGTGGGAACAAAGTCTGAAGGGGAGGAACTAGAGCAGTTCATTCTCAGGAATTCCACGCAGATCTCAGGGCTGTAATGATCCTGCATTATGTGCGGAAGGCCTTCCTAGAGCTCTTTTCTAGTCGAAATGTCCTACGAGGGCAGGGACCATGTCTGTCTGATTTATTTCTGTGTCTGTTGTCCTTGACATACAATAGCATGTGACGGGATTTTGTTCACGCCTGACGGGAACTTGGAATTTGGAGTCACTCCACAGAAGGCGCTGAAAGGTGGCAGACACAGCATCATCCTGGGCGAGTGTAAGGACTCCGTTATAAAATAGATACAAATATCAGTAACACTACAGCAGCTCTGCCTGCAGAAATAATGGTCATGTTGGCTACATATTTATTAAGAAATAGATAATTTTTCTGTTAGTAGAGCCCTCTCTTAGTAGAGCCCTTAGAAAGTCTGGAATTTCTGCCTAATAATAGCAAGTGAACCTCAGGATAAGTAATCTGATTGCCTCATTCTGAAGAGAAGACTTAAAACATACCGAGTTACCTCACATTGCCTTGTGGGTAGGGCATATAGTTGAGTGATGGGGGAAAGCAATCCTGTATTTCCTAAGGGTCCCAAGAAAAACAGAAATGCTTTTTCTTAAATTTTGCTGGCTGATGGAAAGTTCCCTGAGCTTGGTTGTAACTTCTCCTCTGAAGCAGCCTCGTGTAAACAGTTGTGCTAACTCTGAGCCATCTATTTGTGTCATCAAGCCCTCACTACATTTATCACCTACCTTCCCATAACTCTCTCAGCAGCCTTGGTGGGTCGGTGGGCAAGGAGGAGAAGTTGAGTCTTTTCCCATTGACTTCTGTGGTGGGTGTGAGGGGTTCTCACTCAACATCCATTTCAGCCTCCTCCTGCTGTGCCTTCCTGTACTGCAGCGGCTGGAAAACTAAAAGCTGCATTTCCCAGTACCCTTGGAAGGCAAAAGTCAGGCTGGGAAGAGTGGGCGGCAGGTGGGTTCTCTATAGCCCTATTAGCAAAGGCCCCAGGCTGGCTTCTACTGTCCTGCATGTGAGAGGTGGGGCACCAGGCCCCCCCTACCCCCCGCCGGACTGCCACAGGGCCCCTTGCCCCCCCCTTGGCCCAACTGCCCGTGCAGATGGTCACAGGCCTGGCTAAGTCCTGGAGCCAGCAGCAGCCAGTCCTAGGGTTTGGGGGGGGGGTTCTCCTCCTCATGGCAGTGGTGGTGTGCTTGTAGACCAGCTTCCCGATCTGCAGGCAGCAACTTCGGTGGCCTGGTTCTGCTGTGTGGCTTGGGAGTTGTCCCTGGAAGAATCACGAGTTTGTTTCCTTAGCTCTCCCAGTGCTCTGTAAGCTATTTTGTACACTGTGATAAACCTGGTTCTGCTTAACCTTGCCAGACTGAATTCGTTTCTCTGCATTGGGACCCTGACCACTCTGACTCAGGAATGAAGGGCTCAATCAAGCTTTATGAGTTAGGCATTATCAAGAGTTGCCCTCCTGGTTGCTGTTGCCTTGGCTTTAGACAATTATTTGTGAAACCACTGATGTGTTACTCTTGGTTCCTGAATTCCAAGCTAGTGTGTGTTTGTCTACTGTATTCTAATAAGCAGTGAGCAATCAGAAATCCAAGGCTATAGGTTTTATTATGCTTAATAAAATATTGAATCTGTTACACATTAAATTCTGATTATGTTTAGAAAAGTGTTGAGACTACTAACTCATCCATCCAAGGTCTGAGCTTAGTGTTGCCTTGTTTGTTGTTCATGAGCCTTTGCTCCTGGGTGTCTTGGAAACCTCTGGATGACATTAATATAAAAGCAATACCAATCACCATTATAACAGAGCATTATGTTTCTGTCTTTTTCATGGCATGATCCTTTTTGTCAGAGTTAAGGGAAGTTATTACAAAAAAGGAACAGTAAGATTCTAAGAAGTATGATAAGGTGTTGCAAGTCATGTGGTGAGTTAATGAATAACAGAATCAGGCCAATTCTAGGTCAGAAAAGCTTATCTTTGAAACCATTAGAAAAGCAGCTGCTTGATCTAACAGGTTTCCTCCAATCACCAGTCAAGAACAGTCCTAGCTATATAATGGAACTATAGTTCCCATTTTTTAAAAAAATCTAACTGAACAAGGTTCATTGGATGCTGCAGAAAGTGGCATTGAGAGCTCTCAATGTCTGTGCAAAAGCCTGTGGTATTGATGGGATTCATGGGGTGAAGAGAGAGAGACAGAATTCAAGCCGAAGTGGATTCCTTGCACATCTGTTAGTGCTGAGGCAAGCTTGGGTTACAGTTTTATTCCATAAAACAAGGATGTGAGAAGCAGCCTTAAGGAAAAGACATTAGGATGGGCTGAGCAGGACAGAAGTACAGGGTGACTACCGGAGAAGGAGAGCAGACTACCCGCTGGGCTTAGTACCTCAGTTAACACTTTTTTGTTGTTGTTGTTCTTGCTATTAATTCCTGTTATTAAAGAGTCCTTCAAAAGAATGCTGTGGGTTTGAAAGAGAATGGGAGTGAAGCAATCTTTTCTACCAGATATCTCTCGGCCCTCCTGGCTAAGACTTTCCTGGACTTCGTTTTAGCTTTACTGGTACATGAGGAGGTTTCCTTTTGCTGTGGAAGGATTTACATGTAGCCAAATGTTTCATGGCCCTATCTGTAATAGGCTTTAAAGCCTTTCCTGAAAGCAAAATTTATTTAAAGGGAAGGCTGTTTCCTACTAGTTGGAACAGCACTTAGAAGTGTGACTCATACAGCTGGTCCCAAGAGCTTTGATAGTAGGAACATGCCACAAAACAAGCAGAAAGACGTCCACCTTTCCTGTGCCGTGGATCTGTCTTTGGTGTCCCTGCCATTAGGAACCCAAGCATTTCTGGTGCCTTCTGCTGTTCTGCTTCTACAGGGAGGACAAGGCAACTGAGTGGTAACAGTAATTCCGTATCTACTGCAGTGTTGCAAACTCTTATCTCAGGAGGTAAAGGGTTGGTTGGGAAGAGGGTGAAGTAGAGGCTAAGGCTCCCCATTCCCATTCTAGCACTTGCCTCAGAAATCCCGCCTGTTCCACGTATGGAATCTGGGCTGGGAAGGGGCTCTGGTCCGTATATCTTTATATCATGAAGCGTGGATGGGCTTTGCAGGCAGGCAGACCTGGTTTTGTCACTTGATTCGCTGTTGGCTATTGGGCAAGTTACCTAATCTCTCTTGGCCTGGGTTTCTTCACTGGTGAAATAAAGATGATGATGCCGTCAAGGAGTGTGTGAACGCTAGAAAAAGTGCTGCTGAGGCAGAAACTGCAGTGCCTCCTGGTGCACAGTAGGCACTCAGTGAGGGGTAAACGACCATTCTGAGTCTGCTCATGGTCATTTGCCATTTTTTCCCCTTAACCAGTTCTGAGTTTCAGTTTCTCTTTAAAAGCCCCTCCTATTAAATCAGTTCCTCCCTAACCCTCTATTTGTTGTAAACACGCAGTTTACATGTTGTGTTTCTAGTTCTGTATCTCAAAACCCCTGTATTAACATATATATAAAATCCTTATAATAGCCTGACAAAGCAGGCAGCCAGGAGGGTAAGTGTCCTTGTTTCAGAGGTGGGAATAATGAGGCAAGAGACACTAGAATAAAAAAGTAGAGAGAGGCTGGAGAATAGGAGTCCTTAATTTGAAGTGTATGGGCTTGAACTCCCAGAAAATGAAGGCAAAATAAATTTGGGTATATTTTGACTGAGAGAAGGCCTACAGCTTTTACTGTATTCTCGCAGGGGTCTGGGATCCTCTCAAAATCTTAGGAACCGCTGTGGTTAAAGACATCGAGTCTAGAGAACGACTTGCTGGCAGTTTCTGTTGTCTACATTTACGCAGATGGAACAGCAGTGTGTTCCTGGGGTACCCTGTCCAGTTGAGTCCCTTGGGCTGCTTCAAAAATGCAGACTCCTCAGCCCCAGCCCAGACCCACAGAATCAGAGTTTCAAGAGCTGAAGCTGGAGGGCACTTGGGTGCCTCAGTCAGCTGAGTGACTGCCTTCGGCTCAGGTCATGATCCCACGGTCCTGGGTTCAAGTCCTGCATTGGGCTCCCTGCTCAGCAGGGAGCCTGCTTCTCCCTCTGACCCTCTCCCCTCTTATGCTCTCTCTCTCTCAAATAAAAAAACAAAAACAAAAAATGGAAGCAGGAGAATCTGGCATTTGAATAAATTCTCCAGGTGATTCTCATGGCTGTTAAAGTTTGACACTCCACTGGCATAGTAATAAGGACTGCCTTCGAGGTCAGGCATCACCAAGCATGGCCACACCACTTACAGTTGTGGGAAACTTCAGTTTCCTGATCTGCAAAATGGGGAGAATAATTACACCTTTCTTATAAAATATTACTGAGCATTAAAACAGACACTGTATAGTGTTAAATAAAGGGCTTAATATGATAAGTACACAATAAATGTTAGCTGAACTGATAATAATGATTATTGTGAGTGTTATTATAAGTACTTTTAAGAAGGTAGGAACAAACTGGAGGCTCTGACTTTCTGCGGAAAATCAACGGATGGGGCCACTGGGCTTTTACTTCAGTTGCTTAAGGGAGTCATCTGGTTCAACCACATAACGTTTGTCAGTGATCACTTCTAATGAAACAAACAAATCAGTTATATTACAAATCATGGAAAATTTTCTTTTTTCTCTTTAGTTGTCCATTTTCTACTATAAGTATGTTTGTTTTTTTAAAGATTTTATTTATTTATTTGACAGAGAGATCTCAAGTAGGCAGAGAGGCAGGAAGGGGTATGGGGAATGCCAGCCCCCCGCTGAGCAGAGAGCCCAGTGCAGGGACAGGATCCCAGGACTCTGAGATCATGACCTGAGCTGAAGGCAGAGGCTTAACCCACTGAACCACCCAGGTGCCCCAGTATGTCTGATTAAAAAAAAAAAAAACCCAAAAAACCAAAAAACCCCCCAAACTTTATTGTTTCAAAAGAAAGTCTTTTACTATACAATTCACTGAAAAATAATTCATAGTTTATGATCTGTGACATTGTGATAGCTTCTTTAGTTTACTGATGAGGAATTTAACTTCCTCCATTCTGCTGTTTGAAAAAATTAGATTGTACTTAAATTGCTTCAGAAACCGAAACTCTCAGTAGGATGCCTATCTGAGATGCATGGGGTTATTTTTGCAGGAATTAGAGTTCTCAAAGATGTTGCCTGATGTTGGAATTGTTGCCTATCTTCAGAAAGGACGAGAGAATTTGGTTGAGAGTCTTTTTCTGAAAGAGTTGATAAAGTGACTGAGAAAATCTTACAAATATTCTCACACATCTTCAGAGGGGTAAGCAATACTTTTCATATATGTTAGGCTTATTTTTCTTTTTCTTTTTTTTTTAAAGATTTTATCCATTTGACAGAGTTCACAAGTAGGCAGAGAGGAAGGCAGAGAGAGAGGGGGAAGCAGGCCCCCTGCTAAGCAGACAGCCCAAAGTGGGGCTCGATCCCAGGACCCTGAGATCATGACCTGAGCCAAAGGCAGAGGCTTTAACCCACTGAGCTACCCAGGTGCCCCTAGGCTTAATTTTCTAAAAAAAGATAAAGGAAGTTTTAAAAAAAAGAACTGGCATATGTAACACATCAGTTTAGAGTAGCATATCATATATATTATATAGAGATATATAGATATGTGTCTGTATATTATTTACCTACCTAGCATACGTACAAATATTTTCAACTCTAACGGTGGACTATGGATTGAAAATCATACAGTTCAAATCGAGACCAGGATCCAGACCAAAAGAAAAACAACAAGGTATTAATAACATTACTATCCAGTACCAGTTGTTAACTTTTTTAATGAGTTGCCAATGAGAGGAAAGAGTGACAAAGTCCTCTGGTGACAGTGAAATACTCAGGTAAAAAAGCCACGCAACAAAGGACGACAAGAACTCAGGGACATGAGCTAACGAGGAGGAACAGTTTGAAATTCAAATCTGAAGCAAATTCACAAGTATCAGAAGGAATTTTTTTTTTAAAGATTTTATTTATTTGACACAGAGAGATAGATCACAAGTAGGCAGAGAGGCAGGTGGGGGGGGGAGCAGGCCCCCTGCTGAGCAGAAAGCCAGATGCGGGGCTTGATCCCAGGACCCTGAGATCATGACCCAGGCTGAACGCAGAGGCTTAACCCACTGAGCAACCCAGGCGCCCCCAGAAGGAATATTTTAAGGAAACACCACTGTGAGGGTGGATTAAATGTTTGTGGTAAGTGGTGAGAAAAAAAATAAAAGATAATAAAGTACTGATAATAAAGATAATAAAGTGCATGGAAGAATCTGCTAAAAAATTTCTTTTTTCCCTTGTGCCTTCTCTTGGATAACTGTTGTCTTCAGGTGGCCCTGGAGCTCCTTATCAAGTACTGCTCTTGGCTTTGAATGCTTGTGGCTGGATGTCACTGTAACTTCAACTCATTCTCCAAAACCTACCATGGCCATGTGAGGTCCTGTGTGGTGTCCAGACATGGTTACAGCCCCACTCCATTCCAGGAACAGCTTAGCAGTGTGACTGGGTGGAGAAGAAAGTCCCCTAGAGCGACAGGGAGGAGTTTAGCTGGCTTGGACCCATCACGTGGCGGAACAGTGTGGTCCAGCTGTACAATGGAGCCACTGTGTCCTCCAATCATTTCCTCATGCAGAGCCAGAAATTAAAACTACTATGGGATTTTAAATGAGCAGGACGGGGCCTGTGCTGAGCCTGCAAGCAGGCCAGGCCATGTTGATCCCCAGGCATCTGAGAAGAAAATGGCCTAATGGGAAGCCCAAATTATTTGTGTTCTTCAGACTAACGTCAGTTGCCACAGTATCCACTATGCCTTGATGTAGGGGTCTCCTGGGCTCCATGTGCACCTAGTATCCTCCAACACTCTCTTCCCAGGCTATTGTTAACAAGCTATTGTTACTTCAGCACTTACTACCAGTCTCAGTGCTGGGCTCCCTTCTCCCCCCACCCCGGGTTCCAGCCCTGTTCTTGTCTCCAGCTCCTAACCTTCAGGAATGGGATTGGAAGATAGCCTCACTGCTACAATCAGGTAAACCTCTAGAAAAACAAAGCAGCATGGGCTAGCCAGCTTTGCTCTTCTTGTGACATCTTGCCCTCTGGGTCTCAGACTCTGAGTCTCTCACACATGCATGTCTATGGTTTGTGTATTCCACATTTTCTCTGCCTTTGTTCCATTATTATCCTTACAGTCTTTCTCTTATATTTTTCATATAAAGTTTCTGCTAACTATAATGATTTCCCTTGAATTAATAATAACTTCTACTATAGTTCCTATCCCCACAATCATCTTTTCTCATTGCCTTAATCCTTTTTCACCTTTGCTAAAGTTTGTTGACATAACTTTTTACATCTCCTCAAATTTCTCTCTTTCTCCACATTTATATGTATAGATAATGAAATTGCAAGGGGAATACCTTTTCAGGCATCTATGGACACATTAACCTTTTCTCAATTCTTAAGATAAAGTGACAGCCCACTGTCTTGTGCACACAGCAGATGACATCATACCTCTAGGACTGAAGATTGAACTTGGCTGATTGGTACACTTTATGGTTATCCTGCTAGTTCTTGAATGACTTAAAACTTTATTTGGTTAAAAAAATCGAGGATAGTTCTATTTTCAACACTACTGGGTATTTACCCCAAAGATACAAATGTAGTGATCCAAAAGGGCACATGCACCCAGATGTTTATAGCAGCAATGTCTACAATAGCCAAACTATGGAAAGAACCTAGATGTCCATCAACAGATGAATGGATAAAGAAGATGTAGTATATATATACAATGGAATACTATGCAGCTATCAAAAGAAATGAAATCTTTCCATTTGCAATGACGTGGATAGAACTAGAGGGTATCATGCTCAGCGAAATAAGTCAATCGGAGAAAGAAAGCTATCATATGATCTCCCTGATATGAGGAAGTGGAGATGCAACATGGGGTGGTTAAGGGGGTATGAGAAGAATAAATGAAACAGGTTGGGAATGGGAGGGAGACAAACCATAAGTGACTCTTGATCTCACAAAACAAACTGAGGGTTGCTGGGGGTAGGGGGTTGGGAGAAGGGGGGGTTATGGACAATGGGGAGGGTATGTGCTATGGTGAGTGCTGTGAAGTGTGTAAACCTGGTGATTCACAGACCTGTACCCGTGGGGATAAAAAGATATTATATGTTTATAAAAAATAAAAATTAAAAAAAATCAAGGAGTGTTTCCAGGTACTAATCTCCTTTTGGAGCATTTAAAATTTTTTTTATCATATTTAAATTCAGTTAATTAACATTTGTGTATCTTTGGTTTCAGAGGTAGAGTTCAGTTATTCATCAATTGCATATAACACCCCGTGCTCATTACTCAAGTGTCCTCCTTAATGCCTGTCACCGCAGTTACCTGATATTCCCACAGACCTCCCCTCTTGCAAGCCTGTTTTTTTTCCCAATAGTTGAGAGTCTCTTATGGTTTGTCTCCCTCTCTGATTTCATCTTGTCTTCTTTTTCTCTCCCTTCCCCTTTGATCCTCTGTTTTGTTTCTTAATTTCCACATATGAGTGATATAATATGATAATTGTCTTTCTCTGATTGACTTACTTCGCTTACCATAATACCCTCTAGTTCTGGCCATGTCATTGAAAATGGCAAGATTTCATTTTTTGGTGGCTGAGCAATATTCCATCGTATATATATACCACATCTTCTTTATCCATTCATCTGCTGATGGACATTTGGGCTCTTTCCATAGTTTGGCTATTGTGGACATTGCTGCTATAAACACTGGGGTGCAGGTGCCCCTTCAGATCACGATGTTTGTATCTTTTGGATAAATACCTAGTAGTGCAATTGCTGGGTTATAGGGTAGCTCCATTTTAACTTTTTTTTTTTTAAAGACTTATTTATTTATTTATTTGACAGAAATCTCAAGTAGATGGAGAGGCAGGCAGAGAGAGAGAGAGAGGGAAACAGGCTCCCTGCTGAGCAGAGAGCCCCATGCGGGACTCGATCCCAGGACCCTGAGATCATGACCTGAGCCGAAGGCAGCGGCTTAACCCACTGAGCCACCCAGGCGCCCCATTTTAACTTTTTGATGAACTTCCATACTGTTTTCCAGAGTGGCTGTGCCAGCTTGGATTCCCACCAAAAGTGTAAGAGGGTTCCCCTTTTTCTGAATTCTTACCAACATTTTCTTTTTTGCAGAATCAGCTCAAAAGTGTCCTTGTGATGTGATGAGGTGGGCTGGCACCAGAGGAGGGAATGGCCAGCAGCTCCCAGCCACAGGGCTCCTGCCTCACACAGCTCTGGTCATCAACCTGGCTTCTAAGGACAGATACAGGTGCATGAGTTTCCCACTGAGGCTGAATAAATCAAATGAGGAAATGCATGGAGGTGTTGGTTTCCAGCACTTAATTTCTCCTGTGGCTGGGCTAATAGGCAAAGCTGGGGACCATTCAAACTTGAGTTTCTGCAGCATAGCAGGGTTGCATGAGTAAGAGTAACAGTTAAAAGTTGGCAACTTAATTCAGAGGCAATCAGTCTAACATCTCAAAGGAATGATTTGGTGAAGTGGATCCAAAAGTGAAAATGAAGTTCATAGGTTAAGATTTTGGTCTTCTTCCAGCCTTGCTTTAAGTATGTTATGTGACTGGGTCTGTGCCTTGTCCTATTTTCCTAGCTGTATGGAAGACACCACAACATCAGCTGAGTTGGTATAAGAATTTACTAGCATATGTGAGATGATCTGTAATCTTCAGATTAATAAAGAGTAGCATGTGATGATCTCACATTGTTGTACACTAGCCATACCTGACTTAATGTAATCTAGTCTATCAGCTCTTAATAGTTATGAACAAAATATGATTGTCTTTATTCTGTGTTTAACTTGCTGACAGTATCTATATTGCTTTGTGCTATTTTAAGTTCATCCATTTTCTTTGAAGTATTTCTCCAACTTAATTATTTACATATGGTGCTTCTTTTAGATTATTTCTATGCATTTCTCCCCCTCTACTCCTTTCCAAGTGTTATTTTTTTTTCTTTATAGTTTTTTTTTTCTCTGTCTTTACCATCCTAGAATTTTGTCTTAGTGCTGGTATTATTGGACCTCTTTTCCAGTACCTCTTTTATCTATGGCTTCTCAGGATTCCCTCACATGCCTCAGCCATTTTTATACTTCTTAAAACTTTAAGCCTTTCATTAAATAAATACAGGACCCAAAACACATAGAAATTATTTGGGTTAAGAAAAAAAAACCCCTTCAGAAATTAATATAAGTCTTATAAACATGTTTATGTGCCATGTTAAGTTCAAAATAGTGTGTTTAACATCACCGATTATAGAAATTTTAAGTTTCATTTCTAAAAGGTTGAGTAAATATACACTCAGAAATGCCTACAATTGATATAAACAGTTTCTATCTACCTGTCAACTGTCAGAGTTCACATTTGTAGCTTAACAGATGATGTGCTTTGACATAATCACTAAATCTTTGTTTATTTCTTGGAACAATCATGTGAAAGTCACGTCCAGTTGAACGTTGGAAAAACATACAAATTTTGCATAGAAAGAACACACAGAAAATAGAGATTTTCAACAGTGGATCTGTCTAAAGTCTTAGGTGCTTTATCCATGTTCAACTAGGGCCACTTCTCATTTCTCATGGCCAGCTCTGTGCTTTAGAGATGGTGGTATTAGATAAAGCTTTTTGTTCCCAAAATTTTTTACTAAATCATGCCCATGGATTAATTGAGACCTGTATTCACACACACAAACACACACAACCATAAGAAATGTCAGAATTGAAGGTATGGTGCAGCCATTTACCAAGTAACAACTGATGATGTACCCTGCGGAGAGGAAGGGATGATGTCATTATGTCACCTTGACTCAGGAGGCCATGGATTCCTCTTTCCTCCCATGTAATGTATGGGGTTGAATGCTTTATTATTATTATTTTTAATTTATATATTTTTTAAAAAAGATTTTACTTATTTATTTGACAGACACAGAGAGAGAGACAGCGAGAGAGGGAACACAAGCTAAGGGGATGGGAGAGGGAAAAGCAGGCTTCCCGCTGAGCAGGAAGCCCAATGCGGGACTAAGTTCCAGGAGCCCAGGATCTTGACCTGAGCTGAAGGCAGACACTTAACCGGCTTAGCAAACGAGGCACCCTAGATACTTTTTATTCTTGTCCTTGTCTCCCTTTATCATACATCTCTTCTGTGGGTAAATCTGGTTCTAATGGATGGACTGCATCAGCGACCCCAATGAGTGGCCTTCCTGTATTCATAACCTTTGCATTGTGACTTTGTTGCCCCTTCAATAAAGAGTTTATTTTCCCACTTCTTGGATCTGGCTGCAGCTACAAGAAATGGAAGTGAGAGTGGGCCAGTTTTAAGCATAGGTCTGAGAGGCCTGGGGGATTTCCACCTTATCTTTTAGAACCCTGTTTCCACAATGAGAATAAGCCTAAGCTAATCTGCCAGGGGATGAGGGATCCCATGGACCAGAGGCAGGTCATCTCAGCTGAGGCCAACCTGAACCGGCAAGCTCATGGCCATGCTACTAACTGACTGTAGACACACGAGTAAGACTTGCCAATATCAGCTGAGCTCAGCTCAGAACATGAGAATTGCCCAGCTGATTTTTGAGATAAATAAATGGTTATTATTTTATGCCATTGTGTTTTGTGGTTGTCATACAATATTGCTATAGTAGTAGATAACCAGTACACTTAGATTTCCCCAAATTGAAAGTAGCTTTAGTGTTTATTCTGGTTATAAAAGTAAACATAGGGGGCACCTGGGTGGCTTAGTCAGTTAAAGCATTTGACTTGGTTTTGGCTCAGGTCATGATCCCAGGGTGATGAGACTGAGCCTCATTTCAGGCTCTGTGTTATGCATGGAGTTTGCTTAAGATTCTCTTTCTCCCTCTCCCCGTACCCCTCCCCACTTCTCTCTCGCTGTCTCTCTCAAAAAAGAAAAAAATAAATAAATAAAAAAAAAAAGTAAATATAGTATAAAAGGGCAAAAAATACAGTGGTGTTGGATAAGCATTTTTTAAAAGATTTTATTTATTTACTTGACAGACAGAGATCACAAGTAGGTAGAGAGGCAGTCAGAGAGAGAGAGAGGGGGAAGGAGGCTCCCCACAGAGCAGAGAGCCTGATGTGGGGCTCGATCCCAGGACCCTGGGATCATGACCTGAGCCGAAGGCAGAGACTTTAACCCACTGAGCCACCCAGGTGCCCCTGGATAAGCATTTGATTGCCATAATATATTTGCTAAACACTGCCATGGGTCAACAGAGACTTTGTGTACACGCATGTACAAATCCCGTGTACACGCATGTACAAATCCCATGTACATGCATACATACATACATACGACAATGGAGAAAGTTCAAAATCACTCCCGATCTCACCACACAGAGATAGCAACCTAAATTAAGATTCTGATCAAACCTATAGAGAACAAAATGCAAGCTGCCAGAAGCAAATGTAGTAGGGGAATAGGCAAAATGGGTAAAGGAGAGTGGGAAGTACAGGCTTCCAGGTATGGAATGAATGAAACACAGGGATAAAAGGTAGAGTATAGCGAATTTAGTCAATGGTACTGTAATATCCTTGTATGGTGACAGATGATACTTACATTCAATGGTGAGCACAGCATAATGTATAGAGTTGTTGAGTTACTATGTAGTATGGCGAAACTAATGTAATATTATTTGTCAACTATACTCAAACAAAAAAATAATAAGTTGAATAGCCGTGGTGATAGTAGACATCCCTGCCATGTTCCTGACCTTAGGGGAAACGCTCTCAGTTTTTTTCCCTACAGAGAATGATATTCTCTGTGAGCTTTTCATAGATGGCTTTGATGATATTGAGGTATGTTCCTTCTATCCCTATACTGTGAAGAGTTTTAATCAAAAAAGATTGCTGTACTTTGTCAAATGCTTTTTCAGCATCTACTGAGAGTATCAGATCTATTGAGAGTATCATTCTTCTGCATGTTGCTGTCCAGTTTTCCAAACCATTTGTTTAAAGAGAGTGTCTTTTTTCCATTGGATACTATTTCCTGCTTTGTTAAAAATTAGTTGGCCTTATAGCTGTGGTCTATTTCCGGGTTTTCTGTTCTGTTGCATTGATCTATGTGTCTGTTTTTGTGCCAGTACCATACTGTCTTCATGACTACAGCTTTGTAATAGAGCTTGAAGTCTGGAATTGTGATGCCACCAGCTTTTCTTTTCTTTTTAAAAACATTCCTTTGGCTATTCAGGGTCTTTTCTGGTTCTATACAAATTTTAGGATTGTTTGTTCTAGTTCTGTGAAAAATGCTTATTGTAATTTTCCTTTTTAATTAGTAATGTGTCATGGACCTTTCTCCATGTCAACAACTATGAATCTGTTTTCTCAATTTTAATGGCTGTATAGTATTCTGTTATACATATTGAAATTCATGTAGTCATTTCTTTATTGATATAGCCTGTTTTTTTTTAAATTTACAAATAATGCTGTCATGAGCATCCATTGTGTCTTAATCTTCTTTTTTTTAAAAAAGATTTTATTTATTTATTTCACAGACAGAGATCACAAGTCAGACAGAGATCACAGATAGGCAGAGAAGCAGGCAAAGAGAGAAGGGGAAGCAGGCTCCCTGCTGAGCTGAGAGCCCGATGTGGGACTCGATCCCAGGACCCTGGGCCGAAGGCAGAGGCTTTAACCCACTGAGCCACCCAGGCGCCCCCACTGTGTCTTAATCTTTCCAATTATTTTCTTAGGATAATTTCTTGGAAATAGTTTGGGTGGGTAAATACATTTAAAACTTTCACATACAGTGCTAAACTGCCTCCAGAAAGGCTAAATTTCTCAGTAGAATTAGTAATAGTTTGCCTTTGAAAACATTAGTATTGGAGAAGCCAGGACTTTTGTTGTGGACGACAAAGCAAAGAGAGTAAATGGGGAAACGGGGAAAAGAAAAGGTGTGGAGGCATTATGAGTAGAACCAGCAAGCATCTTGGTTTTCTAAGAGTAACCCGAGTGGGAGTAGGACTGGGGAGAGTGAAGATTCAGAGTCATCTCTGTGGAGGGTGGAATGTGAATCAGGAAGATGTGGTAACAAGAAGAGCAATAACAACAACAAAAGAACACAACTTGAACAATTAACAATTACTAAGCCCTTGCTATATATATTTACTGTCCTGTAAACTTATGACAAAGCATAAAGCTTTGTTTATGAACTTATATCTTTGATTCTTACGTTTTGCAACCCATGTTTGAGGGAATGAGTAGGAGACAGTTTGGTTTGGGAAGATGGGGAGTTGAGGACATTTTTATTGGGAAGATGATGAGTAAAAGATACCTGTATTGGAGCGGAGTAGGAAGGGGCAGACACGAAGATGGCAGGGAAGTTCCTATGAACAATGGACCATGCACTCTAGTCACAAAGGAAGACAGAAAGACTGCCTGAAATTGGAAGATTGTCTAGCAGAAATATGGCAGATGGAATCAGTTTTAAAGAGGACCAAAGACAGTTTCTGTGGAGGAGTGTGAGATGGAACTACAGAAGGGCCAGAAATTGTGGCCATGCAGAAGGCAGTAACTTCCATGGTTATTTATTCTCTGTTTCTTGCTATTTCTTCTGTATTTTGTTAAAGAAACAGGTTTAGTCCATTCTTCTGTCATTATGTCTTTCCCTTCAATAACTTTCCCTGCAAGTTATTTGATGGAGTAGTTTATGTGTTTAATTTTTAAATGAAGTACTCAAAAGGTAGGTCCTTATTTCCTTACCTTTTATTTTTTTTTAACTTCTACATCCAATGTGGGGCTTGAACTCAGCTACCCAGAGATCAAGAGTCTCATGTTCTTCTGACTGAGCCAGCCAGGCACCCTAGTACTTAATTAATTTTTACTGAATGAAAGGAAGGACATGTGTCAGTTAAAAAAAAAAAATCCTAAATACAAAATGAGGGAGACTGAAATGACAGCAGTTTATAAGGAAAAGACCGTGGGAGTGAAGAGTTGAAATGTGGTGAGACGATGTGCTGGAGGGTTTACTGGGGCAGAAATCTCAGAGTAAACGATGTTGGTATAAAGAAGAAAATGAGAGGACATTTTGCATGGTGCAAAATCATAAGCAAAACAATAGCAAATAGAATTCAACAACGTATTTTAAAAATACATAATGATGAAGTTTGATTTTCCCAGAAATGTAAGGATTTTTTGATACTAAAAATCTATCAGTGCCATCAGTATAATTCAAAATATTAACAAAGTAAGGAAGATAAGACATACATAGAAAAAGATGAATAAATACAATTCAGCACCACTTTTATGATTTTTTAAAAAAATTTAAAAAAATTTTTTAAAAATGTAATTAAAACATTATATCTATTCTTATGGCTGGTATAATAAATTATTGCAACCTTGGTACTCTAAGTCAACACAGATTTATTCTTTTATAGTTCTAGAGGTCAGAAATCCAAAAATAGTTTTAAGGAGTTAAAAGCAAGATGTTGCCAAGTATCCTTCCTTCTGGAGACTCTAGAGGAAAATCCATTTCCTTGCTTTTTCCAGCTTCTGGAAATCACCTGTGTTCCTTGCTCGCTTATGTCGCCTTCCTCACATCCCATCATCTCTTCTCCCCCTGTGTCCATCATCCCATTGATTTTTTTTTTTCAGTTTCTGTAGTCAAATTTCACTCTACCTCTCTGTACCTTAATCACTTCCATAAAGTCCTTTTTGCCATAAAGATAACATTCACAGATTCTAAGGATTAGATCTGGATATCCTTGGGGCCACTTTTCAAGTATCCCTACAAAGTTAAGAGTAAAAGTATAAATTGGCCTGCTACTGTGTAAGGCCAATGTTGTAGTATCTTATAACACTGAGGATGTACATACACACCCTGTGAATTGAATTTTCACTTCAGGGACATGTACAAGGGAGACATCGCCAGGGATGTTTATTGCAGCATTGTTTATGCTAGGAAAAAAAAAAATCCCATAGTATTGAAACAGAGGGGCACCAAAGTGTAGTGCAGCAGAGTAGTTAGAGTATAGTCTTTGGAGCCAGCCAGGCTTAGATTTTTTTTAAATTAATTTTTAAATTTTAATTCTAGTATAGTTAAGATACAGTGCTATATTAGTTTCAGTAATTCAACACTTCCATACATCATCCTGTGCTCATCACAAGTGAACTTCTTAATTGTCATTACCTATTTCATGCCCCACCCCACCTTCCCTTTGGTAACCATCACTTTGTTCTTTATGGTTAAGAATCTGTTCCTTAGTTTGTCTCTCTCTCTCTCTCTCTTTTTTTTTCTTTGCTCATTTTTTTTGTTTGTTTCTTAAATTCCACATATGAATGAAATCATCGGGCACTTATTTTTCTCTGGCTGTCTTAATTTGCTTAACATAATACTCTAGCTCCATCCATGTTGTTGCAAATGGCAAGATTTCATTCACTTCTATAGCAGAATCATATTCTATTACATGTGTATGTTGCATCTTCTTGTTCCATTCATCATTTGATTGGCATTAGACTGCTTCCCTGCCTTGGCTGTTGTAAATAATGCTGTTATAAACATAGGGGTGCAAGTATCCCATTGAATTTGTGTTATTGCGTTTTTTGGGTAAATACCCGGTAGCACAATTCCTGGATAATAGGGTAGTTCTGTTTTTAACTTTTCGAGGAACCTCCCTAGTTTCTTCCACAGTGGTTGCACCAGTTTGCATTCCCACCAACAGTGCACGAGGGTTCTTTTATCTCTACATCCTTGCCGATATTTGTTTTTTCTTTTTTTTTTTTTAAGTGCTTTTTGACAGGTGTGAGGAGATGTTTCATTGTAGTTTTGGTTTGCATTTCCCCAATGATGCATGATGTTGAGCATCTTTTCATGTGTCTGTTGGTCTTCTGGATGTCATTTTTAGAGAAATATTTGTTCATGTCTTCTGACCATTTTAAATTGGATTTGTTTTTTAGGTATTGTGTTGTATAAGTTCTTTATACATTTTGGATACTAACCCTTTATTGGCTATGTCATTTGCAAATATCTTTTCCCTTTCACTCAGTTTCCTTTTAGTTTTGTTGATTGTTTCCTTCACTATGCAGAAGTTTTTTTATTTTGAGGTAGGCCCAACAGTTTATTTTTGCTTTTGTTTCCCCTATATCAGGAGACATACTTAGAAAAATGTTAAGTCCACTGTCAGAGGAATTACTGCCTATGCTGTCCTGTAGGATTTTTATGGTTTCAGGTGTCACATTTAGGTCTTTAATCCATTTTGAATTTATTTTTGTGTATGATGTAAGAAAGAGGTCCACTTTCCTTCTTTTACATGTAGCTGTCTAGTTTTCCCAGCACCATCTGTTTTCATTGCATATTCTTTCCTCCTTTCTTGAAGATTTAATGACCATATAGTTGTGGGTTTATTGCCAGGTTTTCAAATCTGTTCTATTGATCCATGCCATACGTCTATTTTTATGCTAGTATCATACTGTTTTGTTAACTACAGCTTTGTAATATAACCCGAAGTCTGGAATTGTGATATTTTAAGATTTATTTTCCTTTTTAAATATTGCTTTGGCTATTGGGCTCTTCCATGGTTCTATACAAATTTTAGGATTGTTTGTTTTAGTTCTGTGCAAATGCTGTTGGTATTTTGATAAAGATTGCATTAATCTGTAGACTGCTTTAGGTAGTAAAGACATTTTAATGTGATTGTAGAACGTCTTTCCATTTGTTTATGTCATCTTCAATTTCTTTCATCAGTGTTTTCTAGTTTTCAGAGTGCAGGTTTTCCACCTCTTTGGTTAAGTTTATTCCCAGGCATTTTATTATTTTTGGTATAGTTACAAATGGGAGTGTTTTCTTAATTTCTATTTCTGCTGTTTCAATATTAGCATATAGAAATGGAATGGATTTCTGTATATTTGTGATTTTATTTATTTGAGTCCTCTCTCTCTTTTTGTTATCTAGCTAGAGGTTTATAAATTTTGTTGATCTTTTCAGTAAACCAGCTCCCATTTTCATTGATCTGTTCTGTATTCATTTATTTCTACTCTAATCTTTAGCTATTTGCTTTCTTCTGTTGATTTTGTGTTTTGTTTGTTCTTTTTCTAGTTCCTGTAGGTATAATGTTAGGTTATTTATTTGAGGTTTTTCTTGTTTTTTTGAGGTAGTCTTGTATTTTCATTTTCATTTGTCTTTATGCATTTTTTAAAAATTTCCTCTTTGATTTCTTGGTTGACCCATTCAGTGTTTAGTAGCATATTATTTAACCTTCATGTGTTTGTGCTTTTTCCAGATTTTTTTTTCTTGTGGTTGATTTCTAGTTTCCTAGCATTTTGGTCAGAAAAGATGTGTGGTATGACTTCAGTCTTTTTGACTTTGTTGAGATTTGTTTTGTGGCTAATATGTGATCTGTTCTGGAGAATGTTCCATGTTCCCTTGAAAAGAATGTGTATTCTGCTGCTTCAGGATGGAATGTTCTGAATATATTTGCTGAATCCATCTGGTCCAGTGTCTCATTCAAAGCAACAGTTTCCTTATTGATTTTCTGTTTGTATGATGTGTCCATTGATGTACATGGAGTATTAAAGTCCCTTAGTATTATCGTATTATTATCGATTAGTTCCTTTATATTTGTTAATAAGTGTTTTATGTATTTGGGTGCTCCCATGTTGGGGGCATAAACATTTACATTGTTATGTCTTCTTGGGTCTCACTGATGTTCTCTACTCTCTTCTCAAGTCCAGTAGGTATATTTATGATCATTACTTTAAATTCTCTATCAAATATATTGCTTATCTCCAATTTAGTCAGGTGTTTTGTTGCAATTTTGGCTTGTTCTTTCATCTGGGACGTATTTCTCTGTCTCCTCATTTTGCCTAGCTCTCTGTGTCTATTTTCTGTGTAGGAAATTCAGTTAGTCTTTTGGTTTGAAAGTAGTAGGCATGGTGTGTACTTTTAACAAGATGGTGCCTATCAACTTCCACAGGGAACATGTAGACTCTGTGGAGATGCAGGTAGCTGGGAATGTTGTCCAAAGCATGGGCGGCCAGGGGTACCATAACAAGGTGTGCACATTCTTTACAGGTATCACAGTATTGACACTGGTCTTATTGGGGAAGAGACCTCAAGTATTGGAAGGAAGCAAGCATGTCAAGCTGGAGGAGTGGAGCGTGGCATAAGTAAGTTATGTAGTGAATGGCTGAGCCACTCATGTTCCAGCAGGTGGCTGCGTGATTATGCTGGGGGGTCAGAGAGGGAAGGGGCACCTGCCAGCTCTTTTGTTCCTGGAGAAGTCCTTCAGTCAACTCTGAGATTAGTAACTAACTCTCCTCTGGAACACCCCAGGCATTTTTCCAACTACCATTTTTTTAAGCTGTATCTCCCTGGTTGTTTGTTGTACTGTCTCTTTAAGGGTGGAGGACTCCGCTTCCTATCATTCTCCAGGCTCTCCAGAACCAAGCTGCTGATTTTTAAAGTTCTAGGCTTTAAGTCCTGTTGGTTCTAAGAACTCATGAAGTTTGGTCCCTCTGATTTTCAAAGCTAAATGCTATGGGGATTCATCTGCCCTGTGTAGGTTCCCTTTTATGGGTCTATTTCTCACCCCTCTCTGCACCCCTTTCTCCCTCCTTCCTCCGTCCAGTCACCAGACCTGCAGGATTTAGCTCTCCATTGCAACTCTGCCCTTCCTGACCTCCTTGATGTGGCCTTTTCTCTACATTCAGTTATAGAGTTTGTTCTGCCAGCCTTTCTGTGTTGTTTTCTGGGTTATTTGCACTGATGTGAATGTTATCTAATTGTAACCATGGGTTAAGGTGAGTTTAGGGTCCTCCTACTCTGCCATCTTCCCCCAAACCCCAGACTTAGATTTTTTATCTTGGTACTATCACTTACTAGTTAACATTATTATGTTATTGGGAGAATTAAGAAAGTACATGCAAAAATGTTTAATATAATATTGTTTAGTACATGATACACTCTAAAAACATGTATAGCAACAACTAACAACACAGTTGAAGGATTGGTCAAGTTCACAATGCGGGGCATGATTAAATGAAGCAGATGTTGCTTCATTTAATGAAGAGATGTTGCTTCAGAAGACAGCCCCAGGACCTGCGTGGTTATTAGAGGCTGACACATTTTGAATAAATTTAAGAAAGAGCCTTCCAACAGTTACAATGCTCCAATGATAGAGCAGGCAGCCAAGCAAATATAAGAGAACTAACTGTCTCTGGACATTTTAAAATAGTCTGGAGGACCATCTGAAAGAGATATAACCAAAGAGATTCCTGTTTGGGTAAGAGTTGGAAGAAATAAATTCTAAAGTTTTTTCCAGGTCTAATAATGTAATTATATTTTATTTATTTAAAATATTTAATTGGGTTTTTCTTTCTTTCTTGCAACAAGCCAAACCGCAAGGCGACCCAACAACAGGGTGGAGTGGGGATGAGAAAGCCAATCTCCACACCTCCTAATCCTATCCTTCTGAGGTAACCAGTGTTGACAGCTAGGTTTGTGTTCTTTTTCTGGACCTTTCTTTATTATATTAGTACAAACTTAAACGCACATATGCACACCATTCCTCCATTCACTTTCCCCTGACCTCAGTGTTTTCTGTTTCTTAGACCATAAGATCATGCTGTATATCCTGTTCAGCATCATGGCATTTTTTATTTAATATATCATGGGTATAACTGAATTTAAATGTCATACAGGAAAATAAGTGTGCTTAAAATGCAGAATTTTAAAAATTGCCTTATCAGATATTAAAATTCGTCGTGAAACTACTTAATCAAAATTTTGTGGTAGCCATACAAAGTCGATACTTAAGTCATAATAGGGAATTCAGGAATAATTCTAAATTCGAATGGGAATTTGACATTTTTTTTAAGATTTTTATTTATTTATTTAACAGACAGAGATCACAAGTAGGCAGAGAGGCAGACAGAGAGTGGGGCGGGGGAGGAGGGAAGGTGGGGAGGCAGGCTCCCTGCTGAGCAGAGAGCTCGAGGTGGGGCTAGATCCCAGGACCCCAGGATCATGACCAGAGCCGAAGGCACAGCTTTAATCCACTGAACCATCCAGGTGTCCCTGGAATTTGACCTTTTAAATCAGTAAGAAAATTATTTCCTATCCAAAGGGGCACGTGCACCCGAATGTTTATAGCAGCAATGTCCACAATAGCCAAACTATGGAAAGAACCTAGATGTCCATCAACAGATGAATGGATCAAGAAGATGTGGTATATATACACAATGGAATACTATGCAGCCATCAAAAGAAACGAAATCTTGCATTTGCAACAACATGGATGGAACTAGAGCGTATCATGCTTAGCAAAATAAGTCAAGCGGAGCAAGACAACTATCATATGATCTCCCTGATATGAGGGAGTGGTGATGCAACATGGGGGCTTAAGTGGGTAGGAGAAGAATCCATGAAACAAGATGGGATAGGGAGGGAGACAAACCATAAGTGACTCTTAATCTCACGAAACAAACTGTGGGTTGCGGGGGGGAGGGGGGCTGGGAGAAGGGGGGTAGGCTTATGGACATTGGGGAGGGTATGTGCTTTTGGGTAAATTGGAAGGGGAGATGAACCATGAGAGACTATGGACTCTGAAAAACAATCTGAGGGGTTTGAAGTGGCGGGGGGGGGGGTGGGAGGTTGGGGTACCAGGTGGTGGGTATTATAGAGGGCACAGCTTGCATGGAGCACTGGGTGTGGTGAAAAAATAATGAATACTGTTTTTCTGAAAATAAATAAATTGGAAAAAAAAAGAAAAAAAAAAAGAAAATTATTTCCTCCCTTCCCATCTACACAGATGCTTACTCTGTCCTTTATATATAGACTAGTATACAAAACTAGAAGTAAATTTAAGGAATTAAATATAAAACATTGAAAGTATTAGAAGGCAACTTAGAATACCCTTTTGTATAATGTTGGGTATGTGTGTATGTATTGGTGTAGACGTCTAAACAACATAAAAAATCCAAAAGTCAAAAAGGCTGACAAATTTGACTATATAATAAAGATTTATGCTTGGATAAAGGCAATAAACAAAGTTGAAAACAAATCATGTAGGGAGAAAATATATAAAATATATATAATCAAGGAGCTAGTGTCATTTTATTAAAAAAAAATCCTACAGACTGATACAAAAAATTCAAGTAACCTATTTTACACTGGGGAAAGCATATCAACAGGTTAGCCAGAAGAGGAAATCAGAGGGGCAATAAACAAATGAAAAGATACAAAAATCACATGTGAGGGAAATATAGATCAAAGCAACAAGATGTCATTTTCATGCATTATGTTGGAAAAAATGTCCAAAATTTATAAAAATTTATAAAAACTCAAGGAAAAAGTGTGTGGGGAAATACTTCTCATAAACTGCTCTTGGGAATGTGAAATGTTCTTTTTGGGAAAGTGATCTGGCAGATTAAAGTAAAAATTAATAATATTATTGGACCTCTCAGTTCTGCCTTTAAGCATCTCTCCTCTAGAAGTAAAGTCATCAGAGTGTAAGGCTGTATGTTCAAGAATTCTTACTCTACCATTGTTTGAAGGGGCAAAAAGCTGGACAAATCATTAACATGTATAATTAGAGCATACATTGAATAAATAATGATACATTCATATGTATCATTTTAAAGAGATGTTGATTTGGTAGGAAGATCATTTCTAGTTAAAAGAAACATTTCTAAATTATACAAGTCCAGAGTCAACATACAAAATTTAGAAAATGAGGATTAAAAATACAAACTTTTAATTTATGTTTCTCAGAGTTATATTCTGATCAGTTTTCTAATTATGTGTGTATATGTGCACATGTATACATGCATATACAATACATATTTATGTGGTTATACAGTTGACCCTTGACCAAAATGGATGCTGACCTCCTGTGCAATTGAAAACCTACATATAACTTTTGACACCCCCAAAACTTAGCTGTTAATAGCTTACTGTTGACTAACAGCCTTAAGAATAACATGAATGGTTGATTAACATATTTTGTATGTTACCTGTGTTATATTTTATATTCTTACAATAAAGTAAGCTAGAAAAAAGAAAATGTTGCTAAGATACTACACTATGTTTTCCAAAAAAATGTGCAATTAATTAATAAGTGGAGATGTGCAATTTAAGTCCATACTAGTCAAGGATCAACTATACTTATTCCTACTTCTATTTGTATTTTTAAATGACATCTTAAAATACCTTAATATTAGTTCATTCTGAGGCTGTGGCATTATTTGTAGCTGCCACTGGGAGTGGTTTATTGTTTTCAGTGTTTAAAATAATGCAATGAATCACTCACACATTGCTGGTGGGATGCCAAATGGGACAGGCACTCTGGAAAACATTTTGGCAGCTTCTTAATAAACTAACTATGCAACTACCCAGAAATTGAACACTTGGGCATTCCTCCCAGAGAAATAAAAATGTATGTTCACAAAAAAACTATACACAAATGTTCTTGGCAACTTAATTCATAAAAGACCCAAACTCAACAACCTAGATACATTTCAATGGGTGCATGGCTAGACAAATCATGGTACACCAATTCCAGGGGCTGCTACTCAGGAATACAAAGGAATGAACTACTGAGACATGCAACTTGGATGAATCCCCAGGGAATTATGCTGAGTGGAAAAAGCCAATCTCAAAGATTTCATACATTATGATTCCACTTATGTAACATTCTTGAAATGGCAATATTATATAAATGAAGAACATATGTGTGATTGCCAGAGGTCAAGAAGGAGGTGGGGGAAAGTAGAAGGGACATGATATGGCCATAAAAGGGCAACTTGGAGATCCTTGTGCTGATGGCATGGAGTTAATGTCTTAATTAAAAAAAAATCGAGTGTCTTGACTGTATCAATGTTAATATTCTGGTTGTGATATTGTATTGTAGTTTTATAAAATGTAAACACCGGGGAAACTGGATAACTGGTACACAGGATCTCTCTCTATTATTTTATACAACTGCATGTGAATGTACAATCATCTGAAAATTAGAAGTTCAAATTGAAAACATCAATGCAATGAGCATTTCTATGCATGTGAGTCTCTGTTTCCTTAGGCTGTATTCCTGAAAGTGAAATTTCTCCTACAAATTGTACTGACACTTTTAAGACTTTTGAGGCACATAGTCAAGTTGCTTTTCAGGAAGATTTGTACAGTTTGTATGAACCTATATCCTCAGATAATGTAGGCTGTAGCAATAGTTTTTCTATAAAAATAGTCAACATTATTGAAATCTTGTCATTTGTGAGGCCCTGTTTTAAGCACCTTGTCTTCATTTGAACCCCTGCAGAAGGCTCATAAGATAGGCCTGTTGTTGCCTTCACTTACGGATGAGGACACTGAAACTCGGAGAAGTTGGGGAACCTGTGTCAGGTTTCCGCTGGAAAGTGGCATGTGATATGATCGTACTTGGTTCATTTAATGCTGAACCCAGTGTGTTAACCACTGTTCTGTCTTCTGCCCTTATTTATTAGACTACCTGTTAGTCACTAGGCATGCAATCTAGGCATTAAAAGAGTATTGTACAGAAATAGGAAAAATAATTTCTGTCTGAATAGTGCTAGCACTTTAGGGGCTATGGGATATGGATGGCACTTATAGAATCAGCCTTCACCAAAGCCAGGCTTTTCCCTTGTTCTCAGGCTCTTTAGAATTCTACAGAGCGAAATGGTGGACTTTATAAATATGCCCCCTGCAAGAAATTTCCAGCTTGCTCTTAAAGCATAGAAGTAGGGATGGTTGTCTGTTGCTGATGCCTTTCGATTAAAGACTTAGTTTTAGTTTTTTGATCATTGTGTCCATGACACATGTAGTTTTGTTCTCAATTCATTTATAGACCAAATGGAATGTAAAGATAGGGAAGGGTACATTATACACTGTGCTATGTGTACTTCATTTATGTGAGGTCGCTCATCATTGCTCTCATAAATGTGCCAGAGCTTTCATCCTTCAGTTGTTCTAAGTAGGGAGTTAATCATCTTTATTAAGTGTTTCCCAGAGAGTGTTGTTTTAACAAAGCTTCTTTCTTGTTGTATGATTTTCAGATTTCATTTTAGGTACTGGGTTGAGTTCTCCAGAAAAATGACATTTTCATGGCAGTCCTTTGTTTATGTGGGATTATGTTTCACCTAAAATTACTTAATTTGATCTATTGTGTAATTTATTAAAGTATAGCTGATAACATTTTAAATTAGAGGTCGATAGTTTTCTAGTACAGCAAAAGTCAGAAACCAATTTTTTTTTTTGCTAGTCTTTTAGGAAGAGGAGATTTATATAATTTTGTACTCCAAATCATTGCTTTTAATTAATTTTAAATATATGATAATCCAGGTCAGTTCATAAAAATTGGGCTAAAAATTCTGAATTATTGTTTTAATTGTGCCTATACAGGTTTTGATTAAAGTGAATTGGTTTTTGCTTAGCATGGGAGTCACTCATTTCTTCATTTTTTAAAATTCATTTTATTATATCTCTGCACATTATTTCACATTTCTCTAATTACTCTTAAGTATTGTCAGTAAGGCCTAGGCTTTCTCATCCCTCTATATGTGAAAATCCTCTTTTTGCCTTGCTTCCTTTTTATTGCTCTTTTGTGGAATTCTTTTCCCTTTTGGGAGAAGATGACTCTAAGTGATAAAGATAAGTCATGGATGATTTATGAAATAGAATAATAATATATTCCATATTTTCTCAGATTCTATTTCTGCCTTTTTTTTTTTTTTTGGATTACCACCGTGTATGGAGCATACATCTTCATTGAGCTGTTCAGAAAGACACCTAAGACTTTTAACAGGCCTGGAAGCTCTCCATGTCTTCCTCAGAGCCAGTGTTAAGAGGGATTATAAATTGCCAAGAAAGCAGAAATAAAAATTCAGCTGTAATGAACATCTTATGACAGAGGTGATTGAGTTCTTGGAAGTGAAAAGTAATTGGATCTAATTGTGAAGTCCAATTGTTTATAGTAGGAACATGTGTAGAATTTATGAATTTGGATGGTCTACTCCACTCTGAATATAAGTAGTGTTAACCCCAAGTTACCACATAAATAAAGTATATTACTTTAAGTCATGCTCCTTACTGCTGGATCATGCTGGGTAAACCAGACAACAGTAATACTCTCCTGGTGATGTTTCAGGAGCTTCCACTAAAAGGGGGTTTGAAATAAGAGTGTCCCATGGTGGCTCTCAGCATTTTTTTTTTTTTAATGACTTCATGCCATTTGCACGTGTAAGGTGCACCTCTCGGTAGTTGTTCTCATTTCACTCCAGTGATTCTCAACAATGTTAGGGGCAAAGGAGGTGTGGGGGTAGGGCACATGAGGAACATTTGCAAAATGTTGGGGTACATGCTTTAAAATTGCCCATCAGCGCCTGGGTGGCTCAGTGGGTTAATGCCTCTGCCTTCGGCTCAGGTCGTGATCTCAGGGTCCTGAGATTGAGCCCCACATTGGGCTCTCTGCTCAGCAGGGAGCCTGCTTCCCTCTCTCTCTCTCTCTCTGCCTGCCTCTCTGCTTCCTTGTGATTTGTCTGTCAAGTAAATAAATAAAATCTTTAAAAAAAATTTTTTAAATTGCCCATCAGGAGATTATGTTCCACCAGTCCCCCCAGTACCACCTTCCTGTTGGGAACAACATAGCAAGGAATATAAAGAAACACTACATTAAACTCTATCCCAGGAACTAGAGCGTATCATGCTTAGCGAAATAAGTCAAGCGGAGAAAGACAAATATCATATGATCTCCCTGATATGAGGGAGTGGTGATGCAACATGGGGGCTTAAGTGGGTAGGAGAAGAATCCATGAAACAAGATGGGATAGGGAGGGAGACAAACCATAAGTGACTCTTAATCTCACGAAACAAACTGTGGGTTGCTGGGGGGAGGGGGTTGGGAGAAGGGGGGTAGGGTTATGGACATTGGGGAGGGTATGTGCGTTTGGGTGAATTGGAAGGGGAGATGAACCATGAGAGACTATGGACTCTGAAAAACAATCTGAGGGGTTTGAAGTGGCGGGGGGGTGGGAGGTTGGGGTACCAGGTGGTGGGTATTATAGAGGGCACAGCTTGCATGGAGCACTGGGTGTGGTGAAAAAATAATGAATACTGTTTTTCTGAAAATAAATAAATTGAAAAAAAAAAACTCTATCCCAATAAAATGCAAATTACCAAATAAGTGTACTCTTTTCTTGGGCAATTATGAATTATCAACATTGATTTTAAAAGAAAAAAAATTATATGAACAAATATCAATAAAAGACTTTAAAGTTAGAGATGTATATCCAAAAAAAGGCTTTAGAACCATGGAATTCTGTGGGTAAGTTATTTTGAACTTTCAAGGAACAAATAATTCCAATGATATAAATAAGCTATTTTTGTCTAATCATGTATTATTCCAATATTTTTAAAACAAAATGCATATGCATGTTATTATTTATTTTAGAAAAATCATCAGAAACAAAGACCTCAGAATATTAAAGACATTTATCTGGTTGGTGAGATTTGAGGTTTTATATTATTCTTCATGTTTTATTTCCAAATTTTCTATATTGAGCATGGAATATTTTTATAGTTTTATCTTTATAATTTCATAATTCAAAAGAAATGTGTCATATTTTCTTGCAGAAAGAAAGTAGATATGAGTACAGTGAGTGACAGGTCTTTTGAACATGGTGTGCAAAGTCTATGACAACTGTTCACCTTGTATTGAAAAGGTCTCTTTACAGAGTCAACATCATTGTTAATGGGACTCAAACAAATCTCCTAAGCCAGTGGCCCTCGGCCTTGACTCTACTTTAAAGTTATGTGGGAGACTTTAAAAATTATCTCCCAGGCAGGGAACACCCACGTGACTTTAATGTGTAGCAGCATGGTCAAACCATTGTCAGAGGCTCACAGTGTATGTAGTAGAGAGTTCTGACATTTTGGCTCATTTCAGCAGCCAAGGAAGTAGAAGCCACTGGTCTCTCTGACAGGATAAACTGAGGCAAATGCAAGCCCATCCCCACCTCCAGTCTGGGTTTTGGCCCTTTGGGTGTAGGGGAGAACCTGCACGTCACCTCTGTGTTTGCCAGGTATCCAGTTTGAGTATCTGTCCTTCACTGAGATGCAATTTGGAATAATAGCTCTCTAGTGAAAATTACTCAGTATGAGACTATTGTTTACATGAACTCTTCAGTTCAACCCTTCTTAGGGAATGAGAGGTTCAGTTTGGTTCTTAGTGATGTACAATTCCAAGAATTTCCATTACACCTGGCCTGGATGTCAATTCTATTTCTTATCACTCAATAAAACAATTTATTAGGAAAAATAAGGTTTAGAAGTGCCAGACTACATGCAATACAGCCCTTGCAAATCATAAATGTCCTAAATCTTGTTGGATAGCAGGAGAGGTAACTAAGATATGCCGTTCCTTATGGCTGCTGGCTGGGAGCTGGATGCTGAGGTCTGCACTGGACTGGGGAATGAGATCGTGTAGATTGTTGGAAGCCAAGTGTGAAGGGTCTGGACAAAGGTTGTTGACTCCAGCCTGAAGCCTGGTTATAGGCTTTGGGTTTGTAAGCTCTAGATCTACTTGGTTGTTATCACAAATAGGGAGCCCATTTTCTTGGCAGTAGCCAAGAATGAGGAGCCAGGTGGGCTTAAGGAATGTGACATGAGACACTATTATGCAGTACTTGGTTTTCCCATTGAACTTTTCAAGTTGGGAGCAGTCAGGATAAATGGTCAGGGAAGGAATGGAGAGGAGGAACTTTTCTGACTTTCCCAAACATCTCCTAAATTCCGTTATGTCCCTGTCCCATTTTAGGTAATTTATCTTGAAAATCTGCAGCCCTCTGGAGCAGTAGGATAATCATTACTATACCTAGCTGCAGGAACACTGAAAGCTTTCATAAAACCCAATCTCTCTTCCTTCTTGCCCTCATCACCCAGTGAACCACAGAGATTTTGTAGATACAAGTATTTTCCATCAAGCTTATGAATAACACCCCTTGGCAGAAGACCCTGAACAAAGAACGAGACTGCAATGTTTTGTAGTGACTTTACATACGATGTGCCTTAATTGCTGGCAAGCCTGTCAAAAGCTTATTCCCACATGTGTCAACACTTTCTTAATACACTGTAATTCATCATGTTAGCATGGCAAAAACAAGGTATTCTACGTCCTTACACTCATCCTTCCCCAAGTGCTGGTCTTGAACTGTATATTCCACGGCAGTGTCTTTGTCTGGTGAACAAAGAACAGACGATAGCATTGAAACATTAAGATCCCTGGAGTCCATCAAAGTCGTACATCACTGAGCACTTTAGCCTGTGTTCCACAGCACTCTATATCCAAGAAGCACTGCTTTATCGTCAAAAGGATGTTCGCTTAATAACGGCAGTAAATCCTGAAAGGCAGTCTAATTTTAGACAGAAAAGTTGGCTAAGAGGGAATCCTATCATTTATCCCTTTTGACAACTTTATTCATTGAGTTCATTTTTGTGCTAGTTGTGTGATTAAGATAGGGATTTGTTTCTTTTTATTAAAAAAAGGAGAATGTCTTTTGAGTTGAGGGAAGGAGAGCAAGAAGAGAAAAAAAGAAGTCTGCATAATAAACACCGTGCTTCAACTGGAAATAGAATGATTTGAAATGCTGTGTTATGCTTTCTGGATCATCTCTTAACCCTTTGGCTCTCCTGAGTGAATTTAAAAATGGGCTCTAAGCCTGATTTTAGATGGTTTGGGGGGAGAAGTGGAGAGTCTGAGTCCTGTCTCAGAGGAAAGCTGGCATTGGCTTCCAGAGCAACTTTGCTTTTTCATTGTCATTCAGATTGCTTAGTTCACTTTTGCATTTCATTTTTTTAGCCAAGGAGAGAGAAGATAAATATATCTACCCAAAGTTTCAAATTGCGTGCGATGTGCTTCATATGATCTCTTAGGTAATGTAAGCATTTCTGAGATTTCAGAAAAAAAGGACTGAGAATCTGGGAATAGGAAGCAGAAACTTGCTTTTTGGTAATGCTGAGATTTTAAGAAAAGTTCTCTCTGTGTCCATGTTACCATCGCTTAAACCTATTCTTTGATGGCTATTCCTCATCCTCAACTGTTAAAATAAATGAGTAGAGTTACTGGTATTTTGGTCAACAATGGAGAGACCACCTGTTTTGCATCAATCTGGTATATTACCTTAAAATGTGTTTTTCAATAATTGTAACAAATTACACATGGTAGAGATATTTTAACAGTGCTTAAATTTTAATATTTGTTAAATATTGGGTGTGTGTTTTATTGGGCATAGGAATGCTGTGGCTTAAACATATATATAATAACCACCTCCCTCCCCCCATGATAGCAGCAGCTTATCTCTCTATGCACATAATCATGATGGAATTATGATGAAGTTAAGGCATAAAAAGAAGCATACATTTTTCTGTCTTTTAGAGACTTGTAATCCAGATGTGTGGTACACGTGTGGATAAGTGCCAGTAGGAGGGATACTGTTAATAAATGGTTTCGAAGGAATAGATGTGGGGTGGTAAGTTTTGGCTCTAAAGAGGAATTGCCACTGGAGTTAGGCCTGGCCTGATAAGAAAGCTTATTAGAGCAGAAGAGAGCAAATTCCAGGAAGGGAGAAAAAGAAGACACAATAACTTTTCTGAGGACACAATACTGACATCTCTACAGGAAGCTTTGTAACATTTTAGTGAAATGTAGTATGTTTAAATGTACATTGAATGACTTGATAGGATGATAAAGCTGAATATATAGCTTTTTCTCTCCCAACTTGCTTCTTCTCTTGTGTTCTTTGTGTATTCAGGGACCCAACATCCCATCTGTCATCCAGGATCTAAATCTCAAAGGAATCTCTGTTCCTTCCCTTTCACTCTTGGCCACATCTGAAGCATACAAAAATCTGGGTGATTTTCCCTATCTCTGCAAGCTCTTCCTTCTCTCATTGCTGCCTCTCCCTGGTCTCAGGCTAACAATAGTGTCTCCACTGGGCTCTTAGCCTCCCATCTCTCTGAGGAATTTATTTTACGCTTAGCTTTAAGTTAGGTCTTTTTGAAGCTCAGCTCTTACACCCTTCTGCTCAGAAACCTTCAGTAGTTTTTACTGCCTATAGGAGATGTTCCAAGTTACCTATTTTTGTATGCAAGAACCTCTCCTTTTGGCTCTGCAGAACTTTTTATACTCTATAATTTAGCTAGGCAGAACTCAAACCCATGCTTTCCTCTTCTTGATTGTTCTTTCTGCTTTGAACTCAATGCCTATGGTCAGTACTTAGAACATGATTTGTTGAATCAGGATATTTGAGTTTTGAACATGAAATATAAATTATTGGGGGCTTTTATGAATTGGTTAAAGTACTATTAATAAGATTTAGGGATTAGGTATTCATAGAAGTCTTACTATCTATATGTAAGCCACCATTTAAAGTATTTCTTTTATTTTCATTAACTCAGTGATCCTATTGATTGCTGGTAGAAATTAGAAATTCTTTGAATCTCTTCCTTCCCAATAAGATCAGATTCTGATAACTAAAAATCCAGATATAAAATTATAACCTCAGAGAAAGAGGAAGAGGATCAATGCACTAGAGTAACATTATGTTACTATGTTATATTGCACTAATAAGGTAGATGTCTGTATTCCATGATATAATAGAAGAGCAGCTCATTTTTTGTTACATAAAATCCAGTGCAGGGATGCCTGGGTGGCTCAGTTGGTTAAGCGGCTGCCTTCGGCTCAGGTCATGATCCCGGGGTCCTGGGATTGAGTCCCGCATGGGGCTCCTTGTTCATCGGGGAGCCTGCTTCTCCCTCTACCTCTGCCTGCCCCTCTGTCTGCCTGTGTTCACTCTCTCTGACAAATAAATAAATTTTAAAAACAATCCAGTGCAGTTCAGGCAATCCTCCAGAGCATTTCTTCTGAGTTCCCTTCATTTTATGATGCCACCATCTCAACACGTGGTTGCATATGCACAATGACCCTTAGTTTTACACATTGTTTCCTCTCACACCCAGTTGATTATAACTAGTTACATAGTCCTGCCTAACTGTAGGCACCTGGGAAGTGTAGAGGAGCATATGGAACATTTGGTGAGTACTACCCTCTCTGTCACAGTAAGTAGTTAGTGAGAAGTATGCTGGTGGAGCCCCAAGTATTAACAGAAGATAGTGGTCTACCGATTACCAGCTGTGTGCCTTTTGGCTAGTTATTTAACCTTCTATGCCTCACTTTCATATATATATATATATATAATATATATATATAACATGCATATGATAATAATAATAATATAATAATAATAATGCCTATCTCATAGGGTTGTAGTGTTTATAATTCCTGTAAATCAGTTTGAAGAATGCCTGGAACATTTAAAGTTTGAGTTGATGCTAGCTATTATTATTATTAATATGGAAAACTTAGCTTAAGAGACAGAGAGAACCATGGTTTGGAATAAAGGCTTAGAAATAGTCTTAATAGGAAACATAAAATTACTTTTAAGACTTGACAGATTTGGGGGAAATAATCACAGTGGCCAAGTGGCCTATCAAATTTTCTTGAGGATTTGGGATAAAGAAGGAGTGTGGTTGGTTTGTTATTATTATCCTTTAAGGAAGACTTTCTGAAAGTGAGGCTCAGAAGACCAGATTTTACAACAATGGCATGTATAAAGAGGATCCAGTTGACAAGACCAGCCTTTTAATCATTACACGGTAGAATGAACTGAAGGATGATTTTTCTACTCCCTGCAACAGAAGATGGTAGAGGCATTCATTTACAAGGAAAAATTTTACGTGTGGTATCCAGATGAGCCAAACAGACAATGGAGTCTGTTGATGCAGCCCAAAGGCGTGGTTGGTTACAGCATGGTCTCTGGAGCTGGGTGGCAGAGCTCCAAGTCCTGGATCTGCTTTTTACTAATCGTGCAGCCTTAATCCTCCTGTGTCTCAACTTCACGACTTATAAAATGTGAATCATAATTGTACCCAGCCACCCAAGACAGTTGTTGTGAGGATTAAAGGCATTCATATATTTAACATACTTTGAAAATGTCAACTCCATAGTAATTGCTCATTAATGATTAGCTGCTGTTACTATCTAGCTGAGAACAAGGAAGAAATATAAATCCTAGTAAAGGTGTCAGGAGAGCAGGGCAAAGAGTCATGATGAGAAATGACGAAAACAGTCAACAGCCCTCAGCAAATACAGACAGTAAGGAATGTTAAATTGTAAAAGAGTCCCTGAGGACAAGGTAGAATCTCCAGTTGGAGTCACACAAACTCAGGCAACATATGGGGGGAGTAAGCCACAGGAAGTGTTATTATGTGTATAAGTTTATGGACAAGATGGCCCAATAAGGTATTTTTCACTAAGACTTTCTCTGATGACTCAGCAAGAAAGCTGGAGAGACTGACAGATTGTTCTTTTCAGGGAGGGAACGTTGCTGAACATTTATGCCAGGGAAATTTGTGCTGGTTTAGTCAGAAATGTGGTTCACGGCTTAGTGTTGACATGCATCCTCACTTACAAAGGTAGGGGCTTTTAAATTTCCAAAGTTAGGTGCAGAATGGAGTCAACCACCTGGCTAATTTGGGCCAAAATGCCATAGCAAAATGAGGGGAAGGAAGCTTTTTAATTTAAATTATCTGGAAAATTACTTTAATTCCCACCATCATTTTGCATGTTACAAACCTTCCTGACTTTTAGATATTTTGGAAAACAAGTTGTGGATTGAGAATTTTCTGACATGCCTTAATAAAGAACGTTTGCTATAGTTTGGTATTTCTGGACGCCACTTTTAATGCGTCAAGCCAAGCATAAATGCCAGGTCCATATTCAGGTAAGTGGTCTCTACTTTCAATTTTATTTTTCCTTAGTCAGGAGGAAGAAACTTGGGTTCATTGGTAGAAGCCATGAAGGGGAAGTTTAGCAGTCCCCACAAAGTCACAACAGTATTTGGGGGCTGGGGCACAGTATGTCTTAAAAAAAAAAAACAAAACATTTTCAGTGTTATATTATTTATATTTGAAATTAAACAAAAACTTTAAGTTTCCTAATATGAGCCATTTAAAGATTATCAACATTTTGGCTGATATAGAGAAGATGGAATGATTCTTAATGCTTTTTGGGAAGGGATGTCACAATATGTTAAAGGGAGGCATGTGTGTATATGTGTACATGGATGTATAATCATACATATATCCACTCATCTTTAATGAACCAAGTTCAGGACCTCAACACAAGGATGACCAAACTTTGACTGGGACAATCTAAGTTTACGCACATACAAGGAAAAGAAAAATGGTGCAGTAAAAAAGTTCCAGGATGAGAGAATTCAAGAGCTGATTTCCTGTTGAGCTAGGGTTCCAATTCTGAAAACTTGAGCAAATCACTTAATCTCTTCAAGTCTGTCTCCTTATCTGTAAAATATCTCCTTATCTGTAAAATAATAGTAACATCTTTTTATGATCTGTAAAGTTGAATATACATATAATAAATGATAAAATATTTTTTAAATTGTATAGAGGGCACGGCTTGCATGGAGCACTGGGTGTGGTGAAAAAATAATGAATACTGTTTTTCTGAAAATAAATAAATTGGAAAAAAAAATTGTGAAGAGCTGCTAAATGGAGATGTTATTTTTATAATACTTCACTGCCATACCTGAACTTACCTTGAAGTAGGCAATAAAGATCCACTTATTGTCAATACATATATATATATACACATATTGCTAAATATACCATAGTTTTTCTGTTTTTAGCTAAAATAGTCAATCGTTAAAAAAAATGTTCTTTCTATCCTTAAGTTAGAGCAAAGGACAAGAAGTGCTTTAAATAGGTGAAGGAAAGCACAATAACTATCTTTTTAATCCTAATTTTATCCAGTCACCATGCCTGATTATGAATGGTCGATGTATGAATATATTTTTGAGACCATAAAGAATTATTTTAACCTAAGCCTCTTCTCGAGGGCAATGAGAATATTTAAGTTCAGGTCTAAAATAATCATTTCTCTGAAAATAACATTCTTCTGCTTATTCAGACTTTATCCTCTTGCTTTTGGTGTCTTTTTGGCATGTAATAGACAGCAGCAAACTCCAAACCTTCCAGGATCTTGTCTCCTCCCTTGGGAATTCATGATTGGACTCTTGACCTTTGATCTCCTCCATACTGCTCTCATGGAGAGCCCTCATGTGACAGTCCTGGAGCAAAAAGGGAGAGATATTTATAGAACATCAAGTTATTTTACAAGCTTGTGTCTCTATGGTTAAATACTGGGTTTCTGCCTCTAAATTAGTAGTTTAGTATGTTTTCTTAAGTGCTGGAAATTTATGGAATTATCATAGTTGAGTTCTTGTTCCTAAAACAAAAACAGAAGAAAATACCACTTGCTGATTTCTTTCTATTTTTATGTCTTTGGATGACTTATATTTCTTTGCAGTAAACAAGCAAGAGTGTTATAGAATTGTTTTCCTCAGAATCTGATTGCTTTTTGGGGAATACTCCACATATATCTTTTAGTAATGATGCTGTTCTCACACCCAGGAAATCAATAATAGAAAAAAATTGTTTACATTACGTGAAACTATTAGCCATTTCTTTGACTTTTTAATATTTTGTCTGACAATCAAGGTGATTGGTGAAGTATTAAATCTATATGTCGCTGATAATTACCTAGAAGACTTAGAACATATTTCAGATCATTTAAAACTAGGAAGAACATCTGGGGAGGTGATGGGATTCCTAAAGCTAATTCACAGTATCATAAAATCTCAAATTAAAAGACATTTTGACTCTATGGAGAAGAATTCCAAATAACTCATGTAGATATTCCTTCCATCTCAAGAAGGGAGAACATAGCTCTCACTCCTTAGGCATGATCTGCACAGTGACTTCCTTTTGAAGTTACAGAATGGACTATGAAATTTAGTTATTAGTAATATATCAGTAATGTATCGATAACTGATTACTAATAATGTATCAAAGTTGGTTCATTAATTGTAACAAATGTATTATACTAATGTAAGATGTTAATAATATGGGGATATTGAATGTGGGGTATATGGGAATTCTCTATACTATGTTTCAGTTATTCTGTAAACCTAACATTACTCTAAAGAAGTCTTTTTTTTTTAAAAAAAGTGAATTTGACAATTCTCTGATATCTTTCTAGTAGTCAAAACTTTGTCAAGATTGTCTTCTTGAATTCCTTGAATGACAGCAACTCACCAGTTCCAAAAGTAGTACTTTGATTAATTTATAACACCTGGTATTTTTGTCTTATTTGTTTATTTATTTTTTGGTAGGTGGTAATAGCTACCAAAGAAATTTGAGGTGGTCAGGATTAGCTACTGACCCACAAGCTTTCTACATGACTATAATAAAAATAAGAATAAAAATAAGTCTCATAAGAGATTCTTCCTGCATACACTGATTGCACTTTCATTAACAAGCAAGCAGGCACAAAAGAGTTCTTATAACCTGTTCTATAAGTTTGATGAAGTCTAAGCTCTTCTCTTGGCACTCTGAACACATCTTGTATGAAAGATTTACTCTAGAGGATGCCTGGGTGGCTCAGTAGGTTAAAGCCTCTGCCTTCGGCTCAGGTGGTGATCCTGGGATTGAGCCCTGCATCGGGCTCTCTGCTCAGCAGGGAACCTGCTTCCCTTCCTCTCTCTCTGCCTGCCTCTCTACCTACATGTGATCTCTCTCTCTGTCAAATAAATAAATAAAATCTTAAAAAAAAAAAAAGAAAAGAAAAGAAAGGAAGATTTACTCTAAGCAGGTATAATATTCCAGGGTCAGAATTTTGTGCCCTCTAGTAGGTAACATGAAATCAGAACTCCTCTTAAACCAATGACTAAAACGAGGCATAATTTCTATCATCCAGGTTGCAGGATTTGTTCGATTTTCAAACTCCATTCATGCAAGTGTCTTTGAACTGCTGTGGCCAGTTTACATATCTTGGTATTTCTAATGTCACCAATGAAAGCCTGTTTGTAATATTCATTATGCTCAATAGTCAGTCATCAGTTTAACCAATAGAACCCATTTTTGACATTATGGATGCTAATTAGCAAAGTAGCTTGTTCACTGAGATGCTGGTAACTGAAGGACTTATAATAGATACTCTGGAGCATGATCTTTTCTGATGTAATGTAGGTGACTACCATGAACTCTGCATTCTGGATATCATATTAGCTAACCATCTTTAGAATTAAAGCTTTAGCTGGCTGAACATTATATTACATTGATTATATGAAAAGTTTGAAGTAAACTGCAGACATCAGTAGAAGGAATTTCCATTTTTTTTAAAATAACATAACCAAAAGTCTTCTTCTGTTTTCCTTCTATCCATTCTTTTCTTTGAGGCAAAAATAATTATGCTTAAGTTTACACCTGACATGAATATCATGCTTGAGTATGGTATCTTTGAGAGTGAACTCCAAGTTTCGATAATTCTTGGGACAGTATGGCAAGAAGGAAAAGAATGGAAGAGTAGGTAAACACAGTGACAGAGAAGTACTTTGGATTCATGGTCAGAGAACTACAATGAACTAGTGAAATCTTCTTTTCCCTTAATTTGGTTTCCTAAATTTTTATTTTGATCAACAATAGAATTGGTTTTAAACACAATATTTTAAAATATTACACAAAAGTAATATTCTATGTAATATTCTATGTAACACACAGTCCACTACCTTTTCCAGCACTATAGTAGAAGGCCAAGTGGGGAAGGGCTGGGACATATGTTCTTGATAAAAAAATACAAATAATAATTATAATAATAGTAACTAACATTTATGTATTATCTACCATGTTCCAGGGATAACTTCTGTTAACTGTTCTAAATACATTATATATCTTAACCATTTAATCCTAAAACAAATCTAAGCCATATATTTAGGGGAAACTATTACCAGTGACTGGATAGACTATCTCACATTGTATACTAGAAAAAGTTGCTGTTCTATGACAAAAAAGCTAGAGTGTCAGTTATAGAAAATCAAAAGCAATTAAAAAGAATGGCCAAATAGAAAAATAAAGAATTTAATACCATTAGCATTCAAGGAGCCCCCACAGAATGTATGTCTGTGCACCTAGACTATTCAAAAATGTCTATAAAAATTTAACTTACAGTCCTTTCATTGCATGTTTTATTTAAAATTTTATTATCTTCTAAGCTTTTATTATTCCTTAGCTGTCTCATAGATACAGAGATGAGATATAACCTGTATAGAAGAAAGTGACTTTATTTTCAAGATCTGTTATATAAGAAATTAGGGAAATAAGAATTCTGGGGAGATGGCAGGAGGTGGCAATATAATTTATGACTATCCCTGAATTCTCCAGTAAGCACAGGCAAAGTAGCAAAATCAAGACTGCAAAGATGAAACCTACAACAAAGAAAATAAAACCAGTGTCCTAATACATGTGCATATAGGGACAAAACCCTGACAGGAAATTTGTTAGATGTGGTCACCAAAATTGTGCAAGAAGCAGAGGGAAGACATTGAGACTCAAATTGGACCTGGGTACTGGAGAACCTCCATATCACCACTGCTATTCACAGGGGCTCAACTGATTCTCAGAGGTGGTGGTGGAGGACTCAGTTCTTGGTGGGTGTAATGAGACCATGGTAAGATCAGATGATGCTCTAGCTCTCTGGCTCTGTGAATTCTTGAAATTAACTAAGTGAAGCTCACTTTCAGAACAGAGCCCTGTATTGAGGTTCTGGAAGTGGGACTCAAATTGAATAAGATGGAGACCATAGGGGCATGGAAATAGAAGGTCCCACCAAAAGTGAGGTGGAGGAACAGAAGAGGCAAATCTCATAAGCCATAATTTAGGATCATTCATGGGGAAGGGGGTAAAGAAGAGAAGAGGTTGTGCTAGAATGTAAATTTGAGCCCTCATTACTGCTATGAAAGTATAAAGCACACTCATTTCACTTTAGCATGAGGAACAGAAAAAGATTACAGTCACATCCTGTATAAAGTTATTATAAGAAAAAAAAAGAAATGAAGTAGAGTAATATATCTAAAGACAATGAAGTCATTCCACTAAGACTGGCCTACAAGACTGATAAAAACTGAACCTAATATTTCAAAATGAACCAAAAGAAATGGAGAAGTCACTAATAGATACGACAGAACAAGACAAATCTGAATTAGAAAAACTCAGAGATGAGGTGATTGAAAAAAATAAGATTTGGAAATATTGATGACATAACTTAAGAAGAATTGGTAATAAAATTAAAAAATCAAGCTCAGCAATGAAATCTAAACTAAAAGGAACAAATAAACATCTTAAGAAATATAGATGATGAAAAGAAGAAAACATTATAAAAACAAACGGATTAAAAGGACTGAAGAGAGGGTGACCCCTATAAAAGCAGACAGAGGAAATCCAACACATATATAATAGGGGTACCCAGAGAAAGAACCAGGGCAATGGAATAGAACAAGGACTCCAAAGTATGATTCAAGAAAAAATTTCCTGACTTGAAAATACTTATTAAAATGTAATACTACAAACCTGGGAAAATGAACTCAAATATATATTTCACTAAAACTAGGGACTTTTAAAAAAAAAAGAGACAATCCTTTGGCCATCTAAGCAAAAACTTTATTGTAACACATTTAAGAGAGTCAGTAATTGAAATATGAACAAAAGATATTATAACTTGTCAAATTGGCCTTTAATAATAAAGGTTGTAGATAGACTGTTATAACTATGGAAAAAACTCTTAGAATTTGTATTTTTGAGACTTTATGAAGGGTGCACTAAAAAACAAGCTTCAGGCAACTAAAATGACTGGAGAGAAAAAGTTAAGAGCATTTAATATAAATAAGCATCTGGTGAATTAAGATTACAGAATATTTGTAGTGGAGACATTTTATAATACATAATGACTATATAGTCTGACAATGTAGATAATTATAATTATAAAGAATTTGGGAGATAACGAGAAAACTATTGATATAAATAAAATACATTTGCTTAATGAACTTACAGGTTAAATTGGGAATACAAGGAAATTTTTTCAACTTATATGCTCAAGAAATAGAATGGGAGAAGTATTTACTAGCTAATTTCAATCATGTGTAGAATAAGGAACAAATAGACAAAAACAAAAAGAAAGGTGATGGAAAACTAAGGATTACTAAAGTAATCATTAGAACAAAAATATAAAGTGTCTGAAATATTGAAAGATACATATAAAAAGGTAGGATCAACAAGAACACAGATTGAAAGACTGAATATATAGCACATACACATTCACGACACACACCAATAAAAATTAAGGTCAAATACATTGAATACATCAGTAAATATAAATGGGATTAACTCACTTTTTAAAATAAATAAAAACTGAGGTTGTCTAACAGCATAATCTAATACTGTAAGTTGTATACAGGCAATATACCTAAAGAGAAAAAAAGACAGAAGGTGAACAAAGATATAAAAAGTAGGGCTTGCTATCTTGGTGTTTGACAAGGCAGTGTTCAGACATTGAAGCACTGAAAGACAAAGAACATTTTATGATACTTAAGTCTATAATCCACAATGAAAATATAGCAGTCATTAATGTTTATATTTGCAATAACATAGCAATGAAATTTATAAAAACAAAACAAGTAGAAAACATAGACAAAAATATACCAGTAATAGATGGTTTTAACACATTTCTCTCAAAGATAGATCAAGTGGATAAAAATAGTATATAGAAAATTTAAATTACCTAATCATCAAGATACAGTTTACAGATAAATGTTCAATTCTGAATCCAGTTAATAGAGAATACCCTTTGCTTATAAATGCATGTGAAATATTTACAAAAATTTTCTATGTCTAAACAACAAAGAAAACCTCATTCAGTTAGAAAGAATAGAAAAATTACAAATGAAATTCTCTGATCATAGTGCGATAAAATAGAAATTAGCATAGCAACCATAAAAATGCTATTAATTAACTTTCAGGTCAAAAGAAGAATAAAAAACTAAATTGGAGAAATCTTTGAAATAAGAATAATGAAAATATGACTTAAAATCTATGGCATACAGTCAACACAGTTATCAAAGGAAATTTTGTGACTTAAAAAACCTACAATGATTAAAAATTGAAAAGAGAAAATAAATGAAAAATTCAACTTAAAACATCAACAACAGAGATAATAGATGAAGGCAGAAATTAATTAGATAGAAGCAAAACAAAACAAAAAAGTGGAACAGCTCTGTAGGTTAAAAACAAAAACAAAAACAAAACACACAACAAACTGTTTAAAAATCAACAAAAGAGACAAACCACTGGCTAATGGAATCAAGAAATAAATGAAGTAATATTGTGGTGGGCATTAAGGCAGTCACTGGATGTGATGAGCACTGGGTGTTATACTCAACTGATAAATTATTGAATACTAGATCTGAAACTAATGATATACTTACTATATGTTGGGTAATTGAATTTAAATAAAAAAAGAAAAAATTAGAAATGACAAGGTAAAAGAAATTATTCCATAGAGAATATTAATCATAGATTATTTTGCATATGCATATAAATTTGAAAATTTAGATGAAAAAGTAGTTTTTTCAAGAAAATATGACATAGCAGAATTGATCCTAATAGAGATAAAATAAGCTGATTATTATAGAAGAAGTAGAAAAGTAGATAAAGAGCTCTCCTACAAAAAAGCATCAGACTCTTAAATGTTCATGGGGGAATTTTACAAAAACTTTCAAATATAAAATAATCCAGATTCAAATGAAACTAAACCAAGATATACGTAAAGAAAGAAGATTTTAAAATTTGTTTTATAAAATGAGATAATATTGACTCCTAAATTTGGCCAAGGGCTGCACCAAAAAGAGAAAATTTCAGAATAACATCACATATAGAGGGTGATAAAAAATTCTTAAAATATTAGCAAACAGAATTTAACAGCACATTAAAAAATAATGCATCATTACCATGTAGGCTTTAGTCCAAGAACAAAAAGCTTATTTAATACTGGGGAATACAGAGAAGTAACGAAAATATAATTATCTCTGTACCTGCACAAAGGATGTGTGGCAAAATTCAATGTTCTTTCATGTTACAAAACATTCAACAAAATAGAAATCTTCGATATTTTAAAAACATGGTAATTAACCTCAGTGTTAAAACCTCTTACTTGATGGAGAAAGATAGGGTGTTTTCCTTCTAAAAATCAGAGTTGGGAACAAGACAATGATGTTCACTACCTTCACCACCATTTTACATTGTGTTGTGGGTGTCTGCTAATGGAATTAGACAAAAGAAGGCAATTAGCAGTCAATTGAAAAGGCAAGATTATCTTTACAGGTTATATTGGACTGAATAGTTCAAAGGTATCAATGGAAAAACTACTATAAATAATAAAATAATTTCATAGAATGATAGATTATAAAATCAGCATACAAAAATAGAGTTTTTATACATAAAAATTATATATATAGTTGGAAAGGAATTGGACATATATATATTAGATTCCTTTCCAATTCCTTTCCAACAATATATAAATATTAGAAAAGAAGACTCCACTTATAATAGTCAATAAAGTAAAATAATAAGATAAAGTAATAACAAAATAAAAATAAGATAAAATAACATGGAATAGAATGAAATGAAAAAAGTGAAGTAAAGGAAAATAGTGTATATGTAACAAGACATATTAAAAAACTTTTAAAGAGAATTTATAAGCATTTCCTTCAAAATACAAAAGTAAACTTGAACAAATGGAAAGGCATACTATGTTCTTGGATGGATGATTCAACATTATAAAGTTGTCAACTCTCTTTAGTTTATACATTTAATGTCATCAGGTTTTTAAATTTTTTATAATCAATTAGACAAGTTGAATAAAAGTTCACTTGGAATAACAAATAAGAATAGCCAGGAAAAGAACAAAATAGAGAATGGAGCTAGCACAAGCTGATAATAAAACACATTACAAAGAGAGTGGTTTCTGTGCATCAATAAACCATCAGACTCATGCATTGGAATAGAACATCCAGAAATAGATTCAGTTACATATGCAAATCAGTGGGGAAAGAGATGGACTTATAAAAAGTGTTCCTATGAAAGTTGGATGGCCTTATGCAAAAAGATAAAATTGGGTCCATTCTTCACGTCAAATAAACTTTAAGTGTATTGGAGATACAAATGTAAAAAACAACACCCTCCAAGTACCAGAAGGAAATACAGTGCACAAAACTTTTTCTGTGACTTAAACCTCAGAAGCAAAGGTAGAAAAGATTGATTCACAAACAACATAAACAAATTTTGCATGGCAGGAAAGATCTACCATAAGAAAAGCAAGACAAATATTTGAAAGTTATGATATAAAATGAGTTTCTAGAAACAGAGGGGGTAAAAGGCAAATAATTAACCACTTACAGGATCACAAGGAACAGCAGAATGTATTCAGGGAGGCCATGGGGATACAGTCAGCAAAACCTAAATTGAGGAAAACCGTGGGAGAGGCAATCTAATATTCTCAACAGCGAGCAATAACAATAAATAGCAAGGGAGAAAAGGAGAGACGAGATATATTCTGAAGAAACATGTCAACAAAAACAATGTGGGGACCTTATCTGAATCTCAATTTTAAAAAAAACTCCTTGAAATACTAGTAGAATATTTGATACTATTAAGAAATCACTGTTAAAGATTTTTAAGTTTTTAAAAAATATTTTATTTATTTATTTGACAGACAGAGATCACAAGTAGGCAGAGAGGCAGACAGAATGGGGGGTGGGGGTGTGGGGGAGGAAGCAGGCTCCCTGCTGAGCAGAGAGCCTGATGCGGGGCTCAATCCCAGGACCCTAAGATCATGACCTGAGCCGAAGGCAGAGGCTTAACCCACTGAGCCACCCAGGTGCCCCCCTTTTTAAGGTATGTTAATGGTATTATAGTTTTGTTTTAAAAAAGAATCTTTATCTTTTATTTAAGAATTCTTAGAAATATTTATGGGTGAATTGATTCGTTGTCTTAGATGTCCTTCAAATAATCAGGGGAGTCGGGGAGCAGCTTGGAGTACAGGTGAAACAAAAATGGTAAGTTGATAGTTGTAGAAACTGAGTATTGGATGTGTGAGAGGTTATTATACTTCTGTGTTCAGTTTGAATATATTTGAATTTTTTTAATAGATAATTTTAGAAAAATTAGGGGGTGTCTCTATTCCTAAAACACCGGTCAGACTTTAGGTTTAGAAGGTGTTAACCAAGCACACGAGAACTTCTTCAAAACTCATTTAGGACTAAAGTCCTAAGTACACCATGCCAAATACTTCCCTCTTATTTGCCAAATCATTTGTATTTTAAAAGTAACTTAATTTAGATGTTTCTACTTAGCTCATTCAAATATTTTCATATGAGAACTATTTGATGTTCATTTCCCACTCATCTCCTCCTGCCCAAAAACAGAGGAACAACAAATGCTTATCTTTTAAGTTGTGTTCTATTTGAAATTTGAAGCTGTCATTTTACCCAGATAGACAAAAACTGCCCCTTAAATGAACACTGTCTCATTTATTGATTACTGCATAAGAAACCACCCCAAACCTTCATGGCTTACAACAACTATTTTATTGTATCTCATGGCTCCTTTCCTCTTGCCTGGTGTTTCTCATGTAATTCCTCATGCAGTGGGGGCTGCAGCTCGGTTGGCATGGGTGTCTCAGGCCTTGGAGCTTCTCCACGTAGCTTCCCTCCCCATATGGTGTCTCAGTTTTCAGAGCCTGTCCCCATGACCACTCTCTCCAGTAGCACGTCCTGGACTTCTGGCATGGCAACTCAAAGCTTCTGGAAGGAAGCAGAAGCTGCCAGACCTCCTTTTTTTTTTTTTAATATATTTTAAAATTTTTTTTAAAAAAATTATTTATTTGAGAGGGAGAGAGACACAAGCAGGGGGAATTGGAGAGGGCGGCAGGCTTCCTGCTGAGCAGAGAGCCCAATTCAGGGCTCGATTCCAGGACCCTGGGATCATGACCTGAGCCAAAGGCAGATGCTAAACAACTGAGCCACCCAGGCACCCCTGCCAGGCCTTCTTAATGTCTGGGCTCAGAAGTCTCAAAGTAGTCTTCCATTTTCTATTGGTCAAAGCAGTCTTGGGGCCAGCCAGGTTTCAAGGGGAGGGAAATAGACTCCATGTCTTGGTAAGAGGAGCAGCATGTACATAGAAGGAAGAGTGGGATTGTGGGAAACTATTTGGGGCCATCTTGGGAAACTAGCTGCCATAATAGTTTATGTGAAAGCCAAAACGTGCCTACTTATCAGTCAGGGCCTACCTCTCATGAGCTTGAGAGATATATATATATATAATCTATCTATCTATCTTAGCTCTCTCTCTCTCTCTCTCTCTAACACATGTATGTGTAAATAGAACACATTATATATATGTGAGACATGAAGTGCGCTTTAGTGCAGTTCAGCCAGGTAGGCCCATATGAATGACCCAAAGCCTCATTTTTGCTTGCAAGGAAAAATTGCATGGTATAGAAAGTGTGTGTAAAGGCCTGGATATGGGTTTAAGAGAGCACACAGGCTCTATTTTAGAACTCATCAAACCGCAATGTAGCTCACAGAGATGGGTACAGTTTCTAACCACTTTCTTGTGACTGACTTGATACATGACTTGTCTTGGAGGAGAATGCTCTATCTTTGCTTTCGGCATTCTTTCTCGACATGCCTTTTCAGTTGTGGGGACTATGGTTTTAAACCCACCAAATGCAAGGAAACAATAGACGTCTTTCTTAGCTACTTGTAAAGGTCACATGGAAAATGAGCATGGGCAGAGTGCTTCCAACTAGACATGCAAGCACATGCATAAATGAACACATTTAGGCCATTGTTTGTCAGTGTTAACCCTTTGCTTACACAGAAAAAAGAAGATTGTTTTTCTTATCTTCAGGGGGTTTTAAATTCAGTTTGTGTGAAGTAGAACAGAAATGCATCATTGAGATTTTCACTTGGTCTCTTTGTGGGGGAGCTCTGCACAGAATGGAGCTGGTGCCTGAGTCCAGGAAGAGGGAAGACACTAAATAGTTAGGATCTTTCCTCTCCGTCTCAGGACAATAAGCAGACCAGAGCTGTAGGAAGGCCTCGAGCTCTATAATGATTATGACCTCTAACACAAGCCAAAAGAAGAATAGCAGTACTCTGTAAATAAGTAGAAGGTAGTAGAAGATACCCTGACTTTTATCTGACTTTAATGTGATTATTTTAAGAGTCTTTGTAAAAAAGTTGAATACTGAATTCTTTCAAAGTTGTTTTGTTTTTCTCATAATTTAGTGTTCTTGCTTTATTGGAATCTAAATACTTGCATTGCTCTGGGGGCACTGTAGCTCCAGTTCTGATCCATCTTCTCAGGAGGCCCATGTGATTACTTCTCAGGAAAATTGGGAGTATGGTCTGCTCACCGATGTAGTTTATTGACTGATATGTTTATACTGATCTAGAGTGCTGTTTAGTTTTGGTTGGAAGACAGCTGCTTTGTGGAGAAACTAGTGAGGTTAGATCACCCTCAGATTTCTGGAAAAGATTTTATTATAATAGATCTAGCAATACGTGGGAAGACTATAATACCTAATGGATCACTGGGGGGTGGGGAGAGTGGGGGTTGGGGGGTGAGAAATCCTGGCCTTCAATGCCATTATTTCCAGAAGCAAACATGAAAACACTTTAATCCATTTCCCACATTGTAGGTTTCTAAGTTTGTAAAATTCTGCTTTATGATTGCCACACATAAACAAGAAGGGGCTTGAATATATGCTTTACTGTAAAAAACTTTTTTGTAAAAAATAGTAACTAGCAGGGTTAAACAAATGCTTTTGGCAGCATTATTGAGCACATAAGCAAAAAGAGGTTTGCTTCTCCTATGAAGGGATACAGGAAAATCAAAGCCCTCTGACCTATGTGTGAGAGGCATGCATGAGAATAAATAATAATAAAAAGGTTAAAAAACCCCAGCATGTCTTTCTCTCGGAATGGAACAAAAAAGCAAATATGCATCGTACATAAATCATGTCTGAAAGACTGAGAACTTGGGCAATCTGAATTAAATATGATGAAAATAGTGTATGGAATTGATGATTTCATTTTGAGTGCACAAGTCATTTTTTTGCTTATATATTTTTTTCTCTTCTCTTCTTTCCTTTCCTCCCTCCCCGTCCAAGTACCCCTCCTCCCCTCTACTTCCAGAAGAAGAGAACACTGTTCTCAGAACTCTCTCAGGCTTTCTTAATTGAAAGCAATGATTCTGAGTCATTCCTTTATATTAAGTGAAACACTCTTGCATGGATCTCCAGGGATGAAGTGATTAGCGCAGCAAGAAGCCGGCAGCCTCCGGTTGTCCCTGCAAGTGGTGGAAAGAATCAATACAATTTTGCAAAGATAACAGTGAAAGAATGGTATTTTCTTTCAAAACATGTCCCTCTCTGAAACATCAGTGCAGACATATGTCAAGATAGAAACGGGATTGTATTTCTAACAGTTGAAGACTCAGATTTCGTCAAAGAAGACTGTTTGTTCTCCTGCCCAAACCGTATCCTGCACTGTCCCCTTGTCTGGGCTATCATGGAATATAACATTAACTTCGGACAGTGGAGGTTGAGCTGGTGCCAACCTTGCTAATGAACATGTGGTTTCAATAATCATGTGGCTACTTGCACGTCAGGTGGCAAGGTGCCAGGTACTTAATGTCGAGAGGGCAACTGATGTAAAAAGTACCATCTCCTGATACGCTTGCGTTTCCAAAAATGCTCTGGGCCCAGACGGAGACTCTGCCAATTGGGGGTGTCACTCAGTATCAGGGAGCTTACAGCACTAAGAGATGAGGAGGAGACATGCCCAGAGCTCGGAGAACCTGAAGCGTCCCAGAGTGTTGTCGATAATGAAATGGATTACACTGCAGTGTGGAAACCCTCAGCCTGGCTCAGGAGGGCAGTGGGAGGAGAAAGGATTAGGATCGCTCCCTGCTTCAAGTTCCCGGTGTTCTGGACTCTGGGATTTGAGGGTCTGAAAGCTAGAAGACAGTGAAATGAATTACAGTTTAATGATATTCCCACTACACTGACAAAATGGATTCAATTACATAATGGTAGCATTAAATGTTATTAAGAAGGGATCCAGAGTCTTGAGGCCAGACTCTCAGAAAATCACGATAAGCTGTTTAAAACAGCTGAAATAGCACATTTATAGGCTTTCCAGTCCTGGGTTTGTTGAAGAGGAAAAGAGTTAAGTTTGCCCAAACATTCTGCAGTGCTGGTCTGTTATCAGGACCTTTCGTACGTGAAAGGGAGTGTTAGGATATATCTGATTTGATTATTCTATCTTCAAGTCCATTTTTTCTCCCCTACCCCAGAAATGCTTTTGTGCCACGCAGAGCTAAGTGGCTTGCCCCAGGCCTTGGGGATAGGGCCATGATTTTTCTTGGGGGCAGGACCCCTTCTTTAGGGTGACCAGATTTACAGAGAATGGACTATTTTTCAATTCTATGTTCTCATTTGAATGAAAGACCTCTTATTTTTGTTTCACTTTTAAACTGGAAATTTGCACACTCTGTAATGTACAGATCTGACAAATACATAGATTCGTGTATCAACCACCATGATCCATACACAGAGAGTTCCATCACTTCAAAATAAAAATATATATATATCTTCATGCTTCTTGCTTGTGTCAGTTTCACATCTTCCTTCCAGCTACTGGCAGCCGGCTGAGCTGTTCTCCATCCTATAGTTTTGCCTTTTCCTGAGTATCATGGGAAGGGCACCTATGATACATTGTCTTTTGGTTATGACTCTTTTCTCTTAGCAAAATCCATTTGAGTTTCATCTATATTGTTCCATGTATTGGTGGATTACCCTTTTTTATTGCTGAGTAGCATACCTTTGTGTGAACGTACCACACTTTGTTTATCCATTCACTCAGGAGACACTTGTGCTGTTTCCAATTTTGAGTGATTGTGAATCAGTGGCTATAAACATCTGTGTACAGGTTTTTGCGTGAACATAGGTTTTTACTTCTCTTGGGTAGAATCCTGAGCATAAGCTTGCTGGGTCCTGTGGTCAGGATCGGTTGAACTTTGTAAGACATAGCTAAATTTTTTTCCAAAGAGGCTAGAACATTTTGCTTTCACACCAGCAAAATAGGAGATTTCTAGGTCCTCTGTGTCCTCATCAACTCTTGGTACTGTAATTTGGTCTTTTATATTTAAATTACTTGGGGGGCACCTGGGTGGCTCAGTCAGTTAAGTGTCTGAGTCTTCATTTTGACTCAGGTCATGATCTCAAGGTTATAAGATCAAGCCCCGTGTCAAACTTCATGCTGGTTTAAGAGTTTATTGCTCCCTCTCCCTTTGCCCCTCCTCTCTTTCTCTCTCAGAATAAATAAGTGAGTGAGTGAGTAAGTAAGTAAATAAATAAATAAATAGTTTTGTAAGTAAGTAGTGGTATCTCATTGTGGTTTTAATTTGGATCTTTCTAATGACAAATGACGTGAACATCTTTTCATGTGCTAATTTGCCATCTGTGTATCTTTTTTGGTAAAGGGTCCAAAACTTTCATCAATTTTTAAACTGAGTGTTTTCTAAGTTTTGAGAATTCTTTATATATTCATGATATAAATCCTTTGTCAGATATATTATTTGTAAATATTTTCTCTCAGTATTTGATTGTCTTTTGATCCCTTACAGTACCTTCTACAGAGCAAAAGTTCTTAATTTATATAGTACAATATGTAAATCTGTTCTTTTAGAAATTGTCCTTTTTGTGGTATATCTAAGAATTCATTGGTTACACAAGGTTACATAGATTTCGCCTATGTTTTCTTCTAGGAATTTTCTAGTTTTATCTTTTACATTGGATTAATTTCAAGTTATTTTTGCACAGAGTACAAGGTATGTGTTAAGGTTCTTTTTCTGCACACATGTGCATTGTATATTTGTATATATACATACATTGCTCTAATGCGATTTGTTGAAAATGGTATTTTTTATCCATGGAATTGCCTTTGCACATTTGTGAGGAATTAGTTGACTATATTTGCACGTGCATTTTTTTTTTTCTGGACTCTATTCTGTTATGCTGATCTGTAGATCTATCCCTTTATAAATGCAAAGTTTTTTTTAACTGAGGTTTTATAAAAAGTTTTGAGAACATATAGCGAGAGTTCTTCAACTTTGTTTTTTCTTTTTCAGAATTGTTTTGGCTATTTGGTGATTTTTGAAATATTGATTGAATTTGCATGGTATCGATAGATCAATTTGGGGAGAATTGACATCTTAAAAATATCGACTCTTCCAGTTTATGAACATGGCATATCTTTCCATTTACCTAAGACTTTGCTTTTTCATCAGTGTTTTGTAATTTTTAGCATACCTATGCTGCATGTATTTTGTTAGCTTTGTATCTAATTATTTTGGGGCAGGGTATTATAAATGGTATTGTTTTATATATTTTGAATTTCATTTATTCATTCCTGATATACAGAAGTACAGTGGATTTGATCTTTATCCTACAAACTTACTAAACTATTAGTGTCAGAAACTTTTTTGTTTGTTTGTTTTTGGTAGATTCCGTGTTTCTCCTTAGACTAACATTTGAGGGAGTTTCTTTTTTTTTTTTTTCCGTCATGCTTTTTTTTTTTTTTCCAATTTATTTATTTTCAGAAAAACAGTATTCATTATTTTTTCACCACACCCAGTGCTCCATGCAAGCTGTGCCCTCTATAATACCCACCACCTGGAGTTTCATTTCTTCCTTTCCAATCTCTAGCCCTTCTTTTATTTTTTTTTCTTATTGCATTTGCTGGAATATGCAGTGTGAAGTTGGATAAGAGTAGTGAGAGAGGACATCCTTGCCTTGTTCCTAATCTTTCCATCTACTAAGATGATCATGTTATTTTCTTCTCTACTTTGTAATATGGTGAATTATATTGATTGATATTTAAATGTTGAACAAGCCTTACATTTTGGGGGCAAATCCTACTTGGTGATATACTGTCTTTTTAAATCTTTTTTTATAGATTGTTATCTTAAATTTGCTAATATTTATACAGGATTTTTGTGACTGTGTTTATATAAGGATTTAATGCTAACATTTTTCTCTAAGTACTGCTTTAGATACATTCCACACATTTTTATATGCTGCTTTTTAGTTTTCATTTAGTACAGTATATTTTAAAATTGACCTTGAGACCTTCTCTTTGACCCATGCATTATTTATGACTTATTTAATTTCCAAATATTTGAGGATTTACAGATATCATTTTGTTACTAATTTTTAAATTTATCTTCAATATGGTAAAAGAACACTCTTGGTATGATGTCTTTTCCTTTAAACTTGATAAAGTTTATCAGTGGAGTAGAATATGATCTAACTGAATATTGTAAGTGAACCTGAAGGGAATATGTATAATGTTATTGTTGGGGATAATATTCTACAAGTGTCACTTTCAGTCTACTTGGTCTATCAATTACAGAAAGAGGAATGTTGAAATTTCCACTACTATTGTGGATTTCTCTATTTCTCATTTATACTCCATAAATTTTTGCTTCAGGAATTTTGAAGCTCTGTTGTAAAATGAATACACATTTAGGATTGTTATATCTTCTTGGAGAATTTATCCCTTTGTTCAGAGGTTATTTTTCTCTTTTTTCCTTGGTAATATTCCTTTTCTAGAATACTTCATTTTATACTAATTATATTACTTGAGTATGCCAGCTTTTCTTTTAATTGTTTTTGGTATAATATGTGTTTTTCTATCCTTTTAATTTAAATTAATCTTTTTATTTAAATTGAATTTCTGGCAGACAGCATATAATTTAGGTCTTGCCTTTTTATCTAACCTGACAATCTTTGTCTTTTCATTATTTTGTTGAGATTGTTTGTATTTAATGTTTATTGTTAATATGATTGGATTAAAATCTGCCCACTCACTTGCTGTTTTCTATTTATTCTATCTGTTCTTTGTTTATTTTTCCCTTTTCAGCCTTTTGGGGAGATAATTTATTATTTCATTTTATCTTCAATATTGGCTTATTATTTATACCTCTTTCTTGTTTTTACTTTTTGTGTTTGTTCTAGTTACAACATGAGTCTTTGATTAATCTGAGTTTACCTTCAAATAATATTATATTGCTTTACATGTAGCATAAGGACTTTATAATAGCATGTTCCCAGTTTCTTCATCCTATACCTAAAGCTCTGTATTTTAGTTTTGCTATTCTGTAAGCACACAGCACATTGATAATATTTTTTGCTTCACATAGTCATTTCTTAGAACAGTGAAAAACTAGCATGAAAATGCATTTAAAAAAACCTTTATTCATTCTCTTTACAACATTATTCATTTGTGTAGATCCAACTTTCTGTCTGCTATTATAGTCCTTCTGCCTGAAAGAACTTCTTTGAATATTTCTTTCACTGCAGGTTTACTGGCCATGAATTCTCTCAGTTAAAAAAAAAAAAAAAAGCAAAACTATTTTTCCTTCATGTAAAAAAAATGTTTTTTTGGGTACAGAATTCTGGGTTGACTTTTTAAAAATACCTTCACTTTAAATATGTCATTCTGCTTTTTCTTGGCTTTCATAGTTTTAGATGAGAAGTTTGTTCTTATTGGTGTTCTTCTGTAGGTAATACGTCTTTAGCTTTATCTTGTTTCTAATAAAATTTATTTTTAGAGTAGCCTTAGATTTACAGAAAAATTGTGACTTGTGTAACAGTTTCAATATACACCATACCCAGTTTCCCCCTTATTATTAATATATCATATTTGTATGACAGATCTGTTACATTAATGAAATAATATTGATAGACTAGTATTAACTAAAGTCCATACTTATTCAAATTTTCTTAGTTTTTACTTTATGTCCTTTTTGTGTTCCAGCATTCCATCTAAAATACCATGTTATATTTAGTTGTCATGCTCCCTTAGTCTACTCTTGTTTGTGACAGTTTTTCAGAATTTTCTTGTTATTGATCATCTTGATAGTTTTAAAGAGTATTGGTCAGGTATTTTTTTTAATTTCTCCTGATTTGGATTTGTCTGATTTTTTTTAAAAATTAATTTATTTATTTTCAGAAAAACAGTATTCATTATTTTTTCACCACACCCAGTGCTCCATGCAATCTGTGCCCTCCATATTACCCACCACCCGGTACCCCAACCTCCCACCCCCCTGCCACTTCAAACCCCTCAGATTGTTTTTAGGAGTTCATAGCCTCTCATGATTCACATCCCCTTCCAATTTTTTTTCCAATTTATTTATTTTCAGAAAAACATTATTCATTATTTTTTCACCACACCCAGTGCTCCATGCAAGCCGTGCCCTCTATAATACTCACCACCTGGTACCCCGACCTCCCACCCACCCCGCCACTTCAAACCCCTCAGACTGTTTTTCAGAGTCCATAGTCTCTCATGGTTCACCTCCCCTTCCAATTTACCCCAATTCCCTACTCCTCTCTAATGCCCCTTGTCCTCCATGCTATTTGTTATGCTCCACAAATAAGTGAAACCATATGATAATTGACCCTCTCTGCTTGACTGATTTCACTCAGCATAATCTCTTCCAGTCCCGTCCATGTTGCTACAAAAGTTGGGTATTCATCCTTTCTGATGGAGGCATAATACTCCATAGTGTATATGGACCACATCTTCCTTATCCATTCATCCGTTGAAGGGCATCTTGGTTCTTTCTATAGTTTGGCGACTGTGGCCATTGCTGCTATAAACATTGGGGTACAGATGGCCCTTCTTTTCACAACATCTGTGTCTTTGGGGTAAATACCCAGGAGTGCAATTGCAGGGTCATAGGGAAGCTCTATTTTTAATTTCTTGAGGAATCTCCACACTGTTCTCCAAAGAGGCTGCACCAACTTGCATTCCCACCAACAGTGTAAGGGGGTTCCCCTTTCTCCACATCCTCTCCAACACATGTTGTTTCCTGTTTTGTTAATTTTGGCCATTCTAACTGGTGTAAGGTGATATCTCAATGTGGTTTTAATTTGAATCTCCCTGAGGGCTAATGATGATGAGCATTTTTTCATGTGTCTGATAGCCATTTGTATGTCTTGATTGGAGAAGTGTCTGTTCATATCTTCTGCCCATTTTTTGATGTGTTTGTCTGTTTCATGTGGGTTGAGTTTGAGGAGTTCATTATAGATCCTGGATATCAACCTTTTGTTTGTACTGTCATTTGCAAATATCTTCTCCCATTCTGTAGGTTGCCTCTTTGTTTTTTTGACTGTTTCCTTTGCTGTACAGAAGCTTTTGATTTTGATGAAGTCCCAAAAGTTTATTTTCGCTTTTGTTTCCTTTGCCTTTGGAGACGTATCTTGAAAGAAGTTGCTGTGGCTGATATCGAAGAGATTACTGCCTATGTTCTCCTCTAAGATTCTGATGGATTCCTGTCTCACGTTGAGGTCTTTTATCCATTTTGAGTTTATCTTTGTATATGGTGTAAGAGAATGGTCGAGTTTCATTCTTCTACATATAGCTGTCCAGTTTTCCCAGCACCATTTATTGAAGAGACTGTCTTTTTTCCACTGTATATTTTTTCCTGTTTTGTCGAAGATTAATTGACCATAGAGTTGAGGGTCCATTTCTGGGCTCTCTACTCTGTTCCACTGGTCTATGTGTCTGTTTTTATGCCAGTACCATGCTGTCTTGGTGATCACAGCTTTGTAATAAAGCTTGAAATCAGGTAAGGTGATGCCGCCTGCTTTATTTTTGTTTTTCAACATTTCCTTAGCGATTCGGGGTCTCTTCTGATTCCATACAAATTTTTGTCTGATGTTTTTATCATGCTCAGGCTGGATTTATGGAATTTTGGGAGGAAGACTGCAAAGGTAAAGCAACATTTTGTCTCATCATATCAAGGGTACGTGTTGTCAACATGATGTATCACTGTTGGTGTTGGCTTGATCATCTGGCTGAAATAGTGTTAGGTTTTTCCACTGTAAAGTTATTCCCTTTTTGAACTTTATGGAAGGAGATGAGTATACAAAGCCCATACTTAAGGAGTGGGAAGTTACGCTCTCCCTCTTTAAGGGGAGAATATCTTCATAAATTATCTGGAATCCTTCTGTGAGGGAGATTTGTCTTTTCTTCTCTAGCTTTTGTTTAGTCAGTTATTTATTTATATTAGTATTAATGTATTATTTATTTTTGTCTGTCTTCAACATTTTCTCCTCCTTTCTTTGTGTTTAACAGGTTTTTTTGTTTGTTTTTCATTTTTTTGTCAGTTTGAATAAGGTATGTCTAAGGTTTGTTTTGCATTATATCATGTGTATCCTTTTTGATGGTCTCTTGTTTCTTGGATCTGTAGTTTGGTATCCATCATTAATTTTAGAAAATTCTTGGTCTTTATACCTTCAAATGTTTATCTGACTTATTCCTTCTCTCCTATAAGATTTCAATTAAACATATCTTAGATATAGATCATTGTCCTGCATCCTTTGGATGTTCCATTCTGCTTTTATCACTCTTGTTTTCTTTCTGTGTTTCAATTTAGGTATTTTATATTGAACTATATTCAGGTTTACTGATTCTTTCCTTGACTGTGTCAGAGATACTGGTGAACCACTCCATGACATCCTTCATCTCTGTAACTGTGTTTCTTATTTCTAGCATCTCTGTTTGAACCGCCTTTGTTGTTTTCATCTGTCTGCTGAAATTAGTTGTCTGCTGCTGGATATTGTCTCCCTTAAAGACATTAGAGCCTTTAACATATTAATTATAATTGTATTAAATTTCCTGTCTTCTTTCAACCTTTGTATCATATCTGAGTCCGGTTGTATTTATTTACTCTAAATGGTGTGTTTCTTCTTGCTTTATTTTTGTGTGTTTGTAATTTTTTGTTGAAAACTGAACATCTTCCGTAGGGTGGTAGATCATAAAGTGTGTTTTTTTATGCTTGGAAATAAATACTTTTCTCTCTGCTAGGACTTAATGTGGATTACTGGTCAATCTAGTCAGGAGTTGAGCTGGTATTGAGGATTGTTGTTGCTACAATTACTTACAGTGCATCATAGATTTCAAATTTCTCTAGTGATACTTTGTGTTTAGGGTGGAAGTTCATTGGCCGGAGGCTTTTTCCTCAATGTCCATTCTTAACTTTTTAGCTTTTTCTTTTGCACTGTGCTTCAGAGGGAGCCTCTTTCCATATGTTATATAATCCTTCTGCACTGTGCTTGTGACTTGATGCTTGTTAGCCTGCTGATGTGGAGTCAGGAGGATATTCTCTGTTGTTCTCATTAAACTTGTTTTCAGCAGGCACTGAGTCCCTGAACTTTTTCTATGTTTTTAAATTAAAAAAAAATTTTTTTTTTGCTTTAAAAAGCATGATGTCTATTCTTAAGGATCTGGGGAAAAGTAAGGAGGTGTTTTGATGCAGTTTAATTAAAAATTATGCCAACTATATGCCAGACCGAATGCTGAATGCTTGAGATGCAAATGTAACTATGACTTGGCTCATCCTATTCAGAAGCTCTGTAGTAGGAACTACAAACTGTTAAACATTATAACCTACTGTGTATCATGGTAGGAGTAGACTCTAGATGCTTTGAAATGCAACTGTGGCCTTTTTAGCTCAATGTGGTTTAAAGTGAAGTTCAAGGAATTATTACTGGGGGAAATCCAGGCAAATCACAGTTTCTCTAGGACATCTTACCTTATACTCCTTCAGGCCAGTGGGCTTGGGATGCGAGAGGGAAAGACATGTGAAACTGAAGTAAGGATGCAGGAGGTAGATGAGGAAACTATGGAAAGATACAGCACCTTCTGGAAGTCACAGTCTCTGTATTACTTCAGGGATCTTCATGGTGTCGTCAAGAAAAATCAAGATTTTTTGCTTCAGATGGATCTAGTTTGAAATCTGGCTTTCTTACCTACAACCTGGAAATTACCTTCCTCCTAAGTTTCAGTTTCCTTATATATAAAATGGTAAAGGTATTTCCTGCTTCACAGGATTGCTGTGAACATTATGTGAAACACCAGGCTTCTAGGATATTCACAATGTGTATCTATTACTGCTGTCATTGTCATTTACAGCCACTAAAATAAATGTTTTAAAAGCCTTTTAGATAACTAATCATGAGCTGACTTCAGGGTCTTCTAAGGAGTCCACTTGGAAATGAGAAGCATCTGTTTTTCCTGTAGAAGTTCTTAACTGGCTGATTCTATGTTAATGGTGAAGAAACAGCTTAAAAATAAGATCCCATTAAATTCTATTTAAAAATTTAGTTCCTATGGTCATCTCTTCCAAGAGCTTAAATCTCAGAATTGTATCCTGTGAGTATATAGACTCCACAGAGTTCATAACCCCACAGTGTCTTGGCCATGTGTACTCATCTGGTACATTCAACCACCAAACTGGAATATGATAATATGTTTTCTGGGCAGGATTAAGAGTGAGTTCTCTTAGGCTCAAATGACCCCTGCAATCAGGGGCAAGAGGGCTGTAATTGACATGTCACTCAACAAACATGCTAAGAATAATAGAAACAGAGATGAGTACTTTGCCTTGTGGTGAATGCCCTCCTTTGGGGGATTAACAAGATGGTTAGAAGATGAGCAGAAGGCCACACTAGCTTTCTTAGCTGTGCTTCTTCCTTTTCTTCCTTTAGCATATAATATAGTTTGTTTTAGGAACTAAACACCAGTGATGTGGCCATGACAACTTCTTCCTTAGAAAACCAAGATTTGTGTTCTTCACAAAGAGAGGCTATATGATTATGGGAGCTGGGTGGATGAGGGGTACTTCTATGCCAGTCTTCATTCATTCATTTATTCCTTCATCCAGTGTATCCAAATGTATCCAATGCTTTGTTTATGATTGGCTGAACTTCAAGGAATAATGCTGGATTTTTTTACTTCTCTAATGAAGTTTATAGTCTGCTGGAGGGACTTAAGTGCTAATCAAATAATCATGAAGATAAACATATTTCAGAGATAATTACTCTGAAGGAGAATTATCTGATTATCCCCAAAGGAGATAATTTCTGAACTAGGTGAGCGGGTCAGGGATAAGTTAAAAGATATAGAAAGAAGCACACAACAGGTAACAGGAGTAGCATGTACAAAGGTCCTGGGAATAAAGGGAATGGCAAATTTGACAAACAGGAAGAAGAACCATGAAAATGTAGTATGGAGAGTGAGGGAGGAGGGTGGTGCAAAATAAATCTGGAAAGGGGGCAGAGGTCAGGCCAGCAGGGCTTTATAAGGCATTTGCTGGTTGTCATTCAAGGGGCTATGGAAGACACTGAAGAGTTTTAAGTGGGGCACAGTTTGGAGGAGGTGACCATGGTCTAATTTGAAAAGATCACAAAGGCTGCAGGGTGGAGAATAGATTGGGAGGACAGCAAAAGTAAATGTGGGAAGACTAGTTAGGAGGTATAAGTATGGTTTCTCTTTTCCTTTATAGAAAGGAGAAACTTGAGTAAGTGTAAATGTCAATGGAAAAGATTCAAGTGAGAGGAAATGTGGGATACAAAGGACAGAGAAGAGATAGTGAAAGGTACCTGAAAAGGCAATCTAATAATTGGAACAATTAGTCTTAGAAGGGAGAAGGACTAATTCTACTCTAACTGAAGAAGAGAAACAGAGGATGAGTAGATGTAAAAAGTTCACCGTGGGGGCTTTTGTCTTATGGCTTTTCTTTGTGAAGTAGGAATTGAGGCCATTTGTTAAGAGTGAGAAAGAAGGTGGGGATAAAAGGACAAATTAGAGATCCAAAGAGGGTGGAGAAAATTTGAAATACTCGAAAGTGGGAAAGAGAACGGATTTAGGTGCATGTAGGAATCTTAAAAAAAGGAGTGGCGGGGGGGTGGGAGGTTGGGGTACCAGGTGGTGGGTATTATAGAGGGCACAGCTTGCATGGAGCACTGGGTGTGGTGAAAAAATAATGAATACTGTTTTTCTGAAAATAAATAAATTGGGGAAAAAAAAAGGAGTTTAGGACCCTGGCAAATATGTTACTGAAATGATGTAACATGAAATTCAGGTTGGAAAGAAGGATTATATTGGGAGGAAGCAGAAGGGTCAATAGAATGGAGATCCTAAAGAAATTAAAGAACATATGTAATCTAAGGAGCCAAAGCTGCAAGCTGAATGAAAAGAATCAGTAGAACATGATTTAATATAATGATTTTGATTATAGAGGGGTTTTGGGTGATGACCAGTACTAGGGTAATTTGGGGATAGGCATATTTTTATCCTTCTGTTCTGTCTGGACTTTCTAAGCAAAGAACATGAGTAAACTTAGTTAAATGATGATTGAATAACAAATATACCTTAGAAGCTAGAGATAGTGTATTACTCCAGAGAGACTTAGAGACTTACTTTCCATGGAGTCATATTCTTACATGTCTGGGTAGTAAAAACTCAAAGACCTTTCTGCAAATTCTCAGAGAGGATTTGTTTACATTCCAGAGTAAAAATCTCTTTCTCTCTTTTTCCTTCCAGAAGGGAGGAGGCTTGGATTTGTCAGCCACCCTATGTAAGCTTTTTATTTTAGGGAACTTTTCCTGTATAAAACCTTGCTGTATACATGGAGTACTTCTTTTTGGCTCTCATTGTGTCACCTTATGGTGACTGGGGCTCAGGGAACTGGCACTAAGATGCTTTGTGAATAATAAACATGATGTTCTCTAATCCAGAGAACTTGTGTTTCCTGGCAGAGAAAACTGCAATCAAGGTCACCAAATCTTTGATGACTAAAAGGGATATTAGGTTAGTAGAGAATAGATATCGTCAAGATGGTGGAGAGAATGGTATAAACAAATGACTGAGTCTCAGAAATTGTTAATTTATACAATTAATGTTTTTATAAGAAAGTAATAGACTGGAAACAGCAATGGGGAGCAAAGAAGTTGCTGATCCTGCAGATACATGCAGTATAAGAAGATAACAGCTGCAACTAAAGAGGGCTGCAAGAAAAATAGTAATTCAAGAGAAAGATATGCCAGTAAAAGTAGGTCAAGGACATTGGGAGTTTGATGAAAAAACAGTTCCAGAGGTCCTGGTTAAAGGTTCTGGGAAATGAAGTATTAGGTTTGGAACAGACAAGGAAGGATCATTGGGATGGTGTTCTTATATGGGATTGATGCAAAGTGGGCTTATTGTTTGTGGTTTTGGTGATGTCAGGACTATGCCCATGGGATTATCTGTTCCAACAGTTATAATCTCATTAACCTGTCCTCCTGTGGTACTAGATCCAGCAGTGGACATTGTTCCAGGGCTTCCAGTGCACAGCCTGACATTTTATAGGCTAAAATCCCTGCACCATGTTCAGCATGGGATTTTTCCAGAAGTGTCAACATAAACAAACCTCAAAAAAGGGATATTCCATTTCCTCGGGTCAGGAAAATAAACCTGTCTATAGTTACTTGTGATAGAGGGTGGGTTTGTTATTTCAGAAAAGTAGAGCTGAGATTGAGAAGTCTTCTTCAGAAAAGTTAAGTAACATTCTAGGATGCAGGTTAAAAACAACCACTTCTTGGATGGCTTACAAAATTATGGAAATTTAACAACTTTCTTACATTTACTAAAAATCATTTCCCCTCCTACCCAAGTCTGTTCCTTCCTTGTCTGCTCATACATGGCCAAGTTAGAGCTGGGAAAAAAGCAGAATATGTTTGCCCACTGAAAGATTTCATTTCCAGAGGGCCTTAGTTTCCAGACTTTGATCAATGAAGCAAACTTCAGGAAAGTGGCCAACACAGTTTGATACTCCTGGAGGATCCAGGCACACTCACAAATATGATTCATGAAATTACCATGAACTACCAAAAGTAGTTTTCTGTAGTAAAATTAATCTCAGAAGACCTGGGACTGCCCCCTTGGTTTTTCATTTATGTGTCTCATATCTAATGAAGATGAGTATTTTTCAACTATTTCCTAAAATCAGCTAAGTTCTAAATTCTACAAGAAAGCAAAGAAGTTGGCTGAGGCCAAAGTGGCCAGTGATTGGAAAATACTGTTTGAGAGAAACTGGCCATAGGGCTAGGTCATTATTCCATGAGTGTGAGAAACTATGAAAGGAGACAGTTTCACTTCTTTTCAAAAAGCCAACCTCTTTTTCAAATTAGTTATGTTATGTTATGTTATGTTATGTTAACATATCAAATATGTTATGTAAAAATTTAAATATAGGGATGAAATCATAAAAATAAATTATGATTACTTACAATTTCACATTCTAAGAATAACTAGTATTAACATTTTATTGCACGGTGTGTTTTGCTATAACATGAGTTACTTTAATGCCAGTTAACTCCTATGTGATTGATAAATAGGGAAATGTGTCCATATATGGTAGAAATCTTATAACCTTATGTGATTTTTTCCCCAGCACCTTAACATGTTAAAGAGATTAAGAGTGAGCTATTTTAAAACAATAAGAAAAGCCTTATCAATATACTTCAAGAAAAAAGAGTATAATAAAAATTATTCACAATGCTAATACATTCTTTAATGAATTTCATTAGTTTAAATATATTTTTAAGTTTTGATAAGACTGGTATCTGTTATAAGCAAATACCCTGAAGGACTTAACTCTTTAAGTAGGAATCATGAGTCCCAGTATTTAAAGCTGGTAAAGATCGTCTATTGGCGATGCTGGGTCAAATGCCTGAGAAGACTCAACTATGTTCTTGTCTTAATTATTTTTGTTAGAAAGTTCTATAGATTTTGAGAGGGCTGTCTGGACTATTTTTTTAAAATTTAATTTAATTTGCTTTCTTTTCAGTGTTCCAGAATTCATTGTTTTGCACCATACCCAGTGCTCCATGCAATACATGCCCTCCATAATACCTACCACCAGGCTTATCCCCTGAACCCTCTTCCCCTAGAGAACCCTCAGTTTGTTTCTCAGAGTCCACAGTCTCTCATGGTTTGTCTCCCCCTACAATTTCCCCCAACTCACTTCTCCTCTCCATCTCCCAATGTCTTCTGTGTTATTCCTTATGCTCCACAAGTGAAACCATATGATAATTGACTCTCTGCTTGACTTATTTCACTCAGCATAATCTCTTCCAGTCCCATCCATGTTGCTACAAAAGTTGGGTATTCTTCCTTTCTGATGGAGGCATAATACTGCATTGCATATATGGACCATATCTTCTTTATCCATTCCTCTGTTGAAGAGCATGTTGGTTCTTTCCACAGTTTGGCTATTGTGGCCATTGCTGCTATGAACATTAGAGTACAGATGACCCTTCTTTTCACTACATTAGTATCTTTGGGATAAATACCCAGTAGTGCAATTGTAGGGTCATAGGAAAGCCCTATTTTTAATTTCTTAAGGAATCACCTCACTTTTCCAAAGTGGATGCATCAACTTGCATTCCCACCAACAGTGTAAGAGGGTTCCCCTTTCTCCACATCTTCTCCAACACATATTGTTTACTGTCTTGTTAATTTTGGCCATTCTAACTGGTGTAAGGTGGTATCTCAATGTGGTTTTGATTTGAATCTCCCTGATGGCTAGTGATGATGAACATTTTTTTATGTGTCTGTTAGCCATTTGTATGTCTTCTTTGGAGAAGTGTCTGTTCATGTCTTTTGCCCATTTTTAAAAAAAGATTTAATTTATTTATTTGACAGACAGAGATCACAAGTAGGCAGAGAGGCAGGCAGAGAGAGAGGGGGAAGCAGGCTCTCCGCTGAGCAGAGAGCCCAATGTGGACCTCTATCCCAGGACCTTGAGATCATGACCTCTGAAGGCAGAGGCTTTAACCCACTGAGCCACCCAGGTGCCCCATTCTGCCCATTTTTTTAATGTGATTATCTGTTTTGTGTGTGTTGAGTTTGAGTTCTTTATACATCTTGGATATCAGGCCTTTGTCTGTAGTGTCATTTGCGATATCTTCTCCCATTCTGTGGGCTGCCTTTTTGTTTTGTTGAGTGTTTTCTTTGCTGTGCAGAAGCTTTTGATCTTGATGAAGTCCCAATAGTGCATTTTTGCTTTGGCTTTCCTTGCCTTTGGCAATGTTTCTAGGAAGAAGTTGCTGTGGCTGAGGTCAAAGAGGTTGCTGCCTGTGTTCTCCTCAAGGATTTTGATGGATTCCTGTCTCACCTTGAAGTCTTTCATCCATCTTGAGTTTATTTTTGTGTGTGGTGTAAGGAAATGGTTCATTTTCATTTTTCTGCATGTGGCTGTCCAATTTTCCCAACACCATTTGTTGAAGAGGCTCTCTTTTTTCCATTGGACATTCTTTCCTGCTTTGTCAAAGATTAGTTGACCATAGAGGTAAGGGTCTATTTCTGGGCTCTCTATTCTCTTCCATTGATCTATGTGTCTGTTTTTGTGCCAGTACCATACTGTTTTGATGATTACAGCTTTGGAATAAAGCCTGAAGTCTGGGATTGTGATGCCACCAACTTTGGCTTTCTTTTTCAACATTTGTTGGCTATTTGGAGTCTTTTCTGGTTTCATATAAACTTTAGGATTATTTGTTCCATTTCTTTGAAAAAATTGATGGCATTTTAAACTATGGAAAGAACCAAGATGCCCTTCAACGGATGAATGGATAAGGAAGATGTGGTCCATATACACTATGGAGTATTATGCCTCCATCAGAAAGGATGAATACCCAACTTTTGTAGCAACATGGACGGGACTGGAAGAGATTATGCTGAGTGAAATCAGTCAAGCAGAGAGAGTCAATTATCATATGGTTTCACTTATTTGTGGAGCATAACAAATAGCATGGAGGACAAGGGGCATTAGAGAGGAGAAGGGAATTTGGGTAAATTGGAAGGGAAGGTGAACCATGAGAGACTATGGACTCTGAAAAACAATCTGAGGGGTTTGAAGTGGTGGGGGGTGGGAGGTTGGGGTATCAGGTGGTGGGTATTATAGAGGGCACGGCTTGCATGGAGCACTGGGTGTGGTGAAAAAATAATGAATAATGTTTTTCTGAAAATAAATAAATTGGAAAAAAATTGATGGCATTTTGATAGGGATTGCTTTAAATATATAGATTGCTTTAGGTGTCTAGACATTTTCACAATATTTGTTCTTCAAATCCATGAGCATGGAATGTTTTTCCACTTCTTTGTGTCTTCCTCTATTTCTTTCATGAGTACTTTGTAGTTTTCTGAGTATAGATCCTTTGCCTCTATGGTTAGGTTTATTCCTAGGTATCCTTTTGTTTTGGGTACAATTGTAAATGGGATCGACTCCTTAATTTCTCTTTCTTCTTTCTTGTTGTTGGTGTATAGAAATGCAACTGATTTCTGTGCATTGATTTTATATCCTGACACTTTACTGAATTCCTAGTTCTAGCAGTTTTGGGGTGGAGTCTTTTGAGTTTTCCACATAAAGTATCCTATCATCTGCAAAGAGTGAGAGTTTGATTTCTTCTTTGCCAATTCAGATGCCTTTAATTTCTTTTTGTTGTCTGATTGCCAAGGCTAGGACTTCTCATACTATGTTGAATAGCAGTGGTGATAGTGGACATCCCTGCCATATTCCTGACCTTAGCGGAAAAGCTCTCAATTTTTCCCCCTTGAGAATGATATTTGCTGTGGGTTTTTCATAGATGGCTTTGATGATATTGAGGTAAGTGCCCTCTAGCCCCACACTTTGAAGAGTTTTGATCAAAAAGGATGCTGCAATTTGTCAAATGCTTTTTCAGCATCTATTGAGAGTATCACATGGTTCTTGTTCTTTCTTTTATTAATGTATTGTATCACACTGATTGATTTGCAGATGTTGAACCAACCATGCAGCCCTGGAATAAATCCTACTTGGTCTTGGTGAATAATCATTCTAATGTACTGTTAGATCCTATTGGCTAGTATTTTGGTGAGAATTTTCACGTCTGTGCTCATCAAGGATATTGGTCTGTAATTCTCCTTTTTGATGGGATCTTTGTCTGGTTTTGGGATCAAGGTAATGCTGGCCTCATATAATGAGTTTGGAAGTTTTCCTTCCATTTCTATTTTTTGGAACAGTTTCAGGAGAATAGGTATTAATCCTTCTTTAAATATTTGGTAGAATTCCCCTGGGAAGCCGTCTGGCCCTGAGCTCTTGTTTGTTAGGAGATTTTTGAGGACTGCTTCAGTCTTCTTACTGTTTATGGGTCTTTTCAGGTTTTCTGTTTCTTCCTGGTTCAGTTTGATAGTTTATATATCTCTTGGAGTGCAACCATTTCTTCCAGATTGTCGAATTTGCTGGTGTATAGTTGCTCATAATTTGTTCTTATAATTGTTGGTATTTCTTTAATGTAGGTTGTGATCTTTCTTCTATCATTCATGATTTTATTTATTTGGGTCCTTTCTCTTTTCTTTTTGATAAGTCTGGCCAGGGTTTTATCAATCTTATTTATGCTTTCAAAGAACCAGCTCCTAGTTTTGTTGATTTGTTCTATTTTTTTTTTTGGTTTCTATTTCATTGTTTTCTGCTCTGATCTTTATTATTTCTCTTCTCCTGCTGGGTTTAGGCTTTCTCTGTTCTTTCTTCAGCTCCTTTAGGTATAGGGTTAGGTAGTGTATTTGAGACCTTTCTTGTTTCTTGAGAAAGGCTTGTATGGCTATATACTTTCCTCTCAGGACCACCTTTGCTGTGTCTCACAGATTTTGAACTATTGTGTTTTCATTATCATTTGTTTCCATGAATTTTTTTCAATTCTTTAATTTTCTGGTTGACCAATTCATTCTTTAGTAGGATGCTCTTTAGCCTCCATGTATTTGGGTTTTTTTCCAACTTTCCTCTTGTGATTGAGTTCTAGCTTCAGAGCATTGTAGTCTGAAAATATGCAGAGAATTATTCCAGTCTTTTGGTACCAGTTGAGACCTGATTTGTGACCCAGGATGTGATCTATTCTGGAGAATGTTCCATGTTCACTAGAGAAAAATGTGTATTCTGTTGATTTGGGTTGGAATGTTCTGAATATATCTGTGATGTCCATCTGGTCCAGTGTGTCATTTAAGGCCTTTATTCCCTTGTTGATCTTTTGCTTGGATGATCTGTCCATTTTAGTGAGGGGGGTGTTAAAATCCCCTACTATTATTGTATCATTGTCCATGTGTTTCTTTGATTTTGTTATTAATTGGTTTATATAGTTGGCTGCTCCCATGTTAGGGGCATAGATATTTAAAATTGTTAGATCTTCTTGTTGGACAGACCCTTTGAGTATGATACAGTGACTTCCTCATATTTTATCATAGTCTATGGCTTAAAATCTAATTTATTGATAGAAGGATTGCCACCCCAGCTTTCTTTTGTTGTCCATTAGCATGGTAAATTGTTTTCCACCACCTCACTTTAAATCTGGAGGTGTCTTCAGGTCTAAAATGAATTTCTTGCAGACAGCATTTTCATGGGTGTTGTTTTTTTAATCCATTCTGATACCCTGTGCCTTTTGATTGGGGCACTGAGCCCATTTACATTCAGGGTAACTATTGAAAGATATGAATTTAGTGCCATTGTATCGCCTGTAAGGTGACTGTTACTGTATATTGTCTCTGTTTCTTTCTGGTCTACTACCTTTAGACTCTCTTTTTGCTTAGAGGACCCCTTTCAATATTTCCTGTAGGGCTGGTTTGGTGTTTGCAAATTCTTTTAGTTTTCATTTGTCCTGGAGGCTTTTTATCTCTCCTTCTATTTTCAATAACAGCCTACCAGGATATAGTATTCTTGGCTGCATATTTTTCTCATTTAGTGCACTGGATAACTCATGCCAGTTCTTTCTGGCCTGCCAGGTGTCTATGGATAAATCTTCTGCCAATCTAATATTTCTACCATTGTATGTTACAGACGTCTTGTCTTGCACTGCTTTCAGGATTTTCTCTTTGTCACTAAGACTTGTAAGTTTTATTATTAGATGATGGGGTGTGGAGGCGTCTGGGTGGCTCAGTGAGTTAAGCCTCTGCCTTCAGCTCAGGTCATGATCTCAGGGTCCTGGGATCAAGTCATATATCAGGCTTTCTTCTCAGCAGGGAGCCTGATACCCCCCCACCCCCATCTGCCTCTCTGTCTACTTGTGATCTCTGTCAAACAAATAAAAAGAAATCTTAAAAGATGATGGGGTGTTATTTTTATTGACTTTGAGGGGGTTTCTCTGTGCCTCCTGGATTTTGATGCTCATTTCCTTTTCCATATAGGGAAATTCTCTACTATAATATGCTCCAATATACTTCTGCCCTTCTCTCCTGTCTTCTTCTTCTGGGATCCCAATTATTCTAATATTGTTTCGTCTTATGGATCACTTATCTCTTGAATTCTCCCTTTGTGATCCAGTAATCGTTTATCTCTCTTTTGCTCAGCTTCTTTATTCTCTGTCATTTGGTCTTCTATATCACTAATTGTCTCTTCTGCCCCATTTATCCTAGTAGTAAGAGCTCCATTTTTTATTGCATGTCATTAATAGCTTTTTAAATTTCAACTTGGTTAGATTTTAGTTCTTTATTTCTCAAGAAAGGGATTCTCTAATATCTTTCATGCCTTTTTTGAGCCCAGCTAGCACCTTAGTAACTGTCGTTCTGAATGTAGTTCTGACATATTACCAATTTCCATATTGATTACATCCCTAGCCATTGGTACTGCCTCTTGTTCTTTTTTTGTGTGGTGAGTTTTTCCTGCCTTGTCATTTTATCCAGATAAGAATATATGAATAAGAGAATAAAATACTAAAGGGATAACAAAGACCCCAGAAAAATGTATGCTAACCAAATCAGTAGAGACCCCAAGCCGGGGGGAGAATAAAGGAAGTATAAAGAAATTTAAAAAAATATATATAGGACTGGTGAATAGAACAGAGCCACCCACTTGATTTGGGGTGTATTTTGGTCTCTTAGAAGAAACTACCTCCTAAAATTTTAAGGAAAGAAAAACCCATATATATACAAAAATAAGGGTACATATGATGAAGGGATGAAATATGACTGTAGAGGTGAAAATTAAAAAAAAAATTCTAAGAAAGGAATTGATAAGATAAGTTGGTTGGAAAAAAAAAGAAGAAAAAAAAGAGGGGAGAGAATGTGCTCAGGCTGGAGACAAGAACAAAGCTCTGTGCTAGATTTAGGGTATATTTTGATCTATTAGAAGAGATTATATCCAGGGACACCTGGGTGGCTCAGTTGGTTAAGCAGCTGCCTTCGGCTCAGGTCATGATCCCAGCGTCCTGAGATCGAGTCCCACATCGGGCTCCTTGCTCGGCAGGGAGCCTGCTTCTCCCTCTGCCTCTGTCTGCCTGTGCTCGCGCTCTCTCTCTGACAAATAAATAAATAAAATCTTTAAAAAAAAAAAAAGAGATTATATCCCGAAATTTTTTAGAAAAAAAAAACCACCCTATATGTATAAAAAAATAAGGTTAAATATAATGAAGGATAAGATATGACTATAATAATGAAGGTTTAAAAATACATTTTTAAAGGAAAGGTATTGTTAAGATAAACTAATTAAAGAACTTTAAAAGAGGAAAGAGCAAAGGTTAAAAAAATCGAATAGAAAATAAAATTTAAAAAATTAAATTTAAGTTTGCAAGACTAAAGGATCATGGGGAGAAAAACATGAATTCCATGCATTGCTTTCCCCTATTTTTGGAGTTCCGCTGTCCTACTTGATTGGTGAGCTTGTCTTGGCTGGATATTCTTGCCGATATTCTGGGGGAGAGGTCTGTTGTAGTGATTCTCAAATGTCTTTGCCTGAGGCGGAATTGTACCACCCTTGCCGGGAGCCAGGCTATGTAATCTGCTTGGATTCAGTCTTGGGAGCTTTTGTTCCGTGAATGCTTTCCGTAGAGCTCTAGAGAATGGGAATGAAAATGGCAGCCTCCCAATCTCCAACCTGTGGGAGCTGAGAGCTCAGGACCCTACTCCTCAGTGTGCCCTCAGAGAAAAGGAGTCACTCCTGTCTCCCTGGTCTCCAGCCATGCTGTGGGCTCACCCAGCCAGTGACCAAGCGTTTCTGTCTCTGGTGCACAGTCCCGTTTGGAGTCACCAAAGCCAAAATATTCCCGCCTCCAGAGGAGGAAAGTGAGTCTCCCTGGATCTGTCACTTGTGGTCCAGTTGTGCTATGGATCATGTTTAAGGTAACCCCAAGCTGAGATCTCACTCCTCAGCTCTGTCTCTGTAGTCAGCTTCCCCTCTCCAATATGTGGGAGCTCTGCCACACTCAGACACCCCCATCTTTCTGTGACCCCGCGGGTCCTGAGACCACACTCGTTGCAAGGGGTCCACCCCTGCTCAGCCTTTGGAGCAATATCCCTCAGTGGAGCAGACTTCTAAAAGTTTTGATTTTGTGCTCCACTGCTCTGCTGCTTGCTGAGAGCCGGCCGCTCCCCCTGCAGTCTATCTTCCCCACACTTCAGATTCACTTTTCCGCCCCTCCTATCTTTCAGAACCTTCCTAGAATTGCTGCTCTTTTCTTCAATCTCCTGTTGCGTTTGTAGGTGTTCAGAATCTCTTTTCATTTTAACTGTCTTTGTTCCTTTTGGTCAAAGCTGGTGATGTTTCTTTGAATCCTATTCTCTTAACAATACACATTACCTATATAAGGTACTCATACCTATGAATCTTATTTGAGCTCATTTAATTAGATAAAAGCAACATTCATAAATCTCTTAAAAATTAAATAAAATTAAAAATTCAAACCTATCATATATGTATATAAACATAACACACATACATGTTTTATGTATGTTTATTAAATGTGCATATATAAAATATGCATGTGTGTTGCATTTCACAAAATGTCTTACAGCTACATCTTTAATTTTTATCCTGAAACCATTTCTTACTTTGAGATCCTTTTGCTGGACAGGTAGATTATGTTAGATATCTTTAATTTTCTTTAAATTCTATTAAAAAATGGAGCAGTTCTGTTCCTAACTCATCTCTTTTTACCTGTACCTTATCACATGTAGGTAAAAGAAACTCTTTGGCAACTTCAATGTTCTGCCTAGAATTTTCTAGCCAAGTTCACCAATTCATTAAGAATTCTTTTTGTTTTCTACATTATTATTGGTGACATATTGCCAAACTTCTCACCACGACATAACACTAGTCCTTTCTTTCATCCTTCAATAGCATTATCCTCACTGTCTTTCTGGCCTTAATTTACAGCCTCTCAAGACCTTCTGGCCTCTACCCAATGTCTGATTTAAAGTCAAAGTCACCTGTTTTGGATTTTATTATGGTAGCACTCTAGTTCCAGGCACCAACTCCTATTGTGGCTCTCCGTGACTGCAAAACCTCCACTCCAAAACTTAAAACAATTATTTTGTGCCTTACTGTTTCAAGGTATGCTATATGGCTCTCATTTGAAGTTACTCATGAGGTTATAGTCTGATGGTGGCTGGGACTGGAATCCAAGGCTTGAGTGAGCTGAATATCTAAGCTGACTTCTTCATTTACATGGTTTTGGTGCCTCAGCTAGGGTAATTGGAAGAGCGGAGACTAGCTGGGCAATTTGTTGCCTCCACGTGGCCTCTTCATGTAGGTCCCTAGGATGTCTCCAAGCAGAAAGGTCTCATAGTATCTCAACTTCTTACATGGCAGCTGGCTTCTCCCAGAGCATTGTTCCCAGTGATCAAGATGGAATACTCAAGTTTTTTAAGAACAGTTTTGCATCACTTTGCCACATTTTATTAGACACCCCTGCCAGCCTTGATTTAGTGTGGGAAGGGCCTGGACAAGAAAATGAATCCTAGAGGCTTTGATTCATTGGAGGGTCTTCTTTGCAGAATAGTTACCATATGTGGATATACCGTAATTTATTTAACTATTCCTCTGTTGATTATAATAACTTTAGATCACTTAAATTTGTTATTGTAAACTTCATGGCAGAGAGCATCATTTTCATGTGATTTTGTCAGTTCTCAAATGTACACATTAATATAATGCTTTTTAATTGAGCATAAATGAGGATTTTTAAGGAACTCTATAGATTTATTATAAAACTTTATGGAAGAGAAAGTGTGTAAGATTTGCCTATAAATTTTTGAAAAAGAATAGCAAAAAGACATTTGCCCAGATATTTCAGCAAACTCTAAAGCTACTATACTAAGAATAGGAAAAGACAAGTAAATCAGTGGAATAGAGAAGAGCCTAAGAACAAACTAAGGCATTTCAAATCAGATCAAATCAAATACTGATGTATTATTAAGAAATATATATTAAGATATTGATATTTTAGAAGAAAATATTTTTAGATTTCCTTGCCTAACAAATACAAAACCACATTGTAAATAAACTAAAGACCGAGATATAAAATGTAAATTTATAAAAGTATTAGAAGAAATTTAAAAACACTTTTTAAGAGTAAACTCAGAGAGGAAAGACCTGAAGCAAAAGAAAGATGTATTTGATTATATAAAGATTTAAAACTTCAATTTTTCAAAAGATATTACATTAACTTTAACATTTTTGTCATTAAAATGCAAACAGAGAAGGAAAGTATTGGTAACATAAGAAATTAATATTCTTAACATATAAAAATCTTCTGTATTTCCATAAAATGATTTTTTATATAGAAAAAGAAGGCAGAGTAGATAAAATCTGGAAACAAGTATTTCATCAAAGAAGAAATAAAAATGACCAATAAATATATGTAGAATTTTTATCCTCACCTCAACTTAAAATCCAAATTTTTTTAATTTTAATTTTTTTTCTCAAGTTTTTATTTTAATTAAGTTAGTTAACATATAGTGCAGTATTAGTTTCAGGAGTAGAACTTAGTGTTAAAATCCAGATTTAAATGGGCTGATATAATTTATTGCCCATCAAGTTGTTTAAAAACTTGTAATCTCCAGTGCTGGTGAGAATGAGGGGAAATCAGTTCTCTTACACACTGTTGCTCAGATTAAATATATCACTTTGACACAGAAACCTCATGTCTAAGAACTTATCCTCTGGAACAAAGATGTTGGCTTTTATTCTGTCATTTAATTTCATCTCAGGAACATTTTCTCATATCAGTAAATAGGCTTTAAAACAATGATTTTTTTAATCGATTGTATATTATTTCTTTTCATAGTTATGACATGTATTTAAATATTCTTCTGTAATTGGGAATTTATGTCATTTTTTAATATTTTGCCTTTAGATTTAAGAGAATATAGCTGGATCTAATAAATAGATATTATTTAGATCTGATTGGAATGAACAAAATGTTAAAAGATATTTTGGAAATAACTTGGACATTTGTAATATGGACTGGGTATTCAACGATTAAAAAGTAGCATTAGTTTGTTTTGTTTTATATTGGCTCTTTGGATCAAGGGGTCATATCAGTCTCTCTACTCTTTAAGTCTCTGACCCATATCTTCATGAAAATTTGATTGCTGAAATTCCTTCTGGAATTTCAAGGAGATTCTATGTTTCAGCTATTCCTTTGAGAAGAGGAAAGACCTCAGGGATCCAAAGCCTTGTTTTGTTTTGTCCCTTGGGGAACAGAGAGGGATGGGGGCATATTCTTTTAAATTCTTTTTTATTTCATGAAGACAACAAGGAGCTATGATTGCTTATTTGTTTACCAGCATTCTGTGTCACAGTTTTTAGAAACATACTTGCAAATAATTTAGATTCTACTAAGACACTAAAACGATGTTATTAAATTAACAAAAAAACGATTTGTGTTTACAGATCCATACAAACCTAATAGGGAACAATGGGGCTTAGGTGAAAATTGGATCAATGGGATGAGAAGTTTATTTTTACCATTTCATTTATTTACAAAAATAAGGCAGTTGTATGTTCATTGTAGGAAATACCAATAATATCTGAGGTGTCACTATTCAAAGATACTAATATTTTGGCAACTTTTCTTCCATTCTTTTCAATATATAATTATTACTTATCTTAAAATTTGTAAAATTCTATATATATATATATATAATGTAATATTCCACTCTTCATGTAAGAATTTTTCATATAATCATAAATTCTTGCAATACATCATTTCTAATGATTTTATAATACAAAGTCTACATATCACTATTTAATTATTCTATCATTATTGGAAAAATGTTTGCTATTAAACCTTTTGAAAACAAGTTTTATCATTTTTTGAACTGTTTCCTTAGGGATGACCAAATACATTTGCAACATTTGCTAACAACTTGTCTTGGCTCTCAAGGACTGTTTGTATTATTTGCATATTTATTTCTGTTTCCTATCCTATTGCATTGTTCAAATAGTAATCATTTAGGGGCACCTGGGTGGCTCAGTGGGTTAAGCCTCTGCCTTCGGCTCAGGTCATGATCCCAGGGTCCTGGGATCCACCCCGCATCAGGCTCTCTGCTCGGCAGGGAGCCTGCTTCCCCCTCTCTCTCTACCTGCCTCTCTGACTACTTGTGATCTCGTTCTGTCAAATAAATGAATTAAAAATCTTAAAAAAATAAATATTAATCATTTAGCTTAGGGTCTATGACATTTTTTCACAGTTTGTGGAGTAATTTTTAATATATTTTTAAAAGATTTTACCTATTTGTTTATTTTAAAGAAGGAGAGAACAAGTGCATGGGGGAGGGGCAGAGGGAGAGGGAGTCTAAAGCAGACTCTGAGCTGAGTGTGGAGTCGGATGCAGGGCTTGATCTCACCACCCTGAGACCATGACCCGAGCCCAAACCAAACTTTGGATGCTCAACTCTCTTTGCCCAGGCACTCCACCCCTGTTTTAAAATATTTATTCTTTTTTTATGTATACAGAAAATTTTCATTTTAATATGTAAAATTTGCTGGTCTCCTACTTTGTGATTTCTTCTCCCTGATTTACAAATTTTACATTCAATGACATAGAAAAACTATTAGAGCACAAAGCTGGTTTATAAATATTAAAATAGGAGACTGCCAAGGTTCTCCCTCTCTTGTACCATGGTGAAGGAGAAGGGAAGATGGCATATGGAACTGGCGTCAGGGCCTTTACAATCAGAGAAACCCAAGCAAGAGAGAGTGATGGTGATTCTTGAAGGTTTCAGGGTAACGATTAGTATACAAGGCTGGTGGCTTTGGGTGGATGAGGAGTGGCAAAATGCAGGAACGTCTAGTTATGCTGCAAGTGATCACTATTCAACCATTCTATTTTGTGTCTCCTTTCTTACCCAGGGACAACTCTGAGCCTGTCTTGTTCCTGCCCTCAGCTGTGTGGTATTGCTGTAGTGTCTGTAACACCAGCTGCAGCTGGGAATAAGCCATTATGAATACCAGCCTCCTTCTGTTTCTCATGGGTTCAAGAAGTGGGCACCCACTTAGTACTGACTACCTTAGTAGGTACCAGTCATTTACTATGAGAGGCAAAACAGACAAGGTGGAAAGCAATAGTCAGATTTGGGATATGTTTTAAAGATATAGATAAGAGGATTGTTGAAGGACTGGATGAAGGGTATGACCAAGAAAAAAGCTAAGATTCATCCAGGGCTTTTGTCATTAACACTGGACTAAAGAAGTGCTATATACTGAGATGGGACAGACAGCAAAAAAGAAGGTTCAGGAGGGAGAGATCAGGAGATCAGTATTGGGTAAGTTAAGTTTGATACGCTGTGAGCATCCAAATGGAGATGGACAAGTCCAAATGAAGATTATGGAGCAGGCTAGAGCTCAGAAGAGATACAGGCTAGAGACCTGTCAACAAATAGGCGTATGGGATCACCAAGGGGTCAGAATACCTGGAAACATGAACAAGATGAAGGACTAAGCCCTGGGACCTTCCACTGGGATATTATTTAGAGGACAGAGAGAAGAGAATAAACTAACAAAAGAGATGGAGGGCAGCAACCAGTGAGACAAGAGGAAAACGAGGACAGTGTAGTGTCCTGGAAGCAAAGTGAAGGGAGTTTATCAGGCAGGAAAGAGTGATTGACTGGGCCCAATGTTGCTGGCAGGTCAAGTAAGATATGGGCTGAGAACTGACCTCTAGATAGAGCATAATGGAGATTACTGGGGACTTTGACAAAAGCGATTTTATTGGAATGGTGAGGACAAAGGCCTGAATGGAATGGGTTCAAGAGAGGATGGGGGTAGAAATCGGAACAGCACCCAGCTGCACTGTCCAGTATGGGCCACTACACACTGGGTGCTATTGAGCATTTGAAATGAGGCTACGGTGAATTGAAATATGCTGTAAGGGTAATATACACATCAGATTAGAATTACAAAAGGAATGTAAAATATCTCAGTAATTTAAAAATAATCACATGTTTACAAGATATCATTTTGGATATGTTGGGTTAAGTAAAATATATTATTAAAGCTCACGTCACTTGTTTCTTTTTAGTAAGAGGATTTAATGCGGCTATTAGAAAAATCAAAATTACAGATATGGATCATTGTATTTCTACTGGACAGCACTGGTATAAATAATGTTTTCAAGTAGTTTTGTTATAAAGGAGAACAGATAAACAGGGTAGTAGCTGGTGGTGAAGTGGGGCTTGGAGGAATCCACAGCATGAGGGAGTGAATAGTCATACAGAGGAACCAGAGGGAAGTGATGGTCTGGAAGCAGAGAGGTGGGTATTTATGGAAGTTCCTCTTCTGCCTTCTTAGTGACATAGGAAGCCAATCTTCAGCTGAGAAACAGCATGGAGGAGGGGGAGGAGGTTCTCTTTTGTAATCACACCATAGACCACAGAGTTGGACAAAAACCGCGTGGCTGTAGACTGCCTAGAAGAGAAGGGACATCATAGGGTACTTTCTGGGTTCACTGGTAGTTCATTACCGAAGATGCAAAATGCAGTAAACCATTGGAGAACAAGTCCCACTTGGTCATCTTCTCTTTTTTTTCTTGGACCTCGATTTCTTTTTATCAGAGTAGGAAGTAAAAGACCCACTTTCAACCACCTCTGTTTGCTCAGTGTGCAACATACGTCCTTTTGCTCCAGGCAGGCTTGGTTCCTTTACAATTTAACTGCCACAAAAATGTTTCAGTTTAGAGCCCTACATTTTCCAACTCATCCTTTTGTGTTTCATGTTTTCCTACTTCTTTTCTGCCTTCAGGAAAGAAGCAAGAGGGTAACTCGCTTGTCTCCACCATACTAGAGAAGACCACGTGGCCTGGGGAGGCAGCTTCCACATACACCATCCCCCTAACTTGGCTGCTCCTGGCCTGGTGGCAGCCAGGCTTCAAAGAGAAACCACTACTTCCTCCCTCAGCCCCGACACCAGCGTCACAGGCAGCTGGGCTGATTAAATATTGAAGTTTCACTTCGGGCTACTTTAAACATTTGCATTATTCCAAAACTTATTTTCAGGTATCCCATAACGGATTTTATGCTCCAGGGTATTGTGTGGTTTTGAAACTTTTCTTCAACATAGTTGCAACACACAGAGTTAAAAAATAATGTTTAAATAAAATCTTTATACTGACCTCTGAGCTCCTGGATGGGACCCTGGGCAATATCAAGACTTCTAGACAGCCAGCCAAGCTGTGCCAACTCTTACTTCTAGACTTCTGACTCTTAGAGGTGTCAAATGATTATGTTCTGGTGTGGAGGAAATCAAAAGGGGTCTGAGGTGACCCATCTCAGACTCACATTTGGTTTGAGGTTTGGCTGGGATCAAAACTTAAAAATGGTCAGTGTGCTGAATTTTTTTTTTTTTTCTTCCTTTGCTGTCTTGGAGCAATGATCACATAAAAATACCCCAAGTTTATTTTCTGTGAAATAGTTGCCATTTACCTTTGAGCTGATGAGCAACTTCACTTAAAGAGAACCATAAAAATTGGAAGAGTTTGTAAGATGCTGTGAGTTGGCATAATCTGGCAGGAGAGGAGAAAGCACTCAGGCCAAGTATTTGTTTTACAGCACCCACAGTTTTAGATTGTTACTGCTTTAGAGTATAACTGCCTTTCAGTCTCCTGGCTCCCTTCTCCTCTCTTTTCCCTTTCTTGTGGCTTGCCTTCTTTCTGCCACGTTTTTCTCTCTCAAAATTAATTTTTTGTATTTAATTCTATCTGCTTCCTCCAGTAGTTAACTTGTTAGTGAACTATTTATACATGTTATAGAACTCTCTGAGCTTCCCATAATTATTTTCTCGACTGACCATCTGGAGTCAGACTACCATGGCAAGAGGTAGTCTGAACTGGAAAGATGAGAATTTGGGGGTAGGTTGAGTTGGGTTACACCTACTGTTTAAAAGCCAGGCTTTATGAAAACAGAAACAAAAACAGACAAAATAAAAGTTAGTAAACAGCCAGCCTTAGTAAGGTACATGCCTCCTTTTTTACCTGTTGTCATGTGTGTGTGTGTGTGTGTGTGTGTGTGTGATTTGTTTGGATTTTGGAAGGGATATCTCGATGTACAACCTCCCTAATCCTCACTGAATTAGTTCATGGTGAAATAAATCATTCCAAGGGGCACCTATAAGTTCAAGAGAGTGATTTTTTTTTTTTAAACTCTAAGGAGCATTGGTTTTTGACAGCAGTTTGTTCCATGGAAATGCTCATTTAAACAGTGAAAAGTATAATGGAAGAAAAAGTGTTTGTAGACGTTGTTGGGTTTTGTTCTTAGTTTAGGGCTGAGCATTAGGGCTAGTTAAATGTTTTTTCATGTGAATGAATTTTCTTAATTTTTATAATGCTGAAAACTCAGTGAGCAGGTGGTAAAATACTCTGACTATGAGCATTATATAAGGCATTGAAGGGTTTCATATTCTATCTTTGTTGTCATTCCATGGCAGCATGTCAATCTACCATAAAAATTAAAGAAAGTATCTATTGGTCAGGGAAAAAGAAAGAAAAAAGTAGAGACAAAATTGCTCTATTGAGAAGATAAATCAAGTTTATGAGGGAATAAAAATACGTAATATGTATGTGGCAAATCTTCTTACATGAGGGCTTTCACATTCTGCTGGAGTGTGTAGACCAGCTCCAAGGAAGTCACAAGAAAAATAATTTGTTTCATACTTTTTTTAAAAAAAGATTTTATTTATTTATTTGACAGAGAGAGATCACAAGTAGGTAGAAAGGCAGACAGAGAGAGAGGGGGAAGCAGTCCCCCTGCTGTGCAGAGAGCCTGATAGGGGCTCGATCCCAGAACCCTGGGACCATGACCTGAGCTAAAGGCAGAGGCTTTAACCCACTAAGCCACCCAGGTGCCCTTGTTTCATACTTTTTGCAAGAGGCTTAGTTTTACAAGGATCTGACAAAAAGTGTGTGGGCAGTTGAGAAGAGATGCAAATGTAATCATCAGAAAGCTAGTTCCCAATGTTTAGTGAGCATTAGGTTGAACTTTTTCTCATTTAACTCTTAAGGGGGAGGGGCTGTAAGGAAAGTTAAAAATAGTGCCAGTGGTGGGAGGAAGTCCTCTTAGTATTTATTCAAAATTTTCAGTAATGCAGTAAGTTCTGGAGAGCTAATGTACAGCATGGCAGCTATAGTTAATAATGCTGTATTTTTTTTTAAGATTTTTTTTTTTATTTATTTACTTGACAGACAGAAGTCACAAGAAGGCAGAGAGGCAGAAAGAGAGAGGAGGAAACAGACTTCCTGCAGAGCAGAGAGCCCCAATGTGGGGCTCGATCCCAGGACCCTGGGATCATGACCTGAGCCGAAGGCAGAGGCTTTAACCCGCTGAGCTACCCAGGCGCCCCAGTAATGCTGTATTATTACTTGAAATTTGCTAAGACGGCAAAACACAAGTGTTATCTCTCTCTCTCACACACACACACATACACACACACAAAGAAGATGGTCACAATGTGAGGTGATGGGATGGGAACGAGTTGGATTATAGAAACATCAAGTTGTACACCTCAGATATACATAAATTTTATTTGTATATTATATCTCATTAAAACTGAAAAAAGGGGAATATGAAAACATACAAACAAAAAACAAAAAGATAACTTATTGCAGAACTGAAAATGGCATAGATTTTCTTGTATGTTGTCTTCTAAAAGTTTCATAGTTTTGTATTTTACATTAAAGTCTATGAGCCATTTTGAATAATTTTTTTTAAAAGGTGGAGGAAAAAAAGAAGTGAGATTTTAAATGAAGGACAAATCCTTAAAGAAAAAAAAAAAAAGGAAAGGAAAGGACAGTTAGTCAGATAGTCTTTTGTAGCTCTGGGGCTTCTTTACTTTAGGCTGGGGCCAGAACAACTGATCCCACGCTCTTGTTGGATTTCCCAGGCATGACAGGATGAGCTGCTCAGACAGCCGACTTGGCTCCATTACTTGTTTCCATGATGTGGACTGAAATCCAGTATAGCTGGGTTGGCTTCTTTGCAATTATTTCATTTGTGTCATAGGTTAAATCATAATGCTCCACCTATGCTCCACCTTTTGGTCTCACTCTGGTGAGAGTCACTCGCTGGCCTTCTAACATGTATCTTTTCTGGTGACATCAACTCTGGAATTTTTAAAAATTATTTTTTTGTTGTGGTGAAAAACCACTTACAAAATTTCCCACCTTAACATTTCTAAGTATATAGTTGAGTAATGTACATTCACATTGTTGTATAAACAATCTCCAGAACTTCTCCATCTCACAAAACTAAAACTCTACTACTATTACATGACAACTCCCCACCCCCTGTTTTCGAGCTCCTCAGAACCACCATTCTTTCGATTTCTATGAATTTGACTATTCTAGATAATGCATACAAGTGGAATCATAAATTATTTATCTTTTGTGACTGACTTATTTCGATGAGCATAATGTCCTCGAGGTTCATCTGTGTGGTACCATGTGTCAGAATTTCCTTCCTTTTAAAGGCTGAATAATTCATCATGTGTATATGCTGTATTTTATTCCATTCATACCTCAATGGACCCAACTCTGTATTTTTTAGGATTCAACAGTTTGAATGGCAGTGCTTTTCTATGAATATTTCACAACAATCTTTCCCAAAGCCTTAGTTACTATATGAGATGTCTTTTCCTCGAAAAGTACTTGACTGATGTTAAGGAAGTATCTACTTGAAAAAGGCAAAAGAAGGACTGAATGTTCTTTTATGGCCTTACTGGTACATTTTCTAACAGGCCCACCCAAGGACTAACTGATTCTCTGAGGGAATACACCTTATTTGACAAACTATTTGCTATTGACTAAAGCTCAGACTCCAGGAAGTGACATGTTTATTGGTAGAATTCTGTTCAGTAGCGATGCAATGCAAATGATTTCAATTTAATAGAAAAGATGACCCTAAAGGTTGCACTTTTATTGCTGTGTGTGACATTAAGCAATGTTCTATATAATCTAGCAAACTTATTTGTTTTTTAAGATTTTATTTATTTATTTGAGAGAGAGAGAGAGAGTGAACAAGCCAGGGGACAGACAGACAAAGAAGCAGATGCCCCACCTAGCAGGGAGCCCGACATGGTGTTTAATCCCAGGGCTCTGGGATCACAACCTGAGCTGAAGGCAGACGCTTAACCAACTAAGCAACCCAGGCAACCCTCGCAATCTTACTTGGATATGTGTTCTCTAGTTCTGTTATATATTCAGTTCCTCAAATTTTTGCACTGGCTTCACCATTTTGCTTGTTCTCACATTAATGAATTAAATCCTTGCCACAGGCTCATATTATGTTTATATGGGAGCCATATTTATAACTTAAAAAAAGTTACATTTTCTATCCAGAAACGGCCAGAACAGCCAGTGTAAATTACACATTCCTTCATTTCAGTGAAGTTTTTTTGCCAAGCTATAGAGAAGCCTGATTGTGTCAAAAGAGTAGGCATGAGCCCTATACCAGGATTAGGTAGAAAATGGCCTCCCCTCCCTTCCCTTCCCTTCCCATCTCTTCTTTTCTCTCTTTCCTCTTCTTCTTCTTCTTTTCCTTTTCTTTCTTTTCTTTTCTTTTCTTTTCCTTTTCTATCTTTCTTTCTTTCTAGAAAACTAGTTAACAATGCAACAACACTTGAGCCTGTAAGTGTGTCTAAGCATTTTAATCTAACATGAGGGCAAGGTACATCTATATGTTGACACTTAGACTGAATCAGAACTACTAGATATCTGTCCATCACAACTTAACTCTGCAGCATGAGCCAGGAGGCTGGGGAGGCCTCAAGGTGTGTTTCCCAAAAGTCGGGGTGGGAAGGCTGGCTAAGCTCACAGGTTTCAGGAAAGATAATAAAATAAACAAAAAGCTAAGTTTCCTTAAACTCTGCTTTCCATAGCCACCTGCAGCCAAACCTCCCTAATTTGGAGACGTGCCCCCTTTCTTGCTAAGGGTTTACTATATGACTCTGCTCTGTTTTGGCAAAGTGTAAGTGACTATACAAAGCAAGCCAGAGACACACTCAACCCCTTTTCCTTTCTACCTAGGGGTGTGTGTGTGTGTGTGTGTGTGTGTGTGTGTGTATTATTGCACTGCACAGCCACAGCACAGAGCATGGAATTTTAAGAACTCTAGAAATCAATTTATATGACATTTAGTGAAAAGCAACTGGCTCATTTTAAGAGCGTTTCCCCAAAGGTCAGGGAGTTCCTTTCAAGGATGGAAGTGATATCTTAGTTGCCTTCCTTTCTAATATCTGATACCTAGCTGAGAGAACAGCATGAACTATTCAGGGCTTTAGTGAATTCTGTAAATTTTGTTACTTCTTTTGCCCCATGTGAAAGAGAATACTAAGATAAATGGTAATTTCTAGACTAAAATTGAAGGAAGATTAGAAAAGCAAATTATGTATTTTCAGTGAGTATTTCAATGCTACAGTAAACTCTGTTAAAAGTCTCTTGTACAGGTTAATCATTGCCACACTGCAAACAAACTCTTCTTTGAAAAATTTAAAGAAAAATTTTAAACTATCCCTTCCTCAGTTTTCTCTATGTGTGGGAGCTCCCCTCTGTGTGATGATCTGTTTGAATTTGACTCTAAATTCTTTAGTCAGCCAGTGTTTCATTCTAAATGGAACTAAATTTGGCTAAATGGAAAGGTTGGTGGTCTCACCCCAGGACTACAAAGATATCTCCCTGGCATGTGATTTTTCCCCGTTTAGTCAATGGGGCGGCAGATGAAGAAATCTCTGCACTGCAGTTGATGAGGCTACCACCTATTTCTGGAAAATCTTTCTTAATCCTGGTTTTATAATTTTATGAGCCTCTGCTTTACATACAATACTTGTGTTTAGGATGATTTCAATCTTTGAACAAAATTAGTATCCACATTTGTTGTTGTTATTGTTTTTTTGTGGTCGTTTTATTTTTTTTTAAGATTTTATTTATTTATTTGAGAAAGAGAGAGAGAGAGTATGTGAGCCAGGGGTGGGGGCAGAGAAAGAGGGAGAGGCAGGCTCCCTGTCAAGCAAGGAGCATGATGTGGGGCTCAATCCCAGGAACCCGGAATCATGACCTGAGCTGAAGGCAGACACTTAACCAACTGAGCCACCCAGGTGCCCCAGAGTTGTGGTGTTTTGAATTCTTACATTGATATCATAATATTTCAGGAAGAACCCCAAGTGATCCTGTAATCCTTCCAGATGTTTTATTTTAAACCTGAAGAAAACATGGTCAGTATCAATAAATGTTTACTGATCACGACCTGGGCAGGATTCCTGTCCCTGGCACTTTAACAAATCTGTTCCAAGTGGTCTGGATTTCCAAGTTGCCCCATTACCTGGTTTGGGAGTCAGATACTTTCCCAGTGATGTCTTCATTATTTCCTAAGTTCGAAAATTAAATTTACGATTTTTAAAAGACATCATCTGTGAGACAGGAGTGCTTAGTAGTTTTCATTTAGGAAGTTTACTATGACCTAGAAACTGTGGTGAGTCAAGTGTTTTACATACATTTCCTAATTTGAATCCCCACACCGACCCACTGAATTGGGGGATGACTCTTGTGATTCCCACTTTAGAGATGAGAGCACTGAGGTTATTGAAGACGTGCCATTTGTTCCAGGTTGCACAGCAAAGCACAGAAACGGATTGGAATCCAGTGCTGCCTGATTCCACAACCTCCCTGCTGTACCACATCATTCGTTTTTTTTGATAGCCTCTTGTAAATTCTCATTCGGGGCCATGATATCTCAGAACTTACGTGTCATTTGATTATACATTTTAAACCTTAGGAAACCAGGTGTGCATGTGCATTGTCGAATGTTTCCCAAGTGCTGACTGACTCTGTTCTTCACATTTTACACGTCTCTTTTGCATGGTCTGGGTTTCCAAGTTACTTCATTAACTGATTACTTTGGTCGGACATGTTTCTGAAAGAGACTTTAACAGTGAAACTTATTTTAAATTCCCAATTATTCAGGGTATTTTGTTTAAAGATGAGAACAGCTGGCAGTTTTAATTCCATAAGTGTTGAAATATTGTGGAAAAGAGAAACCCCAAACCAGCTTGCTAACAAATGGCTTAGTGAATGAATCAGCAGGATTGTGCTCTCTCTGGTTCTTTCTGGATGTTTCCTATGTGTCCCCACAATCTGGGTGTAGTGTGATGAGTTATTCTGCTGAGAAACCAGAGTTGAAAGAATAAACAGGGTTGACAGAATAAACAGAGTAAACCCTGGGTGTGGGGGGAGGTTTGCAAGTCAGCCTCCTTGACTCACATGCCCGGCCTTTTGGGAATGTGCCCAAAGCTTTCCCTTCATGAACTGGTGGAAATGGCTTAACTCAGCCAATTTGTTTGATTTCTCATTGACTAGAGCAGCAGACCTGGGGGAGCCTAGAAAGCTGGGCAGTGAACAAATGTGCAAGTGGCCATGCTGCAGAAAGAGAGGAAGAGAGTGTCACACAGGACACACACACACACACACACACACACGCACACGCGATTAGCTAACGGAAAAGAAACGGATTTATTGTTGTTGATCATTATGGCTGACACCTCAAATTAAATGGAACATTTGTCTAAAAAATTTCCATTTTATATTTGTCAAGTGATCTCCTCTGAGGAGCTGTAAAGGCACACACCACTCCATGAGAACTGAGTGATTCATTATTAAATGAACAAGTTGGATTAAGGGGGCACCAGAAAGAGAAACTGAAGAGGGAGTTGAAAAAAGTGCTGAAAAGCAAATAGAAGCACAGACCTTGTGTGCCCATGGGGGTGGAGGGGTCACTTAGCAGTGGGCATAGCAAAGGTAGGAGCTGAGTCTATAGCAGTGCTCCTTTTTGGGACACCCTAGGGATGGGGGCGAGTTTCCTTGTGGAGAGGAGCTGCTATCTGGGAGTGAATTCTTAAGCCTTAAGAGCCCTTGTCAGTGTGTAGCCCTGTGCTATGGACACGTTCCAGGTGATTCAAGAAAATTATAGAAGTTTCATCATTTGTGTAGCTCCACAGCTGCATTTGGGAGCCTGGTAGATGATGTCCCAGAGGTAGGCATGAGGGAGGGTAGGGAGCTGGTGGTTAGTGACAGGGATGCCTGTGTCTCCCAGGCTGCTTTGGAGATTACCCACAGTGACACCAGCCCCCAACCATGGGCCCCCAGTGTGCACTTGTAACATGAGTTCAGACAGATATGTCGACCCCCAGGACAGCTGCAGCTTGAGTTAATAACAAATAATTCAGTCCTTCGGTGATGCTTTCCTAGAAATCCAGCAATGTACTCTACATGGATCCAGTCCAGGAATTCCCTTCCTATCTGAGAGAGCAAAAGGGCATCCTTTGGCATTTGATCATTTGCAACCATTGGATAAAGCCTCAGGCACCAGTTTCTCTATGTTTCTTTTTCTTCCTGTCTCATGTATCCTCAAGGTTCTTCTTAGAGGGCTGTTTGTGAGACATAGTAGGGTTCTCCCCACACATTTAGGATTTTTAGTAATTGGACCTTTCCTTGTGGTGTAAGGAAGAGATTCCTGATTTCTAATCACCAAGAAACAGAGCTACAGCTGAGACACAATGACACGTGAAAGTCAAGGTTTTGGGGGAAAGGGGAGAAAGGATGGGATATGGAATTGGGACTCAGGGTCCCAACTGGCTGACTCAGGGTCCTTTTTTCCTTTTTAGGTGTATGCATTCTTTTGATCACATTTCCCAAACAAGCAGGAGGCTTTCCAGGTAACATTATCTTCTTGGCACTAAGACCCAGATTATAGAGCATGATGTTTCTAACGAGAGCCTCTGGACCAAAGAAGGCCTTTTCTGGTACAGAGCGCATGGAAATGGAGAGCAGCAACATAGGAGGGAGCTGCTCTTTGCATCTTTTAAAGGTAGTCTAGTAATTTTTTCCCTACATTCTTTTTCCCTTAATAATGTGCTTCCCTCCTGAAGCTGAGCCTCCCTTTTCCACGTGAAGTCAGTATTTCCTTCTGCCTTTATGATAGCCTTAGAGACGTTCTCCTGCTGGACAGAGATGGATTTCACATTAGGAGAAGAGCACTTCAGAACACCATAGAATGGCCAGGGCTCTATTTATTTACTTTAGAGGTGGTGGCAGCTAAGGAAGAAGGTTCAAAAGATACAAAGTTGTGCATGAATTATGATGTGATATGTTCAGCTTTTAGCTCACCACTGGGCAGACCTTCAAAGTTAGTTTTCAATGGGGCTTTTCTCAGGGGGCCACACCATCCTTTTCCAAATGTGAGTTTGAGGATGCTTCCCATCTTACATCACTCACAAATAACTGCCAGAGGAACAAGAAACAAAAACTATACAATTTATAGTTCACCCTCTTTGATGTAAGGTGGGATGGGGGTTGCAAAGCAAGGGCTTTTGAGTAGAATGTAGTTGGATTACTATAGAAAGCAAACTCTTATTTCCTTGAGAAGAGAGCAAGTGGCATTAGCAAATTAAAAATATTAGAAAGCCTTTGCTCAGATTCAGTTGAGCTTGATTTTTGGGTCACGGTGGGGGAGGGGAAGAGGAAAGAAACCCAACAGCTTGTGCCAAGGGTTTGCTGAACATGTTTAAAAAAAAAAAAAAAATGCTGACGGGCATTAAATTAAGTAACAACTGAAGATTACACAAGAGTAAACATTGCTGCTAATGTTTGACTAAAAGCTAACTGAGGGCTTTAAGTGACTCCAGTTAATTTACACATCATGCCAATAACAGCCCCAGGGAACGGGGGGCTGCTAAAGGTGGGGGAGACTTTTATAGCCAGAAGCCACATTTTTAAATTTAGAAAAAGAAAACTAGAGCTGAAGGGACTGCTTAAGAAACTTCAGGGAAGGAGAGACAGAAAAAGAGAGAAAGGGGAATTGTGTGTCTGTGCCTGCTGGGCTTGGGGGGACGTGTAACTTTTAAATAACTCTTCTAGGAGGAGGGAGTGTGCTAGGATCAAAGAGTTAACTGTTCCTGTGGGACAGGAGTCTTAATAAATTCTACACTGTGCCAAGGGTTCCATCCATCCCAAATGAAAGAGTGTAAATTCCCCCGTGAGATCAAATAAAATTGATTTAACTTTGCAACATTTCGCTTCAAGTTAAAGTGTACAGCAAATGATGTTAAAATTATAGTCCCTGTTCAGCACAGCCTCTTCTGATATACTTTTAGATGGCTTTAAAATGGGATGTGTCGTTTATTTAGTACCATAGCAGTTGATATCCTTAGATGGGAGTTTCATCATGTACTTTAATTTTCTGGGGCATTGGGGATGACCATAATTGCCGAACAATTCAATGGAATGGAATGGGCCAACTCAGCACTTTTTGCTACATTTTTTGCGTGATATCTAAAATCTTCTTTCTCGTTGCAGTATGTTTGGGAAAGTAAGACATTTAACCCTCCTATTTCCTGGGCTTGAATAATTCTCTTAATAAGGCATAAAACGTTTGCCCTCTTTACATTAACATGTCATTGTGAAGGAAATAGCTTGGTTTAGAATGTCAGGGTTTAGGTCCTGTTGTCTGATGCTTGACAATCTTCAGAGGATACTCAAGGAAATCCAGCCTCTCCAGAGACCCTCTGTCTTCTCACGTTTTTGTCTTCTCTCAGGCAAAGGCAAAAATATCTGCTGTGCTAGGTCAGTCTTTAGTTTAATCTTGGAGTCTCAAAAATAAACACTGGTAAGGTCTGGATAACATTGATGGACATTTCTGTGTTTGCCCAGATGAAACTTTAAAAATGCTAAAAGCCACCAAAATCTCGGCTCTTTCCCTTAATTGTCCTGGATTATCAGACTGGAGAAGTGGAATGGGCGGGTATGTTCCAGTACTATTAAATCTTGTGCAAACTTTACTGATACCAGCCTTTTGCCTCTGGCAGCCCATTCTGCTTTCCAGCATTCTCCAGGGACCCTCACAGCATGCCAGAAATCAAATACCCTGTCTGCCAGGGCAGCCCTAATGCTAAAGAAGCTAGAAGAAAAAACAAAAAGCAAAAAAACAAAAAACAAACAAACAAAAAATGCTGTCTCATCCTTTCTACATTGTCCGTTTGACTCACTTTATGACTTTTCTTGCCAGATCCAAAACTTGATGGCCAATCTGACTAAGGTCACCAGCCCCACGGAGCTATTTTAAAAAATTAAAATCACTTGGCATTTTCAGTTCTTGTCATTTGTGAGTTTGCTCAAATATTCTGATGAGCAATTCTCAAAGACGAAGGTGGGCCAAACCACAGCAAAACTGAAAGTGGCACTTCACAGTGACTAGAATTAGTAGATATTGGTTTGGTCCCTCGTATCCTCCAGACCTGATGTTGAAAACAAAGATGAGTCTCCCCCATGTCTACTGGGTTGGTTTGTCAAGGAAACTTAGGGGATGTCTAAGGGGGATTGGCCTTTCATGAACAACTCACTGTAATTCATAAAGCATTTGACATGAATCGGTGATTACAGATATGGTCACACTGTATGAACAAACAGCCTGGTTATGATGATGTGGCATTTCCTGTCCTTATCGTCAACAGAAAATAGCATGTCAGGTTACAGTTATCTGGCTCTTGTGCTCTTCTACTTTGACCCCCAAAGAGTAATTTATGTAATTTCTCGAAACTCTGAATCACAAAGGCACAGAGTGGTGAATGGTGGTATAATAATGAGAACAGCCAAAATCTACTGTGAATTTACTATGTGCACTAGTCTACTTACTATGTGCACTACTGCTCCAAACAACAATCCCATGACCTTGGTACTACTGCTCTCCCACTCAAAGTCTAGGAAGTGAGGCTCTGGGAGGTAAGCCAAGGGTCTATAGTCTTCCAGCAGTTGGCAGAGGAGGCTGGATTTAGTCACAACTGTCTACATCTAGTCTTAAGCTCCCCCAGTCGGAGGAGAGGTCATCATTGCATCTCTAGGCATCCACATGCACATGCTTATTATTTTAGTTCCACTGGAGCCCATTGTCTAAGCCATCTAGGCATGTCCCAACACTATATACTAGAGGTTGAGGGGAGATTGGATTTCCTGAAGCCATATCAAACTCCATTCTCCATGATGCCTAAAAGAAAATCCGCCTCTTTCCATCTCTTCCCACAATTTAGAACATTTTTTAAAAAGATTTTTATGGGGCGCCTGGGTGGCTCAGTGAGTTAGGCCGCTGTCTTCGGCTCAGGTCATGATCTCAGGGTCCTGGGATCGAGTCCCGCATCAGGCTCTCTGCTCAGCAGGGAGCCTGCTTCCTCCTCTCTCTCTGTCTGCCTGCCTCTCTGCCTACTTGTGATCTCTCTCTGTCAAATAAATAAGTAAAAAATCTTAAAAAAAAAAAGATTTTTATGCACTTATTTTGACAGAGAGAGAGCATGTGTGTGAGCACATGAGTGGATGAAGGGCCGAGGGAGAGAGAGAATCTCAACCAGATTCCATGCACACAGAGCCCTACTCAGGGCTCAATCTCATGATCCTGACATCATGACCCGAGCCAAAATCGAGAGTTGGATGCTTAATCGGCTGCATCACTCAGGCGCCCACACACACACTTCATTTTTTATTTTATTTTATTTTTTTAGACTTTATTTATTTATTTATTTATTTGAGTGAGAGAGAGAGAGTACAAGCAGCAGGAACAGCAGGGAGAAGGAGAAGCAGACTCCCACTGAGCAGAGAGCTCAACGTGGGACTTGATCCCAGGACCCTGGGATCATGACCTGAACTGAAGGCAGATGCTTAACCGACTGAGTCACCCAGGCACCCTCATTAGAGTAGAATATTTTATTGGAAAGAACTAATAGTTACACTGAGCTTACTACACATCAGAAAATATCCAAAGTACTTAACGTGTATTATTCCTTTTATTTTTAAAACTGTAAGAAATGGATAGTGTTTTTATTGCCATTTTATGTTTGAGTAAACTAAGCACAGATAGGTCAGTCATGTCACTTGCTTCAAGTTACCAAGTTAGGGGGACACAGAGATAAATTGCCCCCCAAGCAGCAGCCTGGTCCCATGGTCCATGGTCTTAACACTGCTCTCTGTCTCCAATGAGTGGAGGGCTAGCCATGAGAGTCAGGCTTCAGGCAAATACTGTGGGCTGAGTTCTAGCACAGCTGATTGCGGAATTGGCCATTTCATCACTAATGAGAGCAGTATGGCCTGAGTTCCCACCCCTTCCAGCAGCATGTTCCAGGACAAATACCAGGGAAGGACCCACGGGGGCCCACCCAGCAGCTGAGACTGGGTGATTTCTAACTCTTACTTTTCTTCTCTAGGCCTTGGTTCTCCTACCTCAGAACAAAGGCACGACAACAATGGCTTCTTTTATTAGTGGTGTTTTCCAGTTTACAAAGCAATCTCTCACACATTTCCTCATGCGATATGAGCCTCACCAAAGTTCTACAAGGTGTGATTGTGCAAGAAAGATCTTCAAGAAGCTTGAAGCTAAAAGGACATAAAACTTTGCTTTTTGATTCTGAGCCAAAACACGATTCAACCATATCCCTAATTCTTTCTGCAGTAGAAATAATCTGTAAGAGCAAGTTTGCCTGTCATGTGGTGGTTTCCATAGTAGAACATGACCCTTTTCATAAAACCTTCTCCTTGTTGCTTACAGCAGGTCCCTGTGTAGTAGTGCAGCTGGCCACAGAAGCCAGCCATGGGAACTGGTGAAGAGCACGCACGTGCTCACACGTGTGTTCAAGCACGTGTGTAATTTGTGCTTGAATCCACTTGTCCTGGTAAGCATCTTCCAGCTGTAGGTGGGGGTGGGGGGCCAGCACTAGTTATGTTTAAAAGCACAGAGTGGAGCTGGAGCTCACCGGCTGGGCAGCAAGGACAAGCAACCATACAGAGAAGTGTGCTTCAAATAAGTTGGGCTGGGAGCCTGGGTGGTTCAGTGGGTTAAAGCCTCTGCCTTCAGCTCAGGTCATGATCTGAGGGTCCTGGGATCGAGCCCTGCATTGGACTCTGCTCCGCAGAAAGCCTGCTTCCCCTCTCTCTCTGCCTGCCTCTCTGCCTACTTGTGATGTGTCTCTCTTTCTCTCTCTCTCTCTGTCAAATAAATAAATAAATAAAATAAGTTGGGCTTGGGTTTCCACCCTTGTGATTGTACAGAAGTGTTGCTGCTTCTTAAAGAAAAGAAATGAGTAAGACCTGTTGATAGTGAGAGGGGACAGCCTGGGCACTTTCCCCAGATCTGAATCTGTGACCTGCAAGCAGGCTCTTAGTACATATTCTCAGGTCATGGCTGGCCAGCTGGTAAAGTGATCCTAAGAAAAGCTAAAATCCTGTGCTCCAACCAGGTGGAGGGAAGTCTGGGGAAGGAGGGAAAGAAAAGAGAGGAAGCTAGAAAGAAAATGGCAAAAAAAAAAAAAAAAAAAAGAGAGAAAGAAAAAAAAAAAACATGAGAAAGGCAAACCCACAAAGCATTCTTCTAAGAAGGCTTTAAGCTCAAGTTGACCAGCAAGGCCCCAGCAGGCCCATATGGGCAGGTTAATTAATGTCCCTAAAATCAAGCAGGAGCCAGTAATAACGGGGTCAGGCGAGTAGAAAGTTCCAGATGCTGAGGAAGTCTGCACAGTGCACCACTAGGTGCAGCAGTCTCTCAGCATAGAGGCCTGGCTCCCCAGCTCTGAGCACACACTCTGGGGCCAGAGAGACAGACTCTGCTTCTCATAAAGCCTTGTCCTCCCTCTGGGACAGGTCCCTGGAGAATCAGGAGGGCTTTACAGTAAAATCAAGCATTATCTCTACTTGCTGGGTTCTGGAGGCCAGGTTAGAAGCCGGTTGCCTGGTGATTGCCTGCAGCTGGCTTGGTCTTTGTTGGCAGGGACCAGGGCGGAGGAGGAACTGTTTCTATGTGCCCTGTGATCCGTGACCTAGGAGTTGTGTGGCAGTTGTGAGACACAGCCGCATCTGCTGCGGTGACCGGGGCCCAGACTTGCAGCCCTGTGTGTTATCACTTACCTTCCTTTGGTGGTTTGGGTCTGCACCTCTTTAGGGGAACAAACTAAATCTGACCGGTTTCCGAGCTTGGCGGTCACTGCCAAGGGCTTGCCTGCCTGTTGCGCTGCTCTTTCTTTTTCTAAAGTAGTCGAGTGCCGGCTTCTATTACACTGGTTTCTATTTCTGTAAAAAACATTGTAGAACTGCTTTCCTCATCGTTCTCACTAAAAATTAATGTTCCCTTCCCTTCTGCACTGGAAGGGCTGACCCACATTCACCCGATCCGCTCCCTCCGTGACTGCTGCCAGTGCCCAGCCGGTGGCTGCCATCAGACGTTCCGCCCTGGCCATCACATGTTTTTAAATGACTGTGCAGTACCTGTGGTTATAAAAACAAATGGACCTAGACGAGGTCCCAGCAGGCCACGAGGGATACACCCACGTTCTCTGTCCCTGCTGAGCTGGGCTCTCCCTTGGAGTCTCCTCGGTCAAAACTCCACACGCCCTCATGTGACTATTTTTGTACTCAGAATGCTTTATGGGGCTCCTAGACTGGAAAAGGGTACAGAGGGACTCTGGTTCCAAGCATGGGCTTGGGGGTCAACACTAGGCATGGACTCCGATGCAGTCACTTACTGAGTATATGCTCCTCTGAGTACGTTTCTTAACCTCTGTGCCTCAGTTTTCCCACCTACAAAATGGGGCAGCAGCAACATCAGTCTGGGTTCTTGGGAGGATTGTGTGAAATAATGAGTGTAAAGTACTTATCACAGGGCCTGATAGAGGGACAAATGTTACTTTAATGTACATTTTGCTATTTGTTATTATCTTCTCATTTTCTCCAGAAAGTAGCTGATCTTAGTGCACGTCTGCTTCTGTGTATGGGGAGGTCTGATGATTTGGAGGATGTGTAGAGGGGAGCCACTATGAAGCAAATGCCGCATTTCACTCATTACCATTATCAACCAGCAGCAGCCCCTGGTCCACGCGCCCTGACTCCCTCACATAGGCCATACTATGCTGGAGCCCAGGAGAAGACATAGTATAGACGGCTCCAGAACTCTCGTGGGAAGAGACTTGGTTATTCATCATGGTGTCAACTCAGCATCACCAGGCTGGCACATTGCACATGGGAGATGGCTGGGGACTGGCAGGCGATGCCCAAGGCATCACTGAAATCTCATGGCACCGTGAACCAGAGCCTTTCTCCTACTGGTGAACATTTGTAGCCCAGGGCTTAGTAGGTACCTGCGAGAAGGCTGGTGATGAAAATGTCCATCGTTTCCTTCCAGCATTGCAATTTGTTCCTGTAGGTTGAGCCACAGATTCAAGTGAGTCCACAGTGCCAGCCACAAACAACAGACCTGTGTGTAGAGAGGCAGAGAGACAGACCTGGGTGTAGATGCAGTGAAACACCATTTAAATTAGTGATTGGAAAATCAGGAGCCCTCATGGCACCCACCTTGGGAAAGCTGGACTAAGTGAAGTGGCAGGAGCCTTTCTCAATGAAGGACTAAGTTAGCCAATATGAAGGTTCTCCATTTTAACTTTTCCTTATGCAGGTTTAAAAAAAAAAAAAATAGATGTCGTGCCTGAGGTAGTAGCCTTTAGTGATCAACTCCAGACCAAGGCGGATTATGAAGTCTGCGTGTCTGTGGGTTTGAATTTAAGCTGACCAAATGCCCTGTTCTCCCACCTTCCTTCTCACTTGTCTCCAGGATAAGAATTGATATGAGCTACAAATATTCTTCCAGGACTCATTATTAATCATACGTGTTGAGGGGCCTTGACAAAGATAAAATGTTCTATATAGGTACAGTGGTAGTTCGGAGAGTTTTCTGCATCGGGTGAGACTCAGTTTTCCTTAAACACTGCAATCTCTTAGCCTTCCAGCTGTTCCAGGGCAGACCAGAGTTCCGTGCTCTATCTTTTCAATGTGGCAAGCCTCAAGGGTAGATTAAGTTAGGCAATTTATCCCCTTTTATGTTCTGTATTCAAAGACAGCACTCCGACGGGGTAACATGAAACCACAGATAGGTTTCTTTATAACAGTATTTAAGCGAACCAGGAAAGTGGCCCACGCCATGTATGTGTGGCAGCAGGAAGAGAAGGATCACGGGAGAACATGGATGTTAAAAGAAATGATGAAAATGAGAAACCTTCGTAGCTGCTCCAGACCTTATGCTTAAAGGCACATTTCTTTGGCGCCTTATATGTTTCTGAAATTTGTTCTCAGGCGTTGGATCTCCCCCAAGGTGTTGATGTTGCGTTTTGACTCAGTAGGGGCCATCCCTCCCCAGACCTTCCAGTCCTTGCCCGCAGACCACACGCTCACACTATTCAGCAGTCAGATGACAGAGAGGAAAGGTTCAGAGAGGATCATTTCTCAGAACTTGCTGGCTTATCTCCTCTCCAGTGTGTTACTGACACTGGAGATGTATAAAACCTGTAAAAATATGTTAGGACTCTGCGATGCTTGTGTGTGTGCATACCTCTCCACCCCACACACGCACATACGTGTGTCATTGGTACTCCATGCCATGCGGGCCGCCCTTCCTGCTGGCTCCTCTACCTTGTCAGGCTTGCCTGGGCATGTCGGCCCGACTGAAGTCAGGCCAAGTTTCACGGGAGGAATTTCCCTGTGTCTGGAGCTGGAGTTCAGGTTTGCTGACATGGAGACTGATCTGTTGGTCGTCAGCAAAGAAAACATGGCTTTTGAAGGAGCAGCGGAGGACATTAGAAACAGCAGCAGCTAGTTGCTAGTTGCTAATGGCTGGCTTTAGTTCCATTTGGAAGCTTGAGAAATAAAAATGCTATGGAGAACATATAGGGACAGAAAACGTTCAGAGGTGACCAGGGGTTGAGAGTAAGAATAAGGAGACTGATTTCAAGAAGCACAGAATTTCTCAATATTAGAAATAACCTGTCTTGTTTGAGGTGGCGGTTATTTGATTGTATGTTTGTCAAAATTCATAGAACTGTGTCCTAAAAAGGAGGAATTCTACCATATGTAAATTATAACTATTTAAAAATAATTAATTAAAGGAAGACCCCAATTCTGTCTATTAAATTGGCAAATGTTTTAAACAGATAGTTACATATTTAGAAGAAACTTCAGGAAAAAATGTATTATACACTGTTCAGGGGAAATGTAAAGATATTTGAATTTTTCTGGTTGGAAATGTGGCAGTGTATGTCCAAAGACTTAAAGCCATGGGTAATATTTTACATGATAATTCCTCTTCTAGGAAATTCTCCTCAGAAAATTTTCAAGGAGTTTAAAGATCTAGGTACAAGGATGTTTACTGCAGTGTTATAACAGAAAAAAAAATTCAAAAATAGGTTTATTTCATTATAATTCATCTGTAGGCAATAAGAATTATGTTCTCAAAAATATTTAAGACCAGAAAAATGTAAAAAATTAATGTAAAATGAAATAAATAGGATTCAAAGCTACACATGCAACATGCTTTTACCTTCTGTTAAAAAATGCGTTTGGTTATATATGTGTATATATACAGAAGTACAAACGGAAAAAAGACTGGAAGGATTTGCACAAATAAAATGTTAGTGGCTCTCAGGATAGTGGAATTAATGGTGATTTTAAAAATTATCTTTATTTGGTACTTCCCCAGATTTTCTGCTGAAAGAATGTATTGACTTTATGATCAGAAACATAAATATTATTTTTGTAATTTTCTTTGCTATCAAGGGCTCCCCCTGCTGCTCACCTAAAAAATTATGGCGGGTTGGCCTCCTACTGCTTATTTCTGATTTTCCTCATCTTCCAAAAAGTTCTGTTCTTGATCTTGATCTGCTCTCTACCTGTTACTTGTCTTAGGAGCAAACTCTTGGAATGATGTGTCAAGTTCTAGTCTTTTTGTAAAAATTGCGATGTAATTCACATACATGAGTCATTGATTTGAAGTGTAAAATTCAATGTGTGCGTGTATATGTGTGTTTAGTATATTCACAAAATGGTGCAACTGTTTAATATCTAATTCTCTAACATTTCCACCATTCCCAAAGAAACCTCATAACCATTAGCAATGACTTCCCATCATCCCCTTGTCCAGTGCCTGGTAAACACTAAGTTACCTTCTGTGTCTATGGATTTGCCTATTTGGATATTTCATTTAAATGGAATCATACTATATGTGGTCTTTTCTGTCTGGTTTCTTTCACTTAGCATAATGTTTACAAGGTTACAATTTCTGTTGTAAATGTATCAGAACTTCATTTCTTTTTTTTTCAGTTTTAGTTATTTTCATCACTTTTCTTTGTGATCCAGATAATTTTTTTTTAGAAAATAAAAAATATTTTATTTTATTTTATTTTTTTTAGGTTTAAAAAAATTTTTTTTAATCTTCTATAAACATATAATTTATTTTTATACCCAGGGGTACAGGTCTGTGAATCGCCAGGTTTACACACTTCACAGCACTCACCATAGCACATACCCTCCCCAATGTCCATAACCCCAACCCCCTTCTCCCAACCCCCCTCCCCAAGCAACCATTAGTTTGTTTTGTGAGATTAAGAGTCACTTATGGTTTGTCTCCCTCCCATTCCCATCCTGTTTCATTTATTCTTCTCCTACGCCCTTAACTCCCCCATGTTGCATCACCACTTCCTCATATCAGGGAGATCATATGATAGTTGTCTTTCTCTGATTGACTTATTTCGCTAAGCATGATACCCTCTAGTTCCATCCACATTGTCGCAAATGGCAAGATTTCATTTCTTTTGATGGCTGCATAGTATTCCATTGTGTATATATACCACTTCTTCTTTATCCATTCATCTGCTGATGGCCATCTAGGTTCTTTCCATAGTTTGCTATTGTAGACATTGCTGCTATAAAAATTCGGGTGCATGTGCCCCTTCGGATCACTACGTTTGTATCTTTAGGGTAAATACCCAGTAGTGCAATTGCTGAGTCATAGGGTAGCTCTATTTTCAACTTTTTGAGGAACCTCCATGCTGTTTTCCAGAGTGGTTGCACCAGCCTGCATTCCTACCAACAGTGTAGGAGGGTTCCCCTTTCCCCACATCCTCGCAGGCATCTGTCATTTCCTGACTTGTTAATTTTAGCCATTCTGACTGGTGTGAGGTGGTATCTCATTGTGGTTTTGATTTGTATTTCCCTGATGCCGAGTTATGTGGAGCACTTTTTCATGTCTGTTGGCCATCTGGATGTCTTCTTTGCAGACATGTCTGTTCACGTCTTCTGCCCATTTCCTGATTTGATTATTTGTTCTTTGGGTGTTGAGTCTGTTCTTTATAGATTTTGGACACTAGCCCTTAATCTGATATGTTGTTTGCAAATATCTTCTCCCATTCTGTCAGTTGTCTTTTGGTTTTGTTAACTGTTTCCTTTGCTGTGCAAAAGCTTTTGATCTTGATGAAATCCCAATAGTTCATTTTTGCCCTTGCATCCCTTGCCTTTGGTGATGTTCCTAGGAAGATGTTGCTGCGGCTGAGGCCGAAGAGGTTGCCTCCTATGTTCTCCTCAAGGATTTTGATGGATTCCTTTCTTATATTGAGGTCCTTCATCCATTTTGAGTCTATTTTTGTGTGTGGTGTAAGGAAATGGTCCAATTTCATTTTTCTGCATGTGGCTGTCCAATTTTCCCAACACCATTTATTGAAGAGGCTGTCTTTTTTCCATTGGACATTCTTTCCTGTTTTGTCAACGATTAGTTGACCATAGTGTTGAGGGTCTATTTCTGGGCTCTCTATTCTTTTCCATTGGTCTATGTGTCTGTTTTTGTGGTACCATGCTGTCTTGATGATGACAGCTTTGTAATAGAGCTTGAAATCCAGAATTGTGATGCCACCAACTTTGGCTTTCTTTTTCAGTATTCCTTTGGCTATTCGAGGTCTTTTCTGGTTCCATATAAATTTTAGGACTATTTATTCCATTTCTTTAAAAAAATGGATGGTATTTTGATAGGAATTGCATTAAATGTGTTGATTGCTCTAGGTAGCATAGACATTTTCACAATACTTATTCTTCCAATCCAGGAGCATGGAACATTTTTCCATTTCTTTGTGTCTTCCTCCATTTCTTTCATGAGTACTTTATAGTTTTCTGAGTATAGATTCTTAGCCTCTTTGGTTAGGGTTATTCCTAGGTATCTTATAGTTTTGGGTGCAATTGTAAATGGGATTGACTCCTTAATTTCTCTTTCTTCTGTCTTGTTGTTGGTGTAGAGAAATGCAACTGATTTCTGTGCATTGATTTTATATCCTGACACTTTACTGAATTCCTGTACAAGTTCTAGAAGTTTTGGAGTGGAGTCTTTTGGGTTTTCCACATATAGTATCCTATCATCTGTGAAGAGTGATAGTTTGACTTCTTCTTTGCTGATTTGGATGCCTTTAATTTCCTTTTGTTGTCTGATTGCTGAGTCTAGGACTTCTAGTACTATGTTGAATAGCAGTGGTGATAATGGACATCTCTGCTGTGTTCCTGACCTTAGCAGAAAAGCTTTCAGTTTTTCTCCATTGAGAATGATATTTGCAGTGGGTTTTTCATAGATGGCTTTGATAATATTGAGGTATGTGCCCTCTATTCCTACACTTTGAAGAGTTTTGATTAGGAAGGGATGCTGTACTTTGTCAAATGCTTTTTCAGCATCTATTGAGAGTATCACATGGTTCTTGTTCTTTCTTTTATTAATGTGTTGTATCACATTAGTTGATTTGTGGATGTTGAACCAAACTTGCAGCCCTGGAATAAATCCCACTTGGTCATGGTGAATAATCCTTTTAATGTACTGCTGAATCCTATTGGCTAGTATTTTGGTGAGAATTTTTGCATCTGTGTTCATCAAGGATATTGGTCTGTAGTTCTCTTTTTTGATCGGATCCTTGTCTGGTTTTGGGATCAAGGTGTGCTGGCCTCATAAAATGAGTTTGGAAGTTTTCCTTCCATTTCTATTTTTTGGAGCAGTTTCAGGAGAATAGGAATTAGTTCTTCTTTAAATGCTTGGTAGAATTCCCCCGGGAAGCCGTCTGGCCCTGGGCTTTTGTTTATTTGGAGATTTTTGATGATTGTTTCAATCTCCTTACTGGTTATGGGTCTGTTCAGGTTTTCTATTTCTTCCTGGTTCAGTTGTGGTAGTTTATATGTCTCTAGAAATGCATCCATTTCTTCCAGATTGTCAAATTTGTTAGCACAGAGTTGCTCATAGTATGTTCTTATAATTGTCTGTATCTCTTTGGTGTTAGTTGTGATCTCTCCTCTTTCATTCATGATTTTACTTTCATTCATGATTTTACTTATTTGGGTCTTTCCTCTTTTTTCTTTTTGATAAGTCTGGCCAGGGGGTTATCAATTTTATTAATTCTTTCAAAGAACCACCTCCTAGTTTCGTTGATTTGTTCTATTGTTTTTTTGGTTTCTATTTCATTGATTTCTGCTCTGATCTTTATGATTTCTCTTCTCCTGCTGGGTTTAGGGTTTCTTTCTTGTTCTTTCTCCAACTCCGTTAGGTGTAGGGTTAGGTTGTGTACCTGAGACCTTTCTTGTTTCTTGAGAAAGGCTTGAACTGCTATATATTTTCATCTCAGGACTGCCTTTGTTGTGTCCCACAGATTTTGAACCATTGTGTTTTCATTATCATTTGTTTCCATAAATTTTTTCAATTCTTCTTTAATTTCCTGGTTGACCCATTCATTCTTTAGAAGGATGCTGTTTAGTCTCCATGTATTTGGGTTCTTTTCAAATACATGATTGAGTTCTAGCTTCCGAGCATTGTGGTCTGAAAATATGCAGGGAATGATCCCAATCTTTTGATACTGGTTGAGACCTGATTTAGGACCGAGGATGTGATCTATTCTGGAGAATGTTCCATGTGCACTAGAAAAGAATGTGTGTTCTGTTGCTTTGGGATGAAATGTTCTGAATATATCTGTGATGTCCATCTGGTCCACTGTGTCATTTAAGGTCTTTATTTCCTTGTGGATCTTTTGCTTGGATGATCTGTCCATTTCAGTGAGGGGAATGTTAAAGTTCCCTACTATTATTGTATTATTGTTGATGTGTTTCTTTGATTTTGTTATTAATTGGTTTATATAGTTGGCTGCTCCCACGTTAGGGGCATAGATATTTAAAATTGTTAGATCTTCTTGTTGGACAGACCCTTTGAGTATGATATAGTGTCCTTCCTCATCTCTTATTATAGTCTTTGGCTTAAAATCTAATTGATCTGACATAAGGATTGCCACTTCTGCTTTCTTCTGATGTCCTTTAGCATGGTAAATTCTTTTCCACCCTCCACTTCAAATCTGGAGGTGTCTTTGGGTTTAAAATGAGCTTCTTGTAGGCAACATATAGATGGGTTTTGTTTTTTAATCCATTCTGATACCCTGTGTCTTTTGATTGGGGCATTTAGCCCATTAACATTCAGGGTAACTATTGAGAGATATGAATTTAGTGACATTGTATTGCCTGTAAGGTGACTGTTACTGTATATTGTCTCCATTTCTTTCTGATCTACTACTTTTAGGCTCTCTCTGCTTAGAGGACCCCTTTCAATATTTCCTGTAGAGCTGGTTTGGTGTTTGCAAATTCTTTCAGTTTTTGTTTGTCCTGGAAGCTTTTAATCTCTCCTTCTATTTTCAATGATAGCCTAGCTGGATATAGGATTCTTGGCTGCATGTTTTTCTTGTTTAGTGTTCTGAATATATCATGCCAGCTCCTTCTGGCCTGCCAGGTCTCTGTGGATAAGTCTGCTGCCAGTCTAATATTTTTACCATTGTATGTTACAGACTTCTTTTCCCGGGCTGCTTTCAGGATTTTCTCTTTGTCACTAAGACTTGTAAATTTTACTATTAGGTAATGGGGTGTGGGCCTATTCTTATTGATTTTGAGGGGGGTTCTCTGCACCTCCTGGATTTTGATGCTCGTTCCCTTTGCCATATTGGGGAAACTCTCTCCAATAATTCTCTCCAATATACCTTCTGCTCCCCTCTCTCTTTCTTCTTCTTCTGGAATCCCAATTATTCTAATGTTGTTTTGTCTTATGGTGTCACTTATCTCTCGAAATCTCCCCTCGTGGTCCAGTAACTGTTTGTCCCTCTTTTGCTCAGCTTCTTTATTCTCTGTCATTTGGTCTTCTATATCTCTAATTCTTTCTTCTGCTAATTTATCCTAGCAGTGAGAGCCTCCATTTTTCATTACATCTCATTAATAGGTTTTTTTATTTCAACTTGGTTAGATTTTAGTTCTTTTATTTTTCCGGAAAGGGCTTTTATATCTCCCGAGAGGGTTTCTCTAATATCTTCCATGCCTTTGTCAAGCCTGGCTAGAACCTTGAGAATCGTCATTCTGAACTCTAGATCTGACATATTACTAACATCCGTATTGATTACGTCCCTAGCCTTTGGTACTGCCTCTTGTTCTTGTTTTTGTGGTGAATTTTTCCGCCTTGTCATTTTGTCCAGATAAGAGTATATGAAGGTGCAAGTAAAATACCAAAAGGGTGGCAAAGACCCCAGGAAAATACGCTTTAACCAAATCAGAAAAGATCCCAAATCATGGGGGGGAGACAGGGAATAAAGAGAGGTTCAGAAAAAAAAAAAAAAAGAAACAATTAAAAAAAGAAAACAAATAAAGAAAAAAATAATAAAAAATACATTAGATAAACTAGTTTAAAAACGTTAAAAAAGAAAAGGGTAAAAGTTAAAAAAAATTAGCAGAAGAAGAAAAAAAATTGAAAAAAAATTAAATTAACTGCATGACTCAAGAATCATGGGGAGAAAGCCATGAGTTCTGTGCTTTGCTTTCTCCTCCTCTGGAACTCCACTGCTCTCCTTGGTATTGAACCTGCACTCCTTGGTAGGTGAACTTGGTCTTGGCTGGATTTCTTGTTGATTTCCTCGGGGAGGGGCCTGTTGTATTGATTCTCAAGTGTCTTTGCCCCAGGGGGAATTGCACCGCCCTTACCAAGGGCTGGGCTGAATAATCAGCTCGGGTTCACTTTCAGGAGCTTTTGTTCCCTGAATGCTTTCCGTAGAGTTCCGGAGGACAGGAATGAAAATGGCGGCCTCCGAGTCTCTGGCCCGGAGGAGCCAAGAGCTCGGGGGCCCACTCCTCAGTGCGCCTTCAGAGAATAGTCCCAATTACTCCAATTTCCCTGGTCTCCGGTCACACTCTGAGCTCACCAAGCCTGCAACTGTTTCAAGGTAACCCCGAGCTGAGAGCTCACTCCTCTGCCTCTGTAGCTGGCTTCCCCATTCTAATACCTGCAAGCTCTGTGTCACTCAGACACCCTGGATCCTTCTGTGACCCTGCAGGACCTGAGGCCATGCTGACCCCATGTGGGCTTCACCCCAATTTAGCCTCTGGAGCGATGTCCCTCAGCGGAACAAACTTTTAAAAGTCCTGATCTAGTGCTCCATTGCTCTGCCGCTTGCCAGGAGCCGGCCCCTCCCCCCCCCCGCGGTCTATCTTCCCATCGCTTTGGATTCACTTCTCCGCCAGCCATACCTTTCAGAAGTGGTTGCTTTTCTGTTTCTAGAATTGCTGTTCTTTTTCTCTTTGATCTCCCATTGGATTTGTAGGTGTTTGCAATCTTTAGATAAGCTATCTAGCTGATCTCTTGCTAGCTGAAGTAGTCTCAGCCCATCTGGACTCCCCCCCGCCCCGTGATCCAGATATTTTAAAATGGGAAGATTAACATAACTTCATTCCTTTTATGACTGAACAATATTCCATTGTTCGAATATTCCACATTTCATTTATCTACTCATTAGTAACAAACATTTGGGTTGTTTCCACTTTTTGCTATCATAATTAATCCTGCTATAAATATTCACATATAAATTTTTGTGGACATGTATTTTTGGTGCTCTTGGGTATATACCTGGATATGGAATTGCTGAGTCATATTAACTCTGTACTTAACTTTTTTTTTTTTTTTTTTTGGACAGCAAGGGAGCATGTGCATGCATGTGCATGAGCAGTGTGGGGGAAAGGGGTATGGGGGAAGGGCAGAAGGAGAGGGAGGTAGAGAATCTTAAGCAGACTTCATGCTCAGTGCAGAGCCAGAAAGGGTTCAGTCGCATGACCCTGAGATCATGACCTGAGCCAAAAAGAAGAGTCAGAGGCTTAACTGACTTAACCACCCAGGTGCCCCTGTACTTAACTTTTTGAGGAACTGTCAACTCTTTTTAAAAGTGACTATCATGGGCGCCTGGGTGGCTCAGTGGGTTAAGCCGCTGCCTTCTGCTCAGGTCATGATCTCAGGGTCCTGGGATCGAGGCCTGCATCGGGCTCTCTGCTCAGCAGGGAGCCTGCTTCCCTCTCTCTCTCTGCCTGCCTCTCCATCTACTTGTGATTTCTCTCTGTCAAATAAATAAATAAAATCTTTAAAAAAAAAAGTGACTATCATTTTATGTTTCCACTAGCATTGTATGAGGCTTCCAGTTTGTCCTTACCCTCACCAATACATATATACTGTCTTTTTGATTAAAGCTATCCTAGTGGGTGTGAAGTGTTATGTTATAGTTTAGATCTGCATTTCTCTAATGACTAATGATGTTGAATATCTTTTCATGTGCTCACTGGCTTCAGTACAAGGCTTTCAAATTGGGAAATATGAGTCTTCCAACTTTGTTCTTCTTTTTCTGGTTATTTTAGTTATTCTGAGTCCCTTGAAGGTCCATATGAACTTTAGTATTAGTTTGTCAATTTTTGGAAATAAAACTTTTGGGATTTTCATAGAAATAGGGTCGTTGAAATCTGTAGATTAATTTAGAGAATATTGCTATCTTAATTGTTTTAAGTTTTCCAGTGCATGAACACTGGCTATCTTTCTAGTTATTTATGTCTTCTTTAATTACTTTCAATGGTGTTTTGTGTTTGTCAGTGTACAAGTCTTACACTTATTTTTTTAAATTTATTCTAAGAATTTTATTCTCTTTGATGCTGTTGTAAATGAAATTTTCTTAATTCCATTTCCCAATTTTTCATTGCTAGAATATAGGAAAATACAATTGATTTTTCTCAATTGGTCTTCTGTCCTGCAAACTTGCTGAACTGGTTTATCAGCTCTAATAAATACTTGTGAATTCCTTAGAATTTTCTGTTTACAAAATCATGTCATCAGCAAATGGAGATAGATTTACTTCTTCCTTCCACCTCTGGATGCCTTTTATTTCATTTTCTTCACTAATTACCCTGGTGAGAACATCCAATATAATCTTGAAGTGTCCAGAAAGTTTTCTAGAACTGTCTAGAAAGGTCCCTTTCCTGATCTTTTAGGAAAGCTTTCAGGCTTTCAGCATTAAGTCTGATGTTCACTGTGGGCTTTTCTTAGATGCTGTGTATCAGGTTGAGGAAGTTCTTTTCCCGCACGGTTTGTTGAGTATTTGAACATGATTTTTTTTTTTTTTAAATCGTGGATTTGTTCAAATGCTTTTTCTGTGTCAATTGATCATGTGATTTTTGTTTTGTTTTGTTTTTCTATTAAAGTGGAGTATGACATTTTTTGATTTTGGTACATTGAACCAATCTTGCACTTCAGGGATAAATTCCAGTTAGTTGCTTTGTATAATCACTTTTCTTTTTATATTGCTGAATTGATTGTGTCAGTACTCTGTTGAGAATTTTTACATATATATTCATTGGAGATATTGGTCTATTATTTTTTTTTTTTTGTTATGTCTGGTGTTGGTGTCAAGGTAATACTGATTTCATGGAATGAATTAGGAAACATTACCTTCTTTTTTGTGTTTTTTTTGGAAGAGTCTGTGAAGGGTTGGTGTTAATTTTTCTTTAAAGTTTTGGTAGAATTTACCACTGAAGCTATCTTGTGCTGGGCTTTACTTTTAGAGAAAGTTTTTCATTACTAACTCAATTTCTTTACTTCTTTAGGTTAGTTTTGTTTTCTATTTCTTTCTATTTTTATTTCTTTCTGAATCAGTTTCAGTAGTTTGTGTCTTCCTAGAACAAAATAATTTGTGTATAATTTGTTGGCAAATTATACAAATAAACAAGCATTTATTTTATTTTCGTAAGGTTTTTTTTTCATTCTTGATTTTGAAATTGGAGTCCTCTCTTTTTCTGTGGAAAGTCTAAGCTAAAGGCTTGTCAATTTTGTTGATCTTTTCAAAGAACCAACTTTTAGTTTCATTGATTTTCTCCATTTTTTCCTTTTCTATTTCATTTCCACTCAAATATGTATTATTTCTTTCTTTCCTTTTTGGAGGGTGTTATTTTTTTAATTTTTCAAATTTCTTAAAGTATAAGATTAGTTTATTGATTTGAGATCTTCTTTTCATAATAGATATTTATGACTATAAATTTCCCTTTTAGTGCTACTTTAGATGCATCATATAAGCTTTGATGTATTTTTTTAAAAATTCATGTCAAAGTATTTTCTCACTTCTTCTTCTTCACAGAAGAAATCACTTCTTCTGTGATTTCTTCTTTGACTCATTTAATACTTAAATACATGGTGCCCAGTTTCTATATATTTGTGAATTTCGCAAATATCTTATAATCATTGATGTCAAATTTCATTTTATTATGATTGAAAAACATACTTGATGGGATTTCAATCCTTGTAAATTTAGTGAGATGTGTTTTATGGCCTAACATATGGTATATCCTGAAAAACCTTCTATTTGTACTTCAGAAGAATGTGTATTCTACTGTTGTTGTGTGGAGTTTTGATAGACATCTGTTAGTTTTACTTGGATTATAGTTCAAATTTGTATTTCTTGCTATACTCTTATGTCTAGTTGTTCTATATATTATTGAAAGTGTGTATTAAAACCTCCAACTATTATTGTTGAATTATCCATTTATTCCTTCAATTTTATTTTTGGTCCATGTATTCTGGTACTCTGTTTTTAGGTGTATACATGTTTATACGTGCTGTATTTACTTTATGAATTGGTGTTTGTCTCTAGTAACAATTTTTGTCTTAAAATCTTTTTTTTCTGCTATTAGTATAAATAGTCCTGCCCTCTTTTGTTTACCATTTGTGTGGCATATCTTTTTCCATCCTTTTACTTTCAGTCTTTTGTGTCTTTGAATCTACACAAGTGTGCCTTGTGTACCCAGCATTGAACTAGGTCATTTTTTGTCCATTATGCCCATATCATCTTTTAATTTGAAGGTTTACTCATTTTTATTTAATGTAATTACTGATAAGGTATGATTTACATCTGTTAATTGATGTTTGCATTTTATGTTTCTTGTCTTTTTTATTGTTCCTCTATTCTTCCATTACTGCTTTTTTTGTGTGTTTAATAAATATTTTCTATTTACTTAGAAAAAATAAATTTAAAAAAATTAAAATTTTTTAAGATTAAAAATTACTTCTGCAATTCTTTGTTATTTATCTAGCAGTTACATAGGGGATTACAATTAGCACCTTAATTTGTAACAATCTTGTTCAGATTAATACCAACTTAAATTTAATAGTATATCAAAACTTTGCTCCCCTATATAGCTCTATTCCTTATTGCCTTCTTTTGTGTCTCTATTGTCAAAAAATTACACATTTATATATGTATGCTCATCAACATGGATTTATAGTTACTTAATAAACTTCTAAAAATGATTTAGGAGAAAAAAGAGAGTTATAAACAAAAAAAAATGCATTTCTATTGTCTTGTGTATTTAGTTACCTCTACCAATGTCATCTATTTTCTTCATGTGAATTTCAGTTATAAGCTAGCCTTTTATTTTAGTTTGAAGGACTCTCTTTAGTGTTGCTTCTAGGAGGGCTCTGCTAGTAACAAATAATCTCAGTTGTTTATTAGAAATATCCTAATTTTCCCTTCATATTTTGAAGGATAGTTTTGCTGGATATAGAATTCTTGGATAATAAATTTTCTCCCCCATAACACTTTGAATATATAATTCCACTGCTTCTGGCTTTCATGGTTTCTGAAATCAGTTACTAATCTGATAAGATTAGAACATCCTCCAATAGAGAATCCATTGTACCTGATGAAATGCTTCTCCCTTATTGCTTTCAAGATTCTCTATTTATGGTTCACCAGTTTTATTATGATGTGACAAAGTGTTTCTTTGTTTTTTTCCCTTTATCCTACTTGGAGTTTGTGAGCTTCTTGAATATGAAGTTTTTTTTTTTTAATCAAATATGGGAAATTATGTCTCAGATAGTCTTTTTATTCCTTTCCCCCCAACCCCACTTCTGGGATTTCATTTATGCATATGTTGGTATGCTTGATGATCTCTGAGTCTGACTTTTTCTTCTTAATTCTGTTTTAGTTCCATTATGGAGACTGGAAAATCTCAATAGACCTATCTTAGGGTTCACTGATTCTTTCTTCTGATTGCTCAGAATTGGTATTGAGCTATCTCCCTGGTGAATTTTTCACTTTAATATTGTATTTTTCAGTTCCAGAATTTCTATTTAGTTTATTTTTATAATTGTTATCTCTTCATTGATATTCTCTATTTGTTGTGACACCATTCTCATACTTACCTTTAATTTTGTAAACATGATTTCCTTAGTTATTTACCCATATTTAAAATAGCTGATTTTAAAGTCTATGACTATTATGTTCAATTACTGGTTGTCCTCAGGAACACTTTCTCTTGGCTATGTTTTCCCCTTGTGTGTCAGCTGTATTTTTTTTTTCAAAAATTTTTTTGCATGTCTTGTAATTTTGTTTTCTAAGATTTTATTTATTTATTTAATAGAGAGAGAGAGAAAAGAGATAACATGCACAAGTGGGGGATGGGGAGAGAGATTAGCAGACTCCCCACTGAGCAGGGAGCCTGATGTGGAGCTCAGTCCCAGGATCCTAGGATCATGACCTGAACTGAAGGCAGATGCCCACATGATGGAGCCACTCAAGTGCCCCTGTCTTGTAATATTTTGTTGAAAATTGGATATTTTGTAAAATATAGTATGTTCACTGGAAATCAGATTCTTCTCCCTCATAGGGTTTGGTTTTGTAACTTTTCTGGACAGATTTTGCAAAGTCTGTAGTTTTTGTTGTGTGTAACCACTGAAGTCTCTTCTCTGGTCAGTTAACAATCAGAAAGAGATTTTTAACCAGGAAGTCTCCCAGTATTTGCTGAGGGACTCTGTGCACATGGTGGATTACATCTTCAACACTCAGCCAGGAACTTGAGAACTCTGCTTTAGCCATCATTTCCTTCTTATTACAGAGCCACAAGTTTAGTCAGAGGTGAGAAGTTAGGAACGTCTCTGATAATCTCTGAGCATGTGCACAGTCATGGGCTTGTGCAGGACTCCACATACCCATCTGGCTTTCTAGATTCCCAGGAATAAGTTGGAGGTTTTCAAAGTTATCTATGGACATATCAACTTTTTCTTTAAAGTTTTATGTTTAGTCTATGGTTTGCAACAACTGTTTTCTACTACTTCTGGCAGCTGCAATATTCATTATTTACCTCTAATGGTTGTTAACAAATAGCCCTAAGAAAAAGTCTGTTTGCTTAGGTGACCTGTGAGTCAGATCAAATAAAGGCAGTCTTGTGAGTGGAGTTTTCCAGGGTATTCCTAGACAAATAGTTTCAATTCTCTGGAAGTGAATGTTTGAGGAAACTCTAACCACTTTCTGCCCTTTCTAGTGACTACAATGCTGCTGTTTCAACAGGACTGTGGGCTATTAGTTTTCAAGGCTACTATGTATCCGAGGAAGATTGAGAGGGAGAATAATGAGAAGAGGATGAGTAAAAAAGTCACAAAGCTCTCTATACTTACTGAGATTCAACCATGTTATGGACAAAGATTCCTTAGATCACAGTAAGCTTATGGTTCATTTCTAAAGTCCTAAAAAAGTTAATTCTGACAATTTTGCCAGTTTTCTCATGGCTTTGATATAGGAGAGGATTTTGGGAGGTCTTTACTTTCCCGTTTTTTGTTGATGGCACCATACATTCTAGATGTTTAATAAAATAAATATTTTTTTGAGAATTCTCAAAATTTCTCTTAAGCATGCCTAAATGGGTCACAGTTTTTTAAATTTCTCCTCCTCCTCTTCTTCCTCCTTCTTCTTTTAGAGATTTTGTTAACTTATTTGTCAGAGAAGGTAAGGGGGAGAGAGAGAGAGCAGAGGCAAGGGGAGCAGCAGGCAGAGGAAGATGCAGGCTCTCCACTGAGCAAGGAGCCCAATGTGGTACTCGGTCCCAGGACCTTAGGATCATGACCTAAGCCAAAGGCAGACACTTAACTGACTGAGCCACCCAGGTGCCCCTAAACTTCTGTTTTATTTATTTATTTAAAGATTTTATTTATTTATTTGACAGAGAGAGACACAGAGAGAGAGAGAGAAAGAACACAAGCAGGGGGTCGTGAGAGAGGGAGAAGCAGGCTTCCCTGCCTAGCAGGGAGCCTGATGTGGGCCTGGATCCCAGGACCTGGGATCATGACCTGAGCCAAAGGCAGCCACTTAATAACTGAGCCACCCAAGCACCCAACTTCTGTTGTTTTAACAAGGACAGAGTTCGGTTTAACTTTCTTGGCAAAAGTGGTGAAAGCAGAGTCATTTGACGCCTTAGTCATTCCCTAAACAGTACTAACTGAATGCATTGTCACTTAGACCCTGCAGTCAAAAGTGCTCAGTAATATGTAGGTGTCTGTATTTGATACATTTTACATCACTTCACTTCTGCACAAAATAAGGGTGAAACAAAACAACATGGCCCTAGGTGATTGTAATGGCATCCTGGAGTGCCTGGTGGTTCTGGAGCTGAATAAATGGAGTAGAAAAGATTATGACTCTTAGCCAACAAGTATATGAAAAGATACTCAACAGCACTAATCATAAAAGAAATACAAATCAAAACCACAATGAGATATTACTTCCTACTTGGTAGGATGGCCTGAACAGAAAATAACATGTTGGCAAGGATATGGAAAAATGGGAACACTTCTGCACCCTTGGAGGGAATACAAAATTGTGTAGTCACTATGTAAAACAGTATTGAGGTCCCTCCAAAAAATTAAGAATAGAATCACCTAATGATTCAGCAATCCCACTTCTGGGTATATATACAAAAGAATTCAAAGCAGGACCTTGAAGAGATATTTGCACATCTGTTTTCATGGCAGCATTATTCACTATGGCTAAGGGCTAGAAGCAATTCACATGTCCACTGAAAGGTGGATGGATAAGGAAAATGTTGTATATACATGCAATGGAGCATTATGCAGTCTTTAAAAAGAAGGAAATTCTGTTATTCTGCAAGATCTATAAACCTGAGGATGTTATGCTTAGTGAAACAGACCAGTTACAAAAGGGCAAATACTGTATGATTATACTAATATGAAGTATTTAAAATAGTCAAAATCATTTAAATGAAAAAGTAGAAAGGTGGCTGTGAAGGGTGGAGGAGAGGGGAAGGAGAATTAGTGTTTAGTGAGTATAGAGTTTCACCCTTGAAAGAAAAAAACATTCTAGAGATCTGTCATGCAACAATATAAATATACTTAATAGTATTTAACTCCACACTAAAAAGAAAAAAAAAAAAAAGGTCAGCAGTTCAATAGAAGAACTACTGAAGGTGTATGTGGCAGTAGGTCATGGGATGTTGATTTTATGACAAAACTTTTAGGAAATTTTTTAAAGTCCTTATTTTCTAAAAAAGAGAACTTTTCTCTCAGTTGCTGATGGTATTACCTGCTCTGACCATGGCAAGGTACTGTGTTCCACTTAAAAACTTGGGCTGAATGGATAGGTAGCATTTTATCCTCAGTAGGTTGTTAATGCTTATATTTGCTTCAGGGCACTTTAGACTATATAATTTCTGGGCCTTCAGTTTTGGAGTCTGGCATAAATGTTTAGAGACAGAAGGATCCTTAGGTATCACCTACACTGTCATGTCCCAAAAGGTGTGCTAGGCGTATTAAGTGGTGCTAAAGAACTATTCTGTGAATAACTGCCTTAGGGAAATGATGGTTGAACAAAGTTAAATAGGTTTATTTACTGCTAGAGTTTTCATATACTTCAATATACTATTTTGCAAGTTTTGAAAGGAAGTTACAGCCTCAGCATTGCCCAAATTAATTGGAGAATGACCACTTCTTCTTCTTCTTCTTCTTTTTTTAAGTTAAAAACCATGCTCTAGAAATAGTGTTTTGCAAGGTTAGGGAAACAGTGGCCTAATCAAATGCAGAAATTTGATTTACGCAGACGTTGAAGTTCAGAGAGGTTAAATCCAATTCAAATGCAGGATACTCAGTTCAAATTGAATTTCATAAAAACAAGAGTAACTATTTAGCATTTGCATGAGACATACTTATACTACAAATTCGTTATTTATCTGAAATTCACTTTTAATTAGGTATCCTACATTTTACTGCATTTTACCTGGCAGTCCTACAAATTAACTTGCCCAAAGCTAGCCAGCAAATGCATGGGAGAACTGGGGCTAAAATGGAAGCTTCCATACTCCGGTTCAGTCCTTTTATTCTCTTAGGCACATGGTATGGTCGATATTTTAGTGGCATTCCAGCAACTAAGGAGCTACTGTGAAATATACTGAACTATTTCACTCTTCTGGGAACTCCTTTAAAGAGTCTATTGACGTACTAACAGGATAATACTACAGTTGGTACTACTGTAATTTAAAAATGATAATGATGGCCAACCTTCATTAGTTGCTTACTATGTACCAGGAATTGTTCTATGAAGATTCTATCTTTTGTCATTTAAGCCTCACAACAGTCCTATGAGGTAGGGGCTAGGACTATCCCATGCTACAGATGAGGGAGCTAGGTGCAGGGGGTTAGGCGGCTCATTCAAGATCTCTCCCAGCAAGGGGTAGAGCCAAGAAAGAAAGGAACTTCTGTAAAAGGGGAATTATATTATGTCATATTTCAGAGATGATCCCCATTCGTTCTGGTGGAGTGAAAATTAACTTCCTCTTTGACCAGATACTCTGGTTTGAATGAGGCTTGAATGAATTCACTTATAAGATATAAAGCCTTCAAGAGACAGGTAAATATCTTTATCACAAAAGGAAATCCACATAATACAGCTCCTCCTAAGCAAAGAAAGGCATAAAGCAGAGATTTGTGTTGTGTTGGGCTGTTTCTTTCTAGGTAAAAGTTAGAGACACAACCACAGGTCTAAGGCTTGGAGCTGCAAATAGAAACAGGTCCTACAAATGGTAGTTGTGAGTGGAGGACACACCGCATCTTATACCTCTTTCCTCCACAGAATGCAACACAGTACTTTGATTATAGAAAGAGCTCAGTAAAGATTTGTTGAGTTGAATGGGAATCAAAGAGCGTGTTTATGGGTACACAAAAGGGTGGAAGACACTCACTGATCCTTTGAGTCAGAGCCACACATTTCCAGTACCACCACCAAAGCTTTCTTTTTCCATGTGAAAAAGGCTTTGCATAGAAGAGCAACTTACAAGCTCCTTCTTTGCCACTGGAACCTGACATTCTTGTAGGTTAAGCCCCCAGCAAGCTCTCTGATTCTTGGGCTGCAAAGCTGCCTTGGAGGATTCAGAAAATGGAGGTTTCCTACTCGGTAGCCGAGTTGTGGCGCCGCAGTGGACAGCTTTACCGACAGCACGTCCCATCTACCCATGAAATTCTGTGCAGGAAGATCGAGAAACGGAACTTGAAATTGCGCCAGCGAAACTTAAAGCTCCAGGGAGCCTTGGATGTGAGCTTATCAGAAACGCAAAATGGAGATATGTCTGAAGAACCAGTAGGAGGTGGGAAGGTTAAAAAAAATTCCTGAAACAGTCTGTGAATCTGGGCTCCTCAGAAGCCCAGAATGGAGCGAGAACTAAAGAAACAATGAAAACTGTACAAGTTAAAAAAAAAAAAATAAAGAAAAGAAAAGAAAAGAAAAGAAATCTACCATAAAAAGCAATGGAAAAGCAGCAACACAGTCTCCCAATTCAGAACCAAAAAAGAAGAAAAAGAAAAAGAGAAAAATTGTGGATGATACTGGGCCCGATACCAAAAAAGTGAAAACTGAAGACAAAGGGGACTCTGAAGAAGGGGCCCAAGCTCCTGAAGGGACAGAAAACAGTGTGGAGAAGCCAGATGATCAGGAAGAGGACAGTGAAGCGCCCAGCCTACCCCTAGGACAGACTGGTGCTTTTGAGGATACTTCATTTGCTTCTCTTACTGATCTTGTCCATGAGAACACTCTCAGGACAATAAAAGAAATGGATTTTACAAACATGACTGAAATTCAGCATAGAAGTATCAGACCATTTCTGGAAGGCAGGGATCTTCTAGCAGCCGCAAAAACAGGCAGTGGCAGGGGCACCTGGGTGGCTCAGTGGGTTACAGCCTCTGCCTTCCGCTCGGATCATGATCCCAGGGTCCTAGGATTGAGCCCCACGTCGGGCTCTCTGCTCAGCGGGAAGCCTGTTTCCCTTCCTCTCTCTGTCTCTGCCTGCCTCTCTGTGCGCTTGTGATCTCTGTCTGTCAGATAAATAAATAAAATCTTTAAAAACAAACAAACAAACAAACCAACAAATAAAACAGGCAGTGGCAAAACACTGGCATTTCTCAACCCTGCAGTCGAACTCATTTCAAGTTAAAGTTCATGCCTAGGAATGGAACTGGAGTTCTTATCCTCTCACCTACTAGGGAACCGGCCATGCAGACTTTCGGTGTTCTTAAGGAGTTAATGATGCACCATGTTCACATATATGGCTTGTTAATGGGCAGCAGCAACAGGTCGGCTGAAGCACAGAAGCTCGGTAACAGGATCAACATCATCGTGGCCACCGCAGGCCGCCTTCTAGACCACATGCAGAATACCCCAGAGTTTATGTATACAATTTGCAGTGTCTGGTTATTGATGAGGCTGATCGTATCTTGGATGTTGGGTTTGAAGAGGAATTAAAACAAATTATTAAACTTCTGCCAACACGCAAGCAAACCATGCTCTTTTCTGCCACACAAACTCGAAAAGTTGAGGACTTGGCAAGGATTTCTTTGAAAAAGGAGCCATTGTATGTTGGTGTTGATGACGATAAAGCTAATGCAACAATGGATGGTCCTGAGCAGGGCTATGTTGTTTGTCCTTCAGAAAAGAGACTCCTCCTATTCTTTACATTACTTAAGAAGAACCGGAAGAAGAAACTGATGGTCTTCTTTTCATCCTGTAAGTCTGTGAAATACCACTATGAGTTGCTGAACTACATTGATTTGCCTGTCTTGGCCATTCATGGAAGGCAAAAGCAAAATAAGCATACAACCACATTCTTCCAGTTCTGCAATGCAGATTCAGGGATATTATTATGTACTGATGTGGCAGTGAGAGGGCTGGATATTCCTGAAGTTGACTGGATTGTTCAGTATGACCCTCCAGATGACCCCAAGGAATATATTCATCGTGTGGGAAGAACAGCCAGAGGTCTAAACGGGAGAGGGCATGCCTTGCTCATTTTACACCCTGAAGAATTGGGTTTCCTTCATTACTTGAAGCAATCCAAGGTTCCATTAAGTGAATTTCAGTTTTCCTGGTCCAAAATTTCTGACATTCAGTCTCAGCTTGAAAAATTGATTGAAAAGAACTATCTTTCATAAGTCAGCCCAGGAAGGGTATAAGTCCTACATTCGAGCATATGATTCCCACTCTCTGAAATAGATCTTCAATGTTAATAACTTAAATTTGCCTCAGGTTGCTCTTCTGTTTGGTTTCAAGGTGCCTCCTTTTGTTGATCTGAACATGAACAGCAATGACGGCAAGTGTAAAAAGAGAGGAGGCGGTGTGGCTTCCGCTACCGGAAAGCCAAAAAAGTAGAGAAGTCCAAAATCTTCAGACACATTAGCAAGAAGTCCTCTGACAGCCGGCAGTTCTCCCACTGAAGACACACCTTCCTTTTGTCTCGAATAGCTTTGTCCTGAAATGGATTTTTCCCCCCTTTCTCTAACAAAGGAATTATAGCTTCAGGATTGGGACTGATGGACCAGGAGTATGAGTTGATGGTTGCAAGCTCCAGGCACTGATACTTCCAGGAGATACCGCTCTTATTTGGGGATGTAAAACAGAGTTCAATTTTTCTAGGTTGTTTAAGAGCAAAACAAGGGATCTTTTGGATTTTGTTGGGCAACAGAGTATTTTAGATCTTTTGCCTCCAAATTTGTCATTGTCTTGGGGGGGCGGGATATTTTTTATGTTTTTATTTAAAATCAAGTAATTAACATAAAATATATTACTGGTTTCAGAGGTGGAGTTAGGTGATTCATCAGTCTTCTATATACCCAGTGCTCATTACATCACGTGTCCTCCTTAATGTCCATTACCTAGGTCAGCCTGCCTTAGAAGGCAGTGACCTGGTACACTGGGGTTGGTGATGCAGAAAATTATCTCAGTGTTTTTGTTTTTTGTTGTTGTTTTGGTTGTTTCTTGGACTTTAGCCATAGTTCTTGACCTCCCCTGAAAATGCTACTGTGGCTAGGAAGCATGTTACATTAAAGGTGGCGTTGGTTTTTGTATACCCCAGATTTTAAAGCAGTGAGACTTTCCTAATTTTTTTTTTTTTAAAAGCCCACAGTGTAGGTTATTTGTTATTGTTATTTGACTAAAGCACCCTTCACAGTCCTAACATTTGTTGGAAACAGTGGGAACCTGAGATTTTTGAGCCTGGTTTATACCAATATATGTGTAATAATCTGTTATTCTCCCTTTAATAACTTAGCAAGTATCTTTTTGCAAAAGATACATAATGATGATACCACTCATTCAATTTTGTTCCAAGTGGTTTGGATTTTGTTGAACTCTTCTAACTCTGCAGAGTATTCAGGGAGGCAGAACATTTTTTTGAGGAAAAATTGCCCCTTTCAGATCTGTGAAATGAAAATAGGTTTATGATGAAGATTGGAAATGAACAGCAGTCAAAAAGAGCAGCAACGATGGGGGTTTCATCACATGGGGTTTTTGTTGTAGGAACTCTTGACTTCCAGAGTATTTAGTATGTCTTGTTTTATTTCCAGTGCATTTTATAACTATAAAATTGTTATTACATTTTGATCAATTTGAAACAAAAAAAAAAAAGAAAGAAAAAGAAAATGGAAGTTTCCAGAAAATTGAGGTGAGGGGGAATACAAGCCTCTCAAAGCGATCACATTAAAGTTAATATGCTGGTCTTCATTTATAGGACACTTAGCTTACAGAGAAGAAGGTGGACTGGGACGTGGTGGAATGAATGTAATCTCAATAATTAGTCTAAGTCTCTGTGCGTGGATGTCCTCACTCAAGTGGCTTCTCTTGCTGATACCCAGCCTGTGTTTACCCAGTTTCCTTGGTCTGAAAGGACCTGGTTTACTAGTTACCGGGATGGATTATTTGGATATGATGCTTATTGAATGGTTCCTGAGCTTCTCTTCCTCCCTTGAAGTGGTTTATGAATTCCCTCTTGGGCTTTTGTCCAAGTCACTTTAATTGTTACAGGGTTTTGGCCCTCAAATCTGAGAAATTTTAAATTGGTATCTAAAAATGGCAACTGAGCCCTCCATAGTCTATCTCTATGACTACAACTTATGTAAATAATAGCTGTTATTTAATGAGTACCTATTTTGTTCCATGGACTCTCTAAACATTTTATATCTATTAACCCATTGGTCAAATAGGTACTGGAGGAATAATCTGAGGCTCAGAGAGGTTAAGTAACTTGCCTAAAATCCTGCAGTGAGTTCATGATCTAGGAACAAAGGTGCACTAAGGAATTGAAGTAAAAATGTAGTAGTTCAGACAAATGGGGGCAAAACAACCTGAATTTGTGAGACACGTGCTTTAACAAATGATATTTAAAGCTAAAGGGTTTACCACCTTCTCAGACACTGAGCAACTTAAACTATGTAAGGAAAGAGAACACTTCCTCCTAGAGGGTCTCGGAAGACATACAGATGAGTGTTATTTATAATTATCCTGTCACTCTTAAAGCATTATTTATAATTAGCATGTCAGTTACTTATAGTCGAAGAAATACTTCTAGATTATTGTAAAAGGACTTTAAGAAGAGATTTGTCTTAAGCTATTTAAATTATACTTCTTTACATCCTTGAATTTACTTAACAAACTTCGGGCCAGTCCCATAACTGACCAAATTAATGGGAATGTGGACTAATGCAGTTTAATGTAAAGAATTTGTAACCATCCTTGTTTGGTTTTCTTATTAAAGTTACAGGTCTTGTTGACTGGAACTGTCTGACTGGGTATCTGTGAGAGTCATTCTTTGTAATGATAATACAGTCAAAGCCTCTAAGGAACTGGATTGAGTTCTAAGAACCTGAAGGTTTCCTTTGAAGTGACCCTTTAAAAATATTAACAAGTATCAGCCTTAATATCCAAATTGTATGCCTCACTGAGTTTTCCTGAGATGAGAAGCCATTACTAGTTCTTTGTCTGGAAGTGGAAATGAGAAGCCCAGAGTTGCAGTGAACTGAGAGAACACTTCTGTTTCATGTCCCCATGCCTGTTTTGGCCCAAATGACTCAGATACAGTACTACAGCTGTTTCAGCATTCTGGGGGTTTGTTTGCCGGCTCTATTGGAGACCAAAGCTTATATAAGTAATATAAAACCTCAGCATTTACAACATAAAGGCACCACAAGATCTCTCAGACATTGAGCTTTGGTAGGATTTTATTTGGAGGAATTTTATTTTAAAATGTAATATCCTTTTCCTTTCTTTGGCAAATAGAATCAGGGAGAACTTGGATGGAACTCTGCTGCTTATGAAAAGTCTCACCCTGTTCATATAAGCAAGTCTGTCACCCTTGATCGGAAAGTAATAATTCATAAAGCTTAATGTTATTATCATCCCTCTGCCTGGAGTGATAGATATTCTTGAGGTCTTTTAAATAAAAGTTTAAAATTGAATTTGCAACTCAAAAGATTGGTGGGTTCAAATGTTAGTTTCCTGCTGAGTAACTGTGAAAACAATTCTAAAGTAGCTAGTAGTGTGTTAGGAATGGCAGTTTTATTAAATGTCTTGATGGAGTGCAATGAAAACACGCTTTTGGTGTCTTTATGCAGACTTTCCTTCTACAAAAATAATAGTTTTCTTATAGACATTAGTGTTCACCTTCACTCTATTTATTTGGTTATTCTCCCCGTTCAGGTTTTCTGCAAAGTTTTCAATAAGAAGATGAGATTTGTTTTTATTAGTAGCAGACCAGGAAGATTCTCCTGTGGAAACTGATTGTACGGCCCTGCTCAGAGATTTCTGATTTGCATTTCATCATCTCATTTGTAGAATAAAGTCTTAACCCATCTGTTTGGTCCAAAATAGTGCCATTGAGTATTATGTTCTTGTGGCCATATGCCTTCCAGCATCCCAGATCTTCAGTGAAGTCCTTAAAGAACCATACACATGTGGGAAGGCTCCTCCCACCCAATAGAAAACCAGCAAGTTCATTTAAAAAGGTATCTTTCAATTATGAAAACTGGCAGGCATCAAAGGACACTTGGCAGTTGAACTTTGCAAAAACATTTGCACTGGCGGCTAAAGAGGACCCTCTCTTTTGCTGGTTTCATGAAAAAATGAAGCATTTTGCAGTTTCACCTCAATTTCCTCTCTCCTTTTTTCCACAAAAACAAAAGGTGATTTTTCAAGGTCCTGTATTAGCATTATTTGACATCTTTATATGGATTTGACCCAATAACTGACCAAATCCCACAGGATGAGAATTGAAAATTTGTTGTGATTTCTACCCCTCACTCCTAGTCCTGTCTTTTGGTCGATGGCAAATTGTCTCTTTTCCCAGTTCCTTTGTTTTTCCCCCTATGGGCAAAACACTGCTGCTCTAAAAATAAAAACAGTGAAATTCCAGTCTTGACTGAAGTTGGGAATTCTTGCACACATTTTAAAAAAAAAAACTTTGTTTCTCCTTGGGAAATTGGCAAAGTGAAAATTAATAGCTTAGCTATTCTCACATTGACACTTACATTAACTGCAGGGATTGTATTTTTAAGAGATCTTAAATATAATTTGAGGAAAAACAATGCTGTCACACATAAATGTGCTGCATGTTTATCTCCATGACCTTATGTCCTGTGTGGAGATCTTTATAAACAAGACCTGGAGCATTCCTTCCTTTCTGGGCAAGGATGTAACTTTGTGAGAATGAGGGTAGTGTTCATCTAATCAAAATGTTGTCCATTCTTGCTTAGGTAATTGGAGATAGTAAAGGGTAATTGCTGGTTACCCTCTACTAACTGCCAACTGACTGGTTGATTAAGTGCACCCATGAGTTTTCTGGCAGGACAAGCATAAGGCTCTTACACCAGCGGAATTTGGGTACTCTGTGCCTTAAAAGATTTGTGTAAGATATAAAATAACTCTGGATATTTTATCCATATCATTTGACACATAAGCAGTTCAATCCCACTATATAGTTTGTGTGTACAGGGTTTGTACTTAACAGAATAAAATATTTGCTTTAAAATTTTGGGGGCACCTGGGTGGCTCAGTGGATTAAGCCTTTACCTTCAGCTCAGGTCGTGATCTTGGGGTCCTGGGATCGAGTCCCGCATCAGGCTCTCTGCTCAGCGGGGAGCCCGCTTCCCCCTCTTTCTTTGCCTGCCTCTATGCCTACTTGTGATCTCTCTCTCTGCCAAATAAATAAATAAAATCTATTTTTTTTTTAAAATCTATGCATAGGGACTGCTGGGTGGCTCAGTCAGTTAAGCATCTGACTCCAACTCAGGTCATGTTCCCGGGGTTCTCGGATTGAGTCCCCCATCATGTTCCTTGCTCAGCGGGAGCCTATTTCTCCCTGTCTGCTGCTCTCTCTGCTTGTTCTCTCTCTCTCTCTTTCTGACAAATAAATAAATAAAATATAAAATGCTATGCATAAATATAGGCACAACAACTGGTGAATAAGAGAAACTGCAACTCAGATTTTAAAGCCCTGAGTTAACTCTCCTCTTTCCTACACATGTTTATTTTGTAGTTTTGTTTCTAAAACCCAGATCGAAAGAAAATTTAGTTGTCTTCTGCAGTTTGGGTGAAGCTTTTGGCCCTGCCTGTTTAACACACAGTGGGATTGATTTGCATTCTGCACTGAAATGTACCTGTGGGGAGCATTAATCCATTCTGTTATAAAGAGAATGGTGAGCTAGTGGAAGTCGCAAGGAGAAGTCTTGGCTGTTGCTGGTGACTAGACTAAGCCACCTTGACTTACCATGATTTACTGATCCATTCCCTACCCCACCACCACCACTTCTAGCCTCTCCCTTTTTGTAGTAGGCTAAATAGTGGCCTCCGAAATATATCCAGAATAGGCCCCAAAACATATGAATCTGTTACTTTACTTGGCAGAAACTGCTTTGCAGAGGTGATTAAATTTAGGATCTTGAAAGGGGAATATTTTGCGAGATTGTCCAGGTGGTCCATCATAATCACAAGGGTCCTTATAAAAAGAAGGCAGGAAGGTAAGAGACAGAAAAAGGCAGTGTAGCTGTAGAACCAGAGAGTGTAGTGATGGGGCCATAAATCATGGCCATTTCTAGAAAGTGGAAGAGGCAATGAACAAATTTTCCCTTAGAGTTTCCAGAAGGTAACATCCCTGGTAAGACTTTGATTTTAGCCCCTTAAAACTCCTTTTGGAATTTTGACCTCCAGAGTTGTAAGAGAATACATATGTGTTGTTTTAAGCCACTAAATTTGTGATTCCTTGCTACGGCAGCCACAGAAAATTGATATACCTTCCCATTCTCTTCTCATCTTCTGTTCAGAATGTCTGCTTTTGTTTCTATCTTCATTTTTGCCTCTGCTCAAATTTCTTTATTCTGTTCTCCATCCTTTTGGTGAAGGATTTACCTACTCTTCCTTTAATTAACCATCCTCCGAACAAGATTCTTGCATAGCCTCGAAATTTGTCGATTTTGCCCTTCAATGAGGATCTGTGGTTACAGAGCCAGAGTAGCATTTCCTAAAATGTCCCATGACATACAGGTCCTTGAATATGTAAGCAAAGGGTATATAGTGATGAAACATTGCATATCATATCCCCCTTTTAGAGACTCACACTCTTTATTAGCATGTTAATGATTCTCAGAAACTCTATAATCTTGTTTAATGCAATGTTTTCCAAATTTATTTGGCCACAGAGCTTTTTTTTTTTTTTTTTTTCATACAACAACAGATATGAACATGTCTCACAAGTGGTGTTCTAGGAAACTGGCTTGGGGAAAAGCCGCTCTGGGATATACCTGGGGTCTTTGAGATACCAATATCCTTTTCCTGTGCCCTGAAACAAATGTCCATTGGGCTCCAGATGTGAAGGGAAAGCCAGCCTCCATCAACCGGTGGAGGGGTGGTAGTCGGGGGCGGGGTCTCTAGGGACTTGTCCCCAATTAGATGAAAGGTATAATAAAATCAACTGATCCAACAGTTTCCCACTTGACTTCTTGGAAAATGTGTTTGGAATTCACATGGATAGACCTGACTCATATTTCATAGGTCAGCAATGGCAAGGGGACTTAAATCCACTGACCCAGTGGATTTGCCAGACAATGGTCTGATCATGGAATATGGAAACTCTTTTAAGATGTGTGCCTATGATCCAGGGAAGATAGAATCTGTGAGACCCTCCCAATCAATGCAGCCTTCCTGGTTCCCAAATCAAGAAAGGTAGTCACTGGCCTACCCTGAGTCAAGTGTTCCCCTCTAGATCAGTTAGCACTGTCTAGGTCACCTGTATAGTAGTAACATTAGCTAATATTTGTGTGGTATTTGGTTTGTGTTAGGCATTGCTCTAACTGCTCTGCACATGTTAATTCCTTCAAACCTCACAAAAATATTATGTGAAATCCTGAAGCATGGGAGTTAAAAAATGCACGAGTCATATGGCTCAAAAATGGCAGTGTGGAGCTTTGAATCTAGGCAGGCTGGGCCCAGATACCCTTTTCTCAAACCATTGTGTTCACAAGTGGAAAGAGAGCAAACTTGGATTCGGGTGGATTTGGGTTTGACTCTAGGCTCCTTCCTGTGACTTTGGGCAAGTCTCTTAAACTTTCTCAACTTCTATTGGAAGTTAGTTAATAGTTAACTAGTTAATAACCTGGAAGTGGCTCTCATTGGAAAATCAGGAATACCTGGTGTCAGAATTATATCGTATGCTTGCCAGTCTGTTAATATACCTATCTCTCCCACTTCAGTGACCCTCTTACCAGTCTATTGTGGGAGAATCATGACTGTCATGGGTATCTGATTCCGGGGATTATAGTCTTTCTTTTGGTAAACCATACTGAGTTTAGTTTTTCTTTCTTGAATTGTTTTCTTATTAAAAAAGGTTTTTTTCCCGGGGCACCTGGGTGGCTCAGTGGGTTAAGCCTCTGCCTTCAGCTCAGGTCATGATCTCAGGGTCCTGGGATCGAGCCCTACATCGGGATCTCTGCTAGGCAGGGAGCCTGCTTCCCCCTCTCTCTCTGCCTGCCTCTCTGCCTACTTGTGATCATTCTCTCTCGCTGTCAAATAAATAAATAAGACCTTTAAAAAAGTTTTTTTCCCCATTTGTTTGTTTTTAAGTAGGCTCCATGCCCAGTGCGGAGCCCAGTGTGCAGCTTGAGCTCACGACTTTGAGATCAAGGCCTGAGCTGAGATCAAGAGTCAGACAGTTAACTCACTGAGCCACCCGGGCACCCCACAAAGTTTTTTTCTTATAACAAAAGTAATACACACTCATTTCAGAAAAGAAAGGGAAGCAAAAGTAAGAAGAGTTGTTAAAATCACCAATAATTCTGGAAGACAATTGCTATTAACCTTTTCATGATGATATTATTTCTAATGCTTTTTAAATCTATATTTTCTAAATAATGCTTTTATGCTATGTATTTTTTACTCTATATGTTCTGCCTCAAATTGGTAATATTCAAAAATTCAGTTTTGTAAAAAATGCTTCTTTTCACTTGATATAATCTTGAACAACTCTTATGTACTGAATATTCTTCTACAACTGTATTTTCTTTAATGACTGCATGATGAGGTCTAACCAATTCTATACTGTCGAATAGATTGTTTCCATTCTGTTTTTCCTGATTGGTGTTAAATAATGTTGCAATGAACATCTGTGAAATATATTTTTGATTCATGATTAACAGAATCATTCTGGGTGGCAACATTTTAGATCCCTGGAAAGCAGTTTCATTGAATTGAAAAGAGAAGAACCTGCCTTGTTCAATTTACTTTTACTGTACCAGTGCCCAGAAATATAATTAGGTGATAGCTAAATGAATACCTATCATCAAAGATGAACAGACTCTAAAGCAGTTGCTTCTTTTCCAGGTAGCTTCATGCCAGCAATCTAGCAAGTAGGATCTGCGAGAGTGCCCAGATCTCACTTGGCAGATGACCAGTGTGGAGGCTCATAAGGCCCTAGTTCTCATTAGTTGGGGATAAATCATGACCAATGTGTCTCACATTTTGATAGATTCTTGTCTCATATTCCTGTCTCACATCCTGCCTTTCATCCATTTTGAATTTATTTTTGTGTATGGTGTAAGAAAGTGTTTCAGTTTCATTCTTCTGCATGTGGCTGTCCAATTTTCCCCAACACCATTCGTGGAAGACACTTTTTTCCATTAGGTATTCTTTCCTGCTTTGTCAAAGATTAGTTGACCATAGAGTTGAGAATCTATTTCTGGGTTCTCTGTTTGTGTTCCATTGATCCACGTGTCTGTTTTTGTGCCAGTATCATTCTGTCATGATGATGACAGCTTTGTAATTCTGCTTAAAGTCTGGAATTGTGATGCCTTGAACTTCCACCACCCCAACATTACTTTGGCTATTTGGGGTCTTTTCTGGTTCAATACAAACTTTAGAATTGTTTGTTTCAGCTCCATTAAAAAAATGCTCTTGGTATTTTGATAAGGATTTCATTGCATGTGTAAATTGCTTTGTGTGGGCTTCCAGCACTTATAACATACCCTTTAAAAATGTGTTATGATAATAAATGAAACAAGATGGGATCGAGAGGGAGACAAACCATAAGAGACTCAATCTCACAAAATACACTGAAGATTGTGGGGGGACGGGATAGGGAGAGGGTGGTTGGGTTATGGACATTGGGGAAGGTATGTGCTATGGTGAGTGCTGTGAAGTGTGTAAGCCTGATGATTCACAGATCTGTAGCCCTGGAGCAAATAAGACATTATATGTTAATTAAAATAAATAAATAAATATTTAAAAATGTGTTATGATGATTAAAAAATACTCCATATTGCTTAGGCCACTTTTCCTCAAGTCTTCTCATAAATATATATTCCTTAAGGACATCAAAAGCATTTCTTTTGTGCATTAATTTATGCACTCATTCATTCTTTCAGTAGGCATTTATTGAATGTTTTCTATTTCTCATACTGAGCCATACAGGACATAGAGTTGTGAGCCAACAGAAAAGTTTCTGCACAGATTATAATCTGTTCATTGCAAGTACAAAATTAATTTTTTTACTAGGTAATGGGTATTGGAATAGGTAGCATTTCACTGGTATCACTAGTTCAGAAGAAAATTAACTTTGGAAATGTGAAAGTAGTGATGAAAAGTAAAGAATCAGATATTTAAGAATTTATTGCATGAGTCATATCAAGTGCTCAATTCTCAAAATCTTTCAAAATAGGTTATTAACTAGGACCCCTGGTATTATACTCGTTCTCTAACCTGCATGGTCTTGAGGAAGATAATCTTCATTCTTTGGAGAATGTTGAATGAGGCATGCAGGAATAGAGGGTGGCCTAATATTCCTTTCTTCTATGTGGCCTGTGAGGGACTTCCAGTACTAAAACCAGGGAAGTCCCAAGTAAACTGGAATGACCTGGCCATCCTAAATAGAAGGGAGGCTGTGAACTTCTGTGAATATTGAAGAAGAATGGTATGAAATGGGTTTGCTGTTCTCCCTGTATTTACTATGCTTTCAGAAGAAAGATGACATTTCTATGTCCTTTATGATAGTAACCTAGGATGTTGTTTCTCTTTAATAGTTACCCAATTTTCCAATTTTTCTTTTTTACATTTATGTCCAGCCTAGAGAGGCATCAGATACATGCAACAATGAGAGAGAACTTGCAGGTCACAAAACCAGTGGGTTCTTGACTAATGGGAGCCATGTGTCCCTGGTAGGAGAGCCACTTCCAGGGGCTCCATTAGGTGGCCAAAGCCAGGCCACAGCAGCCAGCCCCGTCATGACAGCATACTCTCAAGAGTTTTTTGAACAAGAGTTTTCCAAAAACAACACCACAAAGTGCGCCCTTCATCGTCTCTTTGTGATGGTCTGTGGAGTGGCTAAGGGTCGATTTGGGTAGCAAGAGGGTAATCACTTTTTATATTTTTGGAAGCAGAATGCATGTCTACATATTGGCAGCTAAAACCCTGGCATAGGCCAGAGGGAAAAGTTTAGAATTCATGGCTTCCCTGTGCCCTTGTTTATCTAAACCAATCCCTGGGGCAATGGCTTTGGCAAATCTCTCAGTAGTTGCCTTTGAGGAAATCTACCAGAAGTCCTATTCTTGTTTTGAAATGTGGTTATCACTTGTGAAAAATGAAACAAAACACAATAAAACAAAACAATCCTTTCAGTGACCCCCAAGCTTGGTCTCTGCTCCCCCATTACTTGGTCTCTGTGCTCTTGCTGCTGTGGCTGTGTTGGGGGTGGGGCAGTGCCCTGGAACTGAGCAGCCTCTCTGTCAGGCCTTCCTTACCCAGCAAGACCCACAACCACTTATGCAGTCTTCTTGAGTGGATCTGGCTTTCTGTAAGGAGTAGCTGTTATTGCCACGGTTATGTGTAGAAAGCAACTTGGTTTAAACTGTGGGTATAAAGGGACTGACACAGGTAAATTCCATTCTGCCAGAGAGAAACATTAAAATCTGCTTAGAGATTATGTAGCAGAAATGCATTTGAATGCAAATAATAAATAATCATGCTTGCTGGAAAGAGTGGAAAGATCACGACATTCAAAACCCATGGGTTCCAATCTTGACTCTGCTACCACCTAGCCCTATGAGCTAAGTCAATCCCACCAGTCAGCTCTCTGGATTTCAGTTTTTCTATCTGGTGAATGATGAGGGTAGATGGTATAATCTTGCTCCAAAATTACTTAATTTGGAGGGTCATACTCATTGACTCATTCAATGATTCATCATCTTTTATTGTCATCTTTCAAATATCAATTGAGTTTAAACACTCTATTAGTTACTCCATTACTCACTTCAACTTAATCAGTGTTTATTATGCTCCAGGCACTGAGATATGGGAAGACAAAGATTCTTCCTGAATCCTTAATATGGATTAAGTATTATGGTATTATCCTTCACAGTTACCTGTTAAATACTACTATTTTTTGTTTTTTAACAAATTTTGCTAGTTTTTTTTTTTTTTTTAAGATTTTACTTATTTATTTGACAGAGAGAGACGGAACACAAGCAGGGCAGGAGGAAGCGGGAGAGGAAGAAATAGGCTTCCTGCTGAGCAGGGAGCCCCATGTGGGACTCGATCCCAGGACCCTGGGATCATGACCTGAGCCGAAGGCAGCCGCTTAACCGCTGAGCCATCCAGGTGCCCAAATACTACTATTTCTAAACACATTTTTAAATGTCATCTCTTCCCTATGCCTCCATTTTTTAATGCTACCTTGAACTGTTTCATGTATCACTCATAATCTTTTTCATATTCTTCTTTGCATTATTAAGTATTTGTATTCCTATGTAATCTGCTTTTTTTTTTTTTCAAACCCATTAAACTTGAAGACAGGTAGTGAATTTGGTCTTATTGTTTTCTGCCTCTAATGGCATTGAGGACAATGACTGAGCAGTAGGTGCAAATTACATATTTGTATAATTACATTAACTAGTGAAATCCTAATTAATGGCTTTTTCTTGCCTGTGTCCAGTTGCCCTCTGTCAACGGGGCTCTCATAGTGTACTAATGACAAAATCCTCAGACTTTTTTTGAAGCTGAGGTGTTCAGCTAAAGTCAGAGTGGGGCTTTTTCACAGGGATGGAGAATTACTTTTTTCCTTGAAGCCAGGGAAGCTCACATTATCAACTTCCGAAACCTAAGAAAACCTTTCATTACCATGAAGTATTCTGGATTATTGGCACATGTGTTGTGATACTCCTTCCACATGAACACCAAGAATGTTCACTTCCAGCAGCTGGAGGTTTGGATTTCTCTTAAACCAGCTGTATGTCTGGATGGAGGTGAGAATTTGCTAAGGGCCACAGGATACCTTTTGAATTCCATAGTCAAAAGATCAAGGGGAGGCATTCTTACTACCTGCTAATGCAGCACAGGAAACAGATATTGATCTGGGCTTATTATGTTGCACTTTACTGCAATAACTTGATACAGACTATTTTTAATGGGTTCACTTTAAAAAGTGGTAACAATTATACTCTGTTGAGTGTTCATGTGTTGTATGAAAGTCTGCAAAGTAATATTACCTACTTTTTATGGAGTGCTTCTAGTGGGTAAGGTTCTCATTACATGTTTATTCCAGTGAATCCACACAATGAGAGTGTGGGATTGGAAGGTGGAGTGCAGTAGAGATTATCAGTGCCTTACTCATTAATAGGGGGTGGTTGAAATAGAATTAATTGGTGTAATCAGAAAGAGATCTCAAACAAAAACATGTGTGTACAACCTTATTTGTTCCAATATTGTCTTCCAGATGATCCAGAATATCCTTTTATTACTTTTCAGAAGATTCTGATGGAAGTAATCCCTTTCTTCACCCCCAAAACCCCCCAAAGCTAAATCCTGATAGAGAACTGTAGACTCCTGGGAATATGCATGTGCATTTCCGTAATTTAATAGATCCAGGCTTGAAAAACAATCTTGCTGATGCTTAGAAATCAACTAGAGTGAGGTTGTCTTTAAGATTTTATTTTTAGGTAATCTTTACACCCAGCATGGGATGAGAACTCATGACCCCGAGATCGAGAGTTGCATGTCCTCTGACTGAGCCAGCCAGGTGCCCCACAAGATTGTGTTTAGAGAGAAATATTATAAGCCTCAAAATCTTCCAGATGTGTTCATGATAAAGCCCTATGGGTCTTTGACTCTTCCTATCAGTGACCTGAGTTGGGAATGTACCTGGACTCAGAAGCAGGTTTATAGCAAAGTCTTTGGAGATGGAAAGGACAGAGGAGATGCCTCAGCATGATTCACCCCTCTTCAAATGATGGCTTTGAATTTACACTGAAATCAGACTTTCAACCCAAATGTGCCATTACAGTTGGTTTACTCTTGCAAAGCAAGACTTCCTATTTTTCAGAAAACAGACTTAAAGAGGCTTAGACAAGAGATACAAGAGCTTTCTTGCACACCCATCGGTTTTTACAAAATAGCATTTTAATTATTTAAGTGCAAGTGAATCAGTAACATCTGAGCTAGATTTTCTTTAAAAAAAGAAAAAAAACAACAACAAAAACCCAAAAACTGGATTTTGAAACCAAAGGAAAAAAGTGCTTGGTTGGCTAAAAGCAGTTTAGGTTTTGTGGTAACCCCAAAGTGTTTGAAAAACAATTTACATATCTGATGAGCTCAAAATGTCTCTGGACTAGGCCTCATTCCCAGGATAAAATACACAATAAATATGGACATTTTAAGCAAGAGTCATATTGGGTTCCATTTCACGGGGTCTCAAATTTGGTAATGAAAATTTGAAAAAGACTGTCCTTATTTTTTTGCATGGTACATTTTCAAAACCATTAACACTCTTAAAAAATTATTCAAGTAGTGAAAACATCTTAAAAAGTAGAATTTTCATATTTTCAATGTAAAATAACTTGTCAAACAATTTAATAACATTTTTGCAGTCACTTTCAACTGAGTCAATCTTAGGGAAAATTGTTTAAGGAGAATTCTGAGTATTTAGGTTCTCAGAGAGCTCTGGGATTGCAACACATTTTCCTGTAAAATGAGTCATCAAGATAATTTGCAGAATTTAGATTTGGTTATATTCATAGGAGGTTCATACCAAATTGGGTTGGTTGGTGCTTGTTAATCAATTTGTGCTGCCCTTGCATTTTGTTAGGAAGTTTGTATTTAACCAGTAGAGATGTTTTCTGGTTGACAGTTATAAATCCAGTCACCAGACTGAGTTGGGTTTCTGACTCACCAGTGGTGAAATTTAAGTGGAAACCAAAACCTAAGAAATGTCAATTGAAAGACATTCACTGATCAATAAGAACCTATTGATTGAAACTTGCTATGAACTGACAATGTGGTTGGCAATTTGATGGTGACTAATTTAATGGACTTAAAGCTAGAAGATTTTTTTTTTTCCTTTAAATATGTCAGTGGCACGTAAATCATGTAGCTTTTCCCTCCTGTTTCAGAGAATGGAGAGATAGAGACAACTTGACATTGGTTCTCAGATACTGGCAAGGTAAAGTTCTTCCTAGAGTTTTCATGTTGGTTTGGATTTTCTAACAGCACCCTGGCTTTATTAAATTTCTGTTACTTTTATGAAATCTTTATAAGGTAAGTGCAGAACCTTTTTCTTAAAGCCAGATCTTATTTTCTTTTAGAGTCTCAAAAATAGACAATACTTAATAAATGCTTGTCAAATTGAATTGGTTTTATGTAATTAGGCCATACTTTTACATTGGAATGATGTACCTCATACATTCCTTTATTTTTTCATTCCAGTATATCTGTTCCTGATGATGTGATGAATGAAACAGGCAAGTTCCTATTTTTATACTGGTCACTCTATAAGGTGCTGTGGACTTAGAGATAATAAAATAAATCCTGGACCTCAAGAAGCTTATAATGTAGAGGGAAGACAGATATAGAAACAAATAATTATAGTTCATAATATGGGGTGTGTGTCAGAGGCTACAGTTACCTACCCCAACATCTGCTTTCCTGGTTCTCCTTAGAAATTAATCCCAGTTTATATCTGGGCACATGATCATCAAGAACAACCAGGTCTATTTCTCAACTTGCTCTGCTGCTAGGTATGGTCTGGGGAGATGTAAATGGAGACATATGGATTTTCCAAGAGGATTGCTTGAAGGAAGCCAATTTAGCAGGAAGGACTGATTTTTTTCGCAGTTGCCTTTACTCTTTTTTTCTGGCCTGAAACTCCAGCAGCTATCTTGAAACATGAAGTGAACTTGAACATGGAAGTTGGGTGCTAGAATGGTTAGAAAGACAGTTGGTCTCTGATGATAACATGAAACAGCTTTACAAACCCTGGACTGCTTATTCCTCATTTGTTTGTTTTATTTTTAACATGAGAAATAAGTTTCTATCTTGTTTAAACCACTGTTAATCCGAGAGTTTTCTATTTATATAGCCAAGTAAATAGCTAACAGATACAAGATATATTGGGGGATTTCTATAAAGTAATATGGGAGTCCAGAGCAGAGGGACCTCACTGTAGGCAGAGACAGAAAAGTCTCTCCAGAGAAGTAAATCCTTGAATGAATACTGAGGAAGAAATGTCAGATTGTCAAGAGGACAAAGTTGGGGAGGACAGAGATGATATTCTAGGTAAAGGGAAGAATCCTGGGTGCTAAAGTAGTGGTCAAAATGGGGGCCTAGTTGGGAGGGGGAGTGTCATATTCCTAGGGTAAATTAGTTACAAAAGGTCAAAAGAAAAAATTCCTGGGCTTGCCAGGTGCCACCTCCCTCTCTATCACCACATCCTCCAAGTCAATTGTCTTTAGTATCAAAATATGGAAGAAACTTTAAGATGTCATGAACACTCTCTTGTGTCCTGATATATCTAGGTGCTCTTTAAAGCAAATAAACAAGGTCAATAAAGTGTGTGCAGAATGCTTGCTCTGAATGAGATCTTGTGACATATACTGGTGAAAAGAGCATAGAGGAGATTAAAAATTAATCCAATCATTTTTGCTCTTATAGGACTTCCATTCTAAGGGTGAGGACAACAACAAACATCTGCACATGTAATGAAACAGTAAAGAAAGGAAGATGGCCGGGAGGAATAAGGAGGTGTGTGCATACTGAAGGGAGGTGCCTATTGTCCACAAAGTTCCAGTTGGGAACTTTGGTGTTGCCATGTTTAAAATCCCATCCACCCAATGGGAAGGCTGCAAGCTTTTTCCCATTGAGGATGATATTTGCTGTGGGTCTTTCATAGATAGATTTTATGAAGTTCAGGAATGTTCCCTCTATCCCTATACTTTGAAGCATTTTAATCAGGAATGGATGCTGGATTTTGTCAAAAGCTTTTTTTTTGTTTTGTTTTGTTTTTTTATTTTTTATTTTTTATTTTTATTTTTATTTTTTTTCTCCCAATTTATTTATTTTCAGAAAAACAGTATTCATTATTTTTTCACCACACCCAGTGCTCCATGCAAGCTGTGCCCTCTATAATACCCACCACCTGGTACCCCAACCTCCCACCCCCCCCGCCACTTCAAACCCCTCAGACTGTTTTTCAGAGTCCATAGTCTCTCATGGTTCACCTCCCCTTCCAATTTACCCAAATTCCCTACTACTCTCTAATGCCCCTTGTCCTCCATGCTATTGGTTATGCTCCACAAATGAGTGAAACCATATGATAATTGACTCTCTCTGCTTGACTGATTTCACTCAGCATAATCTCTTCCAGTCCCGTCCATGCAATGGCCACAGTCGCCAAACTATGGAAAGAACCAAGATGCCCTTCAACGGATGAATGGATAAGGAAGATGTGGTCCATATACACTATGGAGTATTATGCCTCCATCAGAAAGGACGAATATCCAACTTTTGTCAAATGCTTTTTTTGCATCAATTGAGAGGACCGTGTGAGGGGATGTGGAGAAAGGGAACCCTCTCACACTGTTAGTGGTAATGCAAGTTGGTGCAGCCACTTTGGAGAACAGTGTGGAGATTCCTCAAGAAATTAAAAATAGAGCTTCCCTATGACCCTGCAATTGCACTCCTGTGTATTTACCTCAAAGATACAGATGTAGTGAAAAGAAGGGCCATCTGCATCCCAATGTTTATAGCAGTAATGGCCACGGTTGCCAAAATGTAGAAAGAACCAAGATGCCCTTCAGCGGACGAATGGATAAGGAAGATGTGGTCCATATACACTATGGCGTATTATGCCTCCATCAGAAAGGATGAATACCCAACTTTTGTAGCAACATGGACGGGACTGGAAGAGATTATGCTGAGTGAAATAAGTCAAGCAGAGAGAGTCAATTATGGTTTCATAATATTTGTGGTTTCACTTATGGTTTCACTTATTTGTGGAGCATAACAAATAGCATGGAGGACAAGGGGAGATGGAGAGGAGAAGGGAGTTGAGGGAAATTGGAAGAGGAGGTGAACCATGAGAGACTACGGACTCTGAAAAACAATCTGAGGGTTTTGAAGGGGTGCGGGGTGGGAGGTTGAGGGAACCAGTGGTGGGTATTGGAGAGGACACAGATTGCATAGAGTACTGGGTGTGGTGCAAAAACAATGAATACTGTTACTCTGAAAAAAAAAAAAATCCCATCCACTCATAAGAATATGTGGGCTTTCTGGGGATCTGGGAGCAAAAATTGGGGAAGCAGTTAGGTGGGTTGTGAGAACTTTTAAGAGCACCCAGTAACATGGATGGTGGCCTGGCCCCCAGGAGAATCAACAGGTAGGTGTTTAAGGCCTATTTTGTGAAAAAAAACCTATGTTGGAGAGACTTTTTCATAGTTAGAGAATGCTATTTCTAAGAAGGAGGTGGTGTTTTATGCAACAGAAGTGCAGAAAGACATTGAGAGAAATCAAGTTTAGAATACGGAACAAACATATTCAAGCAGGGCATGACTTGAGACAGCTTGGAGTGGTCTGAGTAATCATGAAGTCATCTGGCCATATCTCCCCAAAATACTCCTGTTGCTTGCTTTTCTTGGTGTGGAATGTTGCAGACTCAACAGGGAACAAGGTCAGAAGGAAAAAAAAAAAAAAACAGAGACATTTGCAGCCTATTATAAGATGAATTTGGGTAATTGGTATGTGGAAAGAGAAACCCAAGCATAGAAAAAACAGGGCATCTGTGCAGGGGTTGGGATACTAATTTAAGGAGCTGACTTACCTGAAAGCTTGTAGTAAATGAAATAAAAATTAGCATTTTCTTTAATCACTGGGGAAATGGTGGAGAAAGAGATGATAAAAGGTGAATATCTGCTGTACTTCATATGCTAGAATATATCACAGCTTGCTTAGGGAAGTGGGATTCTCCAGATCTGCGTAGAGGTTGGGGGAGTAGCAGGGTGGGGGAGAAGGGAAGAAAATGAAATTAAATATACCAGCATAACAGTTCCAGAACAGTCTCATCTCCCAAGAAATAAATGACATTTGGAGTCTCTCTACTCTTGCAGAAATAATAGGTTAAGAGATCTGTTTTAGAGAAATATCTCATATGAATGAATTGCTCTAGGAAAGAGAGAGATTCAGAGCATAATTTCAAAAGGAGATGGGGCTTCAGTGGGGCCTTTTTGGTGTCCACAGTGTCCCTGTGTTTTGGGCAGTTATCTGAACTAAGACTGTATTGACCTGGGCCTGGGATCCTTAGCTTAGAACACAGTCTAGGATTTACCATAAAATGTCCTTGTTTGTAAGAGCATAGATGCCGGCACATGATCTTTTATAGGCAGACACCCACCTCCAACTTGTCTAAGGAAGTTAATACCCACAGGTCTTCAAGTCAGGGAGAAACACCATTGGCATTTTGCTATTGTCCTGGCTATCTTTTTTTTTTTTTTTTTCCCAATTTATTTATTTTCAGAAAAACAGTATTCATTATTTTTTCACCACACCCAGTGCTCCATGCAAGCTGTGCCCTCTATAATACCCACCACCTGGTACCCCAACCTCCCACCCCCCCCGCCACTTCAAACCCCTCAGACTGTTTTTCAGAGTCCATAGTCTCTCATGGTTCACCTCCCCTTCCAATTTACCCAAATTCCCTACTACTCTCTAACGCCCCTTGTCCTCCATGCTATTGGTTATGCTCCACAAATGAGTGAAACCATATGATAATTGACTCTCTCTGCTTGACTGATTTCACTCAGCATAATCTCTTCCAGTCCCGTCCATGTTGCTACAAAAGTTGGATATTCGTCCTTTCTGATGGAGGCATAATACTCCATAGTGTATATGGACCATATCTTCCTTATCCATTCATCCGTTGAAGGGCATCTTGGTTCTTTCCATAGTTTGGCGACTGTGGCCATTGCTGCTATAAACATTGGGATACAGATGGCCCTTCTTTTCACGACATCTGCATCTTTGGGGTAAATACCCAGGAGTGCAATTGCAGGGTCGTAGGGAAGCTCTATTTTTAATTTCTTGAGGAATCTCCACACTGTTCTCCAAAGAGGCTGCACCAACTTGCATTCCCACCAACAGTGTAAGAGGGTTCCCCTTTCTCCACATCCTCTCCAACACATGTTGTTTCCTGTTTTGTTAATTTTGGCCATTCTAACTGGTGTAAGGTGATATCTCAATGTGGTTTTAATTTGAATCTCCCTGAGGGCTAATGATGATGAGCATTTTTTCATGTGTCTGATAGCCATTTGTATTTCTTGATTGGAGAAGTGTCTGTTCATATCTTCTGCCCATTTTTTGATGTGTTTGTCTGTTTCGTGTGGGTTGAGTTTGAGGAGTTCATTATAGATCCTGGATATCAACCTTTTGTCTATCTTTTATCTATGAATATAGCATAGCACATCGTGGGTTCTGGAACAAATCTGCCTCTGGATCTCTGCCTAGAGTCTGCCAATTATTAACTGGGTACCCTGTGCAAGTCAATTAGCTTTTCTGGGCCTCAGTTTCCTCCTCTTCACAATTGCCTATGTTAAAGGGTGTGTGTGTGTGTGTGTGTGTGTGTGTGTTTGTAGGTTTGAGAGTATTTCTAGTTGATTTGGGAAGGTTTTTTGTATGTTAAAAATGCCTGGGTGGCTCAGTGGGTTAAGCCACTGCCTTCGGCTCAGGTCATGATCTCAGGGTCCTGGGATCGAGTCCCGCGTCGGGCTCTCTGTTCAGCGGGGAGCCTGCTTCCCTTCCTCTCTCTGCCTGCCTCTCTACCTACTTGTGATCTCTCTCTGTCAAATAAATAAATAAAATATTTAAAAAAAAATACTAATATATTGTCTCCTAGAAAGAGTACAGTTTCTTTTTTTTCAGGATTTTCTGCCTTTTATTTATTAATGATATTTTTGACATACAGGCATTTTAATTCTTTATGTAGTCAAGTGAATCCATTTTCACTTTTTTGATCCATACAATTGCTTTCGCTTAGAAAGTTTTTCTCATCCCAACAGGCACACTTGTATGCAAACTTCATGACCTCATTTTTACCTTTGTTTGTAATCCATAGAAGCTTTTTTTTTTTTTTTTAACATGAAGTGAAATTCTAGGTAGGTTTTTTTTTATCTGAAGATTCAACCAATTTTCTCAATACTTATTTGTTGAATAATTTATTATTTCTCTAATAATGTATGTGTCCTTGCTAGCTGTTAGATTCTTATATAATATAGTTTGTTTTTAGCCTCATGATTCTTGACCAAACTGCATTGTTTAACTAAAGTTGTACTATATTTTAATACTAGGTCATGTAAGTCTCTTGGACTATTTTACCTTTTCAAAATCTTACTACTTGCTTTTTTCTTATTTATATGTCCAAATAAACTTTAAGTCATTTTCTTTTTAGGGAAATTTCTACTAGAAAAAAAAAAAAGAAATAATTTGAAAATATTCAGTCTCTCGCATAAAGACCTGGTCTTTTCTTATATCATCACCATTTTCTTTGTATGGGCATGCCCATTTTCAGATTAGCTGGTCCACAGGTATTTTACATTGTTCACTATAAAAACCTGCAAAACTATTTCACTTTTGTGCATGCATAAATGCAAGCATGGGAGTACACACAAAAACATGCACACAGAGGAAGTTTAGCCTCTGAAATAAGCTGCTGCTCTTTTTTATTTGTTTGTTTTTGTTTTTGTTAGAGAGATAGAGATAGAGAAAAAGAGAGAGAGAGAGCAAGAGAGCAGGCTAGGAGCTGGGGGTAGGGTGGGAGGGGCAGAGGGACGGGGAGAGAGAGAGAATCCCAAGCAGCCTTCACACACAGCAGGGAGCCCAATTCAGAGCTTGATCTCATGACCCAGAGATCATGACATGACCTGAAATCAAGAGTGGGACACTTAACAGTGAGCCACCCAGGAGCCCTAAACTGCTGTGTTTTTTTTTAAGACTTGGCCTCCCCTCCAATTATAGAGAGCATTCCTCTAATATTTGTTGTAGATGATATTTTAATTTCAATATCCTTGACTGTTTGCAATGGCAACAGTGAATCCCAAACTTTGCTAATAGATGACTTCAACACCCCTTCAGTTAAGGAATAAATAGTCAGATGCCCATTTCATGAGTGGCAGCCTTTTAATTTGGTAGAAACAACATAATGGACTGAAAGAATAAATAAGTATTCATTGCTTCATTAGTAAGTATTAATTTGAGGGTGCCTGGTAAGTACCATCCTCTGCCTGAATTACAAACCAACTGATAAAGAATACCTAAGTCAGCAGGTAGAGCACTTTATTACAGACAGGGACTAGCGTGAAGATAGAACTCAGTATGAGAGCCCAAATGAGCCCTTCAGCCATAGCTTCCCACTGGTTCAGCTATAGAAAAAAGGAGAAAGAAGGTCTTTTTTTCCAGAGGCTTCTGATAGATTGTCTCAACCCAGAAAAGGGAGTGGGAGAATAGCTATCACCCTCAACCCAAGTAACTCTCTTCCCCTGCGTTGGAATAGGAAAGGGGGTGTTTGTGAGAAAAAATCTTCTTTTGTGAAAACGAGGAGGGAAAAGATGTATTGTCTCTAAAAAATCAAGGATAGGGGCAAGAACTATAGCTCTGTGTAATCTCAGCTTGAGAAATAGGCTTGACGTTCCTCTCTCTCTCTCTCTTTTTTGCTTTCTTCTTCAACACTTTATATATCACTCCATTCTCTTTTGCTTGCATGCTTTCTTTTTTAAAAATTTAATTTAGTTTAATTTTTTTCAGTGTTCCAGAATTCATTGTTTATGCCCCACACCCAGTGCTCCATTCAATATGTGCCCTCCATAATACCCACCACCAGGCTCACCCAACCCCTCATCTCCCCCTCCAAAACCCTCGGTTTGTTTCTCAGAGCCCACAGTCTCTCATGGTTTGTCTCCCCCTCCGATTTCCCCCATCTCACTTCTCCTCTTCATCTCCCAATATCTTCTGTGTTGTTCCTTGTGCTCCACAAGTACGTGAAACCATATGGTAATTGACTCTCTCTGCTTGACATATTTCACTCAGCATATTCTCTTCCAGTCCCTTTGGTGTTGATACAAAAGTTGGATATTCATCCTTTCTGATGGAGGCATAATACTCCATTGTATATATGGACCATATCTTCTTTATCCATTCATCATCCATTGGAGGGCATCTTGGTTCTTTCCACAGTTTGGCGATAATGGCCAATTGTTCAATTGCTATGAACATTGGGGTATAGGTGGCTTTTTTCACTACATCTGTATCGTTGGTCTCATTGTTTGTTTTCTCAGCAATTCTTTTTGTGCCCACCTTGTACCAGGCATAGAACTGAAAGTTCCTATTTTCTTGGCATTTGCTATCTGCGGGAGGAAATGAAGACCACAAACAAAACAAAGAGAAGTGTTAGATGGTAAGAAGCCATGAAAAGTAAAACATGGTTATGGGGCAGAATCGGGGGTTGGGGAGAGCTTGAATCTGGATGAGTTTCCAAGGAGGTCACATTGAGCTGAAGCTCCAATGATAAGGAGAAAGAATCAGCAATCTGAAGTTCTGGAAGGAGAAGGCTCCTAGAAGAGGGAGCATCTCATTTCCCCAGGGAGGAATGGCTTCATATTTTCCCTGAACCTACTTTTTTGTGTTCTTGTGAATCAGCCTCAATGGCACAGAGACAGGGTTTGGAGGTTCTCTGATAGGACACCATGGCCCTCAGAGGCCAGTATGCACTGTAATTGGGCATGATATTTCCATTATAACAAGGATCATTGCTTTAAATCTTTACTTGTTTAAACAACATGTGATTGAAATTATTACTTTTGTTCTTCATACATTCTTATGAGCGAGAGCAAATCCACTTGATCAGAAGCAGTGGGAAAGATTTAAAACTGAGACTACAATCTAATCTCTTAACACCCTTAACATCTATGATGGGTGGTATTGGACAAATGCCTCTGTAGCAGCCATGGGGAGATAATCCTTGCACCATATGTGTTGGGCACTTGGGATACAAAAGTCAATAGGACAAACTTGGTCCCTGCCCTAAGCAAGAGTTTTATGGGGGTGGAAGATGATAATAAAGAAAACATGGATTTTTCCTGGTTAGGATCATTTCTAGGTATTTATTGTGTGTAGCTTTGGTAAGTGGAATTATTTCCACCATTTTGTATTTTCAGAGGTTTTTATGAGTTGTCATAGTTTGCAAGGGCTACCATAACAAAATGCCACAGGCTGGATGACTTAAACAACAGATTTGTTTTCTAATAATTCTGGAGGCTAAGAGTTCAAGATCGAGGTGTCAGCAGGTTGGTTTCTTGAGGCTTCTCTTCTTGGACTGTAGAGGTCTTCATGCTCTGTCTTCACATGGTCTTTCCTTAGTGCACATGCATGTCTCTCCTGTGTCCAAATTGCCTCTTCGATAAGAACACCAATCAGATTGGGTTAGGATATACCCAAGTGACCTCATTTTGACTTAATCACTTCTTTAAAGGCCCTATTTCTAAATATTCTCATATTCTGAGGAATTGGGGGTAGAACTCAACAAATGAATTTGGGGGGATACAGTTCAACTTGTAACACTTGTAAATAGGAAGCCTATTTATTTGTATATATTTAGGAATTATTCAGCTACTTTATTGGACCCTTTTACTTTTCTAAAATGATATGATTATTTTCCTTTTAGGTTCTCTGGGCATAAAGTCATACCATCTGTAAAAGTGGAAAAATTTTCTCTTTAAGTACCAAAACTTTTGTTTGTTTAGTATCTAGTTGTATTGGCCAGAACTTTCAGAACATTGATAAATAATTGTCATGGAGAATATATTTTTTAAAATTGATTTTACTTTATATAATTTATTTTTATGTTTAATCCCATTTTAATGTTACTATGACTAATTAACTAGTTGACATGATTTTTGAAAGGGTATAGAAATGTAGATAATCAGATTGCATGCCATAGATACTCTATGAAAATTGGATTCAGGCTTCATCGATTTGACTCAGAGTTCCTCTCCTTTTGAGTTTGAGGACTGGTTCATGATTACATTTAGATAAACTACTGCTTGGTAATTTCTCTCACTTCTGGCTATTCTGTTCTACATTTGGGGAGTTATTGAGCCAGTCTTCATTTGAGTCTGAATTCTCAAGAAGGAACCCACCAGGGTTTTGGCCGGTGACAGTAAATGGCAGAGAGAGCAAGAGACTCACTGCTGTGTTGTATAATTGATAGAGACATCTTCTTTTCTGGTCCAGAGCCTTTGACCATGTGGAGATATGCTATGACAGCAGTGTGTTAGAGCCTGCTAATCAACAATATTAACATTTGTAAGAGGGGACACAGCCTTTGGTCTTTTTCTTTGGGAAAGAAGATCTCAGGCTTGTTGCTAAAATAATCCAGACTCTACTTCTCAAGTCCCCAGAAAAAGCTAGCCAAAAGTGGGATCTGCTCCACTGGGATCCAGATTCTAGGCACTGAGTTAGTATATACGCCTGCCTTCTCTTCATCTTCCAGGGAAATTCTGTTTTCTCCTTTGATAGAAGTTTGCAAATGGTTGTGTTTTAGTGGAAGCTTTGTAATGACCACTTCCCTGAATGTAAAACTGATTTTAATATTAGCATTTCCCCTTTACTATTAATTTAACAAATATTTATTGAACTCCTATTGTGTTTCATGTATAGCTGTAGAGACTGAGAATATTGAGATGAATAAAATAAACAAAAATTCTTGCCTCTATGGAGCTTTCATTTCAGTCAGAAGAGACAGAACCATTACTAAGACACAGAGTACATTAGGAGGTGATAAGCGCTGCAGAGATGGAAGAGCAGAGAGTGGAAATAAGAAGTGCTGAGGTAGGTTGGAACTGTAGTGAGAGATTAGGAAAGGCTAAGGTGACACTGAGTGTGAGTGAATAATCAGGGAGGAAGTGTTAGAGACAGAGAGAACAGCAAGTGCAAAGGCCTTAAGGTGGAAATAGGCCTGATATGTTTTATGAATAGGCAGAAAAGTAAATGTTGCTGTGAGAGGGAGAATGATAGGAGATGATGTAAGAGAGAAAATAAGGGGCTAGACTGTGTAAGATCTTGCATGTCATTGGCTTTTCTTCAGAGTAAAATGAGGAGTCATCGAAAAAACTTTGAACAGAGAAGTGGCATGATCTGTTATATTTTAACAGGATCACTCTGGCTTTTGTGTTGAAAATCGGTTGTGAAGAAGGAAGGAATCAGGCAGATTAGTTAGAAGACTTACCGTTACACCAACAAGACATGATGACATGGGCCAGGATGATAGGTAGAGGAAATGGGAAGTGAACAGATTCTGAATATGCATTGAAGACAGGGTAAAATTGTGTGTGTGGCAAAAGATAAAGACAAGAATTGATGACTTCATGGTTTTGGGTTTGAAAAACTAAGTAGAATTGCCATTATGAATATGGCATTGAGGGCGGAGAAGTTTATTGGGGAATGTGAGGGATACTTAATCTTGAGGTATCTAATAGGCATCCAAATAGAGATGCTGAGCAGACAATTTGATTTGGATCTGGAGTTCAGGGGAAAGTTTCACCCTAAAGATATCAATGTGGATATTGTTAACATATGGTAAACCATGGCAATATATGATCACATGAAAGGTATGAGTATAGGAAGAGTAGACTAAAGACCCAAGGACGCAGTCCTGGTGTACTACAATCTTTGAAACTTGAGAGAAGGATGAAGAACCAATGGTTGATAAGAAGCAATTCCTGTAATAGGAGTAAAACAATGGAATGTAATAAACTGGAAGACAAAGAAAAGTCCCCCGCCCCACAAATTCCTTTATATTTATTTCATTAGAAATTATTGATTAAATCACCAGGAATTTTCAGCACAAGATTGAACATCTTAATGACCACCTAGGTTTGGGCTCTGGGGCTTGTTCTGTCTCTCACAGTCCTTAAAGGGGTTTAGAGGGAGAAACATCATTAACAGAGACCAAATCAGATAGTTGCAGGTCCTCCTTTCCCAGTCATTGGATAAGCTGCTCAATTCTTCTCCAGAGCAGGAAAGTGCCAGTACTTCAGAAAAATCTAATAAAGAATTTGGCAATGCAATGTAAGATCTCTCTTAACAATTTAGATCAATGGTATTGGTCGAAACTTATTTGCTTCTGATCTAAATCATTTTGCAATTTACCTCTTTTTTGGTGTGTATATAATTCTAACAAATAACCTCACTCCCTGTGCAGACATGAATGATGGAATAATTGACTATGCAGAATGCAGCAGATGGGTCATATAAGAATGGGTTTTGCAAAAGGATTTAGCAAAACTAGTGACTTTGACCAATTTTATTAGAGTGGTATAGGTGAAAGTGAAAGCCTGGAGCAAGCTTGAGAGAGAATAGGAGTGAAATTAGAAAACTAGTATGAATAATTCTTTCAAAGAGTTTACTTAAAGAAATAGAACAGGAGCTAAAAGGGGAAATGGAGTCATGAAAGGGAATCTTAAAATCCTTTACAAAAATCAACTCTACTAAGGTATAATTGCAAGTAATAAAATGTACCCATTTTGAATGTTCATTTTGATGAGTTCTGACAAACTTATATGGCCATGAAACCACACCATAACTGAGACAGACAACATTTATGTCATCCCTTAAAGTGCCCTTGTGCTGCTTTCCATGCAGTCCCTCCATTCCTGACCCAGGCAACCACAAATTTGCTTTTTGTCACTGTAGATTATAGTTGCCTTCTAGAGCATTTCATTTAAACGGAATCATACAGTATATATTTTTATGTGTCTGAATTTTTTCAGTCAATAGTAGTCTTTTTTAGATTCATCCATATTGTTGAGCATATCATAGTTCATTCCTTTTATTTCTAAATGATGTTCTTGTTTTTATATATCATAATTTGTCCACTCACCTGGTGATGGATAGCTATATTAGTTACAGTGTTGGACTATTATTAATTTAGATGCTATGAATACTTTGTGTGTAAGTGTTTATGTGGACCTATGTTTTCATTTTTACAAATAAAATACTTTAAAAATGGAGTTGCTGAGCGCATCTGGGTGGCTCAGTTGGCTAAGAGGCTGCCTTTGGCTTGGGTCACGATCCTCAAATCCCAGGATTGAGTCCCACTGCGGGGGTCAGGGGGAGGTGGTCCTTGCCCTGTAGGAACTCTGCTTTTCCCTCTGACCCTCCCCTCTTCATGCTCTTTCTCTCTCTCATTATCTCTCTTTCAAATGAATAAATAAATAAATCTTTGTTAAAAAATGGAGTTGCTGGATGAAATGGTGTCTGCACAACTTTGTAAGAAACTGCCAACTTGTTTTATAAAGTGACTGTACAATTCAAATTTTTTTTTGTTTTTCAGATTTCACAGATAAATGAGATATGGTATTTGTCTTTCTCTGTCTGACTTATTTTACTTAACATAATGCATCCAAGATCCATCCATTGCTGAAAATGGCAAGATTTCCTTCCTTTTTTTATGACTGAATAATACTCATATATAGCTCACATTTTATATATCTCACATATCTCTCTCATATATATTATATATGTATATGTATATACACATTTTCTATTTGTCACATATATATATCTCATATATTATAACATAAATTTTCTTTATCCATTCATCCAGTGGTAAATAATTAGGTTGTTTCCATATCTTGGCTATTGTAAATAATTTTGCAATGAATATGGGGTACACATAAACTTTCAAGTTAGTGTTTTCATTTTATTTGGATAAATACACAGAAGTATCATATGGTAGTTCTCTTTTTAACTTTTCTGAAGAAACTTCATACTGTTTTTCCCGGTGGCTGCTCCAATTTACATTTCCACTGACAGTGCACAAGTGTTTCATTTTCTCATTATTTCATATAACTTTTGATAATAGCCATTCTAACAGGTGCAAAGTTAAATCTCATTGTGGTTTTGATTTGCAGCTTCCTATTAATCAGTGATGTTGAGCACCCTGTCATTACCTATTGGCTATCTATATGTCTTCTTTGGAAAAATGTCTATTCAGATCCTCTGCCCATTTTCAATTGGATTGCTTGTTTATTTTTGCTGTTGAGTTATATGTTCTTTATATATTTTGGTTATGAATCCCTTATTAGATATATAATTTGCCAATTATTTCTCCCATTCTTTAAGTTGACTTTTCATTTTGTTGATGAGTCACCTTTGCTGTACAGGATCGTTTTGGTTTGGTATAGTCCCACTTGTGTATTTTTGGATTTGACACCAAAAGCAAAGGTAACAAAGGCAACTTTTGACTTTGTTTATTTTCTTTATTTTGTGTTGGTTTTATACTTTGGTGGTTTTCGTTCTCATATTTATTTTTTATTTCTTCCTCTTATTTTGTATTTAATTTTCTCTTCTTTCTCTTTCTTCCTAATGTGGGAGTAGGATACTTGATTTTTTTTAGATTTTTTTCCTTAATAAAAGCACTTAAAGTTACAGATTTCATTCTAAGTACTGTTAACTGCATTCCACAAATTTTGATATTTTTTTTCATTATTTCCAATTTGAAAAATTCCGATTTCTATTTTGATTTTTTTGAAACCTGTGCTGTTTAAAAGTGTATTGTTCAATTTGCTTAATATGGAGACTTTCCAGATATCTTTTGTTCTCAAGATCTTTTAAATGCCTTTGTATTCAGAGAACATATTCTGTATTATTTTAGTCTTTAAAATTTTTTAAAAACTTGTTCTGTGGCCCAGCATATAGTATATCTTATTGAATATTCCACATGTCTTTTAAAAAACTAATGTCTATTCTGTTATAATTGTCTGTTCTGTTATAATCTTCCAAAAATATCAATAAGGTCAAAATATTAGTGTTGCTTAAGTCTTCCATATCCTTACTGATTTTCAGTCTTCTTTTTCAATTACTATGAGAGCAGTTTTGAAATCTCTGTAATTGTGGTTTTTGTCAGTTTTCCCTATCAGTTCTATTAGTTTTTGCTTTATGTATATATTGAAGTTCTTTTATTAGGTGCACATACATTTAGGATTGCAGTGTCTTCATGGTGAATTGACCCTTTTGTCATTTGTTATTATTTGACTTTTGCCTGAAGAATCTCCATTTACATTTTTTGTAAAGTAGGTCTACTCTTGATGAATTTTCTGAACTTTATTTTGTCTCAAAAAAAATTCTTATTTCACTTTCATTTTGAAAGCAGTTTTTATTACACATTGAATTATAGGAATTATGGATTTTTTTGTCCTTTTAAAAAATATAATTTCACTATCTTCTGGCTTGGATAGTTCCTTATGAGAATTTGTTTATTTGTTCCTCTGTGTATAAGGTTTTGTTTCTTTGGCTGCATATAAGATGCTCTCTTTATCACTGATTTTTTAGCAGTTTTATTATTATGTGCCTTTGTGTGTGGTGTGTGTGCATGTGTATTTATTATGTTTGGGATTTATTGCATTTCTTCAGCCGGTAGGTTTAGGGTTTTGGTCAAATTTGGAAAAAAATCAGCCATTATTATTCTCGTTTTTTCTGAGACTGCAATGACATAGATACTAGACTTCTTTTACTACCCCAGAGGACACTGAGGCTCTGGTAATTTTATTTTCAGTCTCAAATCTCTTAGTGTTTTGTTTTGTGTAAATTCTATTATTATGCTTTCTAATTTACTTACCTTTTCTTTTGCACAGTCTAATCTGGTGTTTAACCCATTTAATAAAATTTTCATTTCAAATATTATATATATACTTTTATCTGTAGATATTACCTTCAGTTCATTTAAATACAGTTTCAGTTCATTTAATATACTTTTATCTGTAGATATTACCTTCAGTTCATTTTAATAGCTTTCATTTCTCTCCTTATTCTGTTCAAGTTTTTCTGCAAATATTTGTATATAATCATAACCGTTGCTTTAGGACTTGGCTACTAGGTCCATCATCCCTGTTGTCTCTGGGTTGATGTCAATTCTGATACCCGCCTTGATTATCTGTCACATTTCCTGCCTCTTGGCATATCCAGTAATTTTTTATTGAATGTTGGACATTGTGGTGCTAATTGAGTGTCTGGATTTTGTTGTCCTCTTCTGAAGTGTTGGGCTTTGTTTTAGCAAACACTTAAGGTTATTGCAGATCAATATGCTCCTGTTAGAAACCCATTTTTAAACTTTACTTAAGCAGGTATAGTGTAGACTGTAAAATTGTTTTTTATTATTTTTAAGTGAATTTTGATTTTACAGGCCTTCTATTTTCTCTGTTCTCTTTCTTCAACTCATTAGATAAATGTCAAAACTCACGATCTTCTCTCAGTGCTCTAAACTTTTATTTCATACTTTCCATCACATTTTTCTTTACATTGAGTTCTGGGAGGTTTCCTGAGCTTAATCTTTCAGCTCGCTAATTTTCTGTTCATCAGTATTTATTTTGCTATTCAGCTAATCTCTTTCTTCAAAGATTATATTTTTTCATTTTTAAGATCTCTAACTAGTTATTTCACATAATAGCTTTTTCTTATTTGATAGATATATCTTCTCTCATTTCTTTGAGAATATTAATTACACTTCTATATACTCTTTTGTTTATTTTATTAACTGTGTAGCCTCAAATGTAACCTCTACTTTTTATTGGGTTTGGTAATTTTATCAAGGTGTTTATGATTCTGGGCTGATACTTCTTTCAGATTTTCTTATTTTTATATGGACACTGTTGTGTATTATAGTTACTTTCAGTTATTATAGGGGAGAAGTAATTTGTTCAACTGGGCAGATGTGCCAGAGGCTCATATTCTGGGTGAGTAGGATTATATCTTACTCCAAAATATTGCTAAACTTCTGTGGAACTTTTCTATCTTTTGGACCTACACATTCATATTTCTTAGAAGCAAAAGTCAGCTGCTTATCTTGTCTCAAGTAAGGGATGAATGGGTGGATAGAGAAAAAACCATTGTCTTTGATGTGGTGGGTGTAGTGACCAGCTAACTCATTCCCTAAACTCTGTTCTTCATTTACATCACTTCTGCATTTGGAATCTCCTATATACACTTTCAACCAGGCAAAGTCCTTGCATGTATAATTACATAGTAGTGTTTACTTCTGTTAATCTTTTTTTGTTTCTATCATTAAAGGACATCTTAGCAAATTTATCCTACTGATAAAATTTTCTTTTTTTTTCTTTCATTACTTTTTTAAAAATGTATTTTTAAAATTTATTTTCAGCATAACAGTACGCATTGTTTTTGCACCACATCCAGTGTTCCATGCAATACGTGCCCTCCCTAATACCCACCACCTTGTTCCCCCCACCTCCCACCCCCTGCCCCTTCAAGACCCTCAGGTTGTTTTTCAGAGTCCATAGTCTCTCATGGTTCACCTCCCCTTCCAATTTCCCTCAACTCCCTTCTCCTCTCTAACTCCCCATGTCCTCCATGCTATTTGTTATGCTCCACAAATAAGTGAAACCATATGATACTTGACTCTCTCTGCTTGACTTATTTCACTCAGCATAATCTCTTCCAGTCCCGTCCATGTTGCTACAAAAGTTGGGTATTCGTCCTTTCTGATGGAGGCATAAGACTCCATAGTGTATATGGACCACATCTTCCTTATCCATTCATCCGTTGAAGGGCATCTTGGTTCTTTCCACATTTTGGAAACTGTGGCCATTACTGCTATAAACATTGGGGTGCAGATGGCCCTTCTTTTCACTACATTTGTATCTTTGGGGTAAATACCCAGGAGTGCAATGACAGGGTCATAGGGAAGTTCTATTTTTAATTTCTTGAGGAATTTCCACACTGTTCTCCAAAGTGGCTGCACCAACTTGCATTCCCACCAACAGTGTAAGAGGGTTCCCCTTTCTCCACATCCTCTCCAACACATGTTGTTTCCTGTCTTGCTAAGTTTGGCCATTCTAACTGGTGTAAGGTGGTATCTCAATGTGTTTTTAATTTGAGTCTCCCTGATGGCTAGTGATGATGGACATTTTTTCATGTGTCTGATAGCCATTCTGGCACAATTTTCTTGTGTTCTGGAGCAATTATTAAGCTTTTCTTATTTTTTTTTCTGTTCTTTCATGATCAATATTTTAATTTTTTCTTTATTTTTGTTATGTCATCTTCAGATTTATTTGATTACTTTTCTGTTTTTTTTAGCAAAATTTGCCATAGTTTATTATTATTAATTTGCTTTATATTTCAGTTTTAGCTGTATTTCATAAGTATGGTTTATAAGCTTATTTCCTAAATTATTTTCTAAGCTACCTACTATGAAACTTTGACTCTTAAGTCAAAGAGAAAATGGGAAGGCTTTGTAATTTCTAATTACTAAGGTTTTTAAAAAGCTTTTGTTTACTTTCTGGAAGTCTCAGCAAATATTTTGTCATATATCATTGATTCAGATTAAATTTGTACTCATCCAGATTATGTATTCATGTTCGTGCTAGTTATTATGGTCAGGGTTATGAGAAAGAAGATTATCTGGCCTTTCATATTAAAACATGTGACTAATAATGGGGGACAGGTGGTTTCCCAAAGACTATATCTGGAGTGGTCCTTGAATGGGGAAAAAGAGGAATGGATTCTAGAAGGCAATCAAAGCACTGGGTTATACACAAACAATGAATCATGGAACACTTCCTCAAAAACTAATAAGGTACTGTATGGTGACTAACATAACATAATAAAAAAATCCACTAGAATAGACATCCATTTTCCTTCCTTATTTTATTAGGAACATCATAATGAAAAGTTAATGGCTGCTGTATTATCTTACAAACCCTACTAATGATATAGAAATCAATAACAAAGCCAACAATTGTATATTTGTATATCAGTTAAAACTCATTTGTTTCTTCTACTTTCCATTTAACATGGTTAAGTCTGTATCTTTGTTTTTATGTTGCAGAATTGGAAACTGAGACTTATAAAAATGGATTAACTTCCCTGTTGTTCTGCACTTAATTTTCTTGGGCTAACCAAGATAGTATACTTTCCAACTGCAAATTCAACTAAACATCATACTTCTTTACCTATACTCCAGTAAGTTTTTCTCATTTTAAAATTGGCATATAATTTTGGTGCCAATTACCCTATTTTGAATTGCTACCAAAAAACCCTATCATTTTTACTTATGATTACTTTTTCTTAGGAGTAAATTACATGTAATCTTAACCTCATAATTCTGGTTAGGTTGATGTCAGTAAATAATATGATGCCCTTTTCAATACAATATTTGAAAATGCTCTTGCATTATTTATAGATTTTATGTTATTCTCTATAAGTTTAATGATTTAAAATTTTATTGTCTTTTTAACCAATTTATAAAGAATGTATTTACTAAAATAGTGCTGTCTGTAATCTCACAATTTGGCAACAGTATTCATTCTTTAAAATTTTGACTCCCTAGATGTCCACTGTGTAGTAAGGGCAAGAATTTTTTTAGTTGAAACTTCCAAGCAAGTTACATGCTTCGTTTTTATTACTTTGATGTTACAGTGATAAGGAAATTTTCATTAAGGAATAGATGCTTTAATTCTATTCTTTAGTCCTTAATTTCATTTCCTGAGGTTAGATACATTGCCATACACAGTAGTTAGGACTTCCAGTAGCTTGAGACACTGTGTTTTGCAGTTGGCGTAAAGAATGGTTCATTCATTATAAAGATTCATGGTTTGATACTCATGTTTTAGCCTAACACCATGACCATAATTATTTAGTTTTCTTTTTAATGGGTCCTAGCTAAACCCCCCCACCAAAATCTTGGAAATAATTCCTTTTTTATCATGCATGTCCTGATCTTGTGGAACTCTCTTTTTCTTCTCAGAAATAATAGAATATATTTCTTTTTTTTTAATTTTTTTCATTTATTTATTTTCAGCATAACAGTATCATTATTTTTTCACCACGCCCAGTGCTCCATGCAATCCGTGCCCTCTCTAATACCCACCACCTGGTACCCCGACCTCCCACACCCCCCACCACTTCAAACCCCTCAGATTGTTTTTCAGAGTCCATAGTCTCTCATGATTCACCTCCCCTTCCAATTTCCCCCAACCCCCTTCTCTCTAACTCCCCATGTCCTCCATGCTTTTTGTTATGCTCCACAAATAAGTGAAACCATATGATTATTGACTCTCTCTACTTGACTTATTTCACTCAGCATAATTTTTTCCAGTCCTGTCCATGTTGCTACAAAAGTTGGGTATTCATCCTTTCTGATGGAGGCATAATACTCCATAGTGTATATGGACCACATCTTCCTTATCCATTCGTCCATTGAAGGGCATCTTGGTTCTTTCCATAGTTTGGCAACTGTGGCCATTGCTGCTATAAACATTGGGGTACAGATGGCCCTTCTTTTCACATTTCATTTGATCTGGTCATAAAATTGATATTTGGAGTATCACAAAGCTATAAAATCTCTAATAATATGGAGTTGTCTCATACTCCATATTTTTAACTTATTTTATTTTTTATTTCTTCATCTTACATGTAAAAAGAGCAACATGATATACTAGAAAGATCACTGCCTTTGGGATTGGAGGTTTCTAGCTCTAGCATAAGCACTAGCATGAGGTAGCTGTGAAATATTTAGTTGGATACTTGGTTTCTCTGAGATTGTTCTCTCATATATTTACAGGAATACTATTATTTGCCTGACCTTAAAGAGTAATTGAGAGAGTCACTAGAGATAATATATAAATGAGATGCTTTGGGAACTGCCAATTCCCAGTGCAATGCAAAGTGGTGACTGTGTTAGCTTTGTGTATACATATGTGCTTTAGGCAAAGCTCCACCAGCCCAACTAGGAAAGGAGAAGGGGAGAGAATACATGAAAGAGAGCTCCTTTCCTTAATGAAATTCTTTTCATCTGATGTTTAATTTGGCAGGTTGAGACATGCCCTATTTTTATACTGTGGGGGATAGCATTATCCTGGCTATGTTATATTCATTTTCTGTATTTTCACTCCTGCTTCCATAGAGTGAAGTTTTAAATTCTCAAATGCTTATGCATGATTCTGATATTCTTTCAAATAGTAGTGCATCTTCTTGATATTTTAATTGTGATTGTTACAAATATAATACCATTTCTTGTGCTGATTTTTGAAGCATTTAAAATATTTTTCCTTTTCTGGTTATATTTTTATATTTGTGATTAATTTCAACAAGCATATCAATTATTTCAGTCGAATACATCACTCAGAAGATTCATTTAGATTAATTATCTGAATAACTTTGTTATGGAAACATTTATATAGCACTTATAGCATAAGTAACTAGTGGGTACTGAGAAAAGAAGTCAAATAAGATAGTCTTTAGGCAACTTTATATTTAAATCAGGAAAATGGAGACTCATACAACTCTAACAGAATGTGATAAGAGCTGACTATAGGGATATAAAGAGTAGAGTGCTCTAGCTTGGCCTGGACACCAATGTACTTTTTTAAAAAAATTTGATGGCCAAAGGAAGGATGAAAAGACCTGCTATTTTAACACATCAAATAATTCTCCTATCTATCTAGAGAAGACACAAATTGGTGGCTGTAGGCCAGATTTGGCTTATATATATATTTGTTTGGGCTCATAGAATTTTTAATTTAAAAAATTTAAATATTTTAAAAATTTGAACCAACATGAGAACAGTTAGATGAAGCCATCTGGTCCTGGGCCTTTATTCGTTGGGAGGTATTTGATTACTCATATATTTTAATTGCTGATAACATTCTGTTCAAATTTTCTATTTATTTCTGCTTCAATTTTGGTGGATTATGTTTCTAGGAATGTATCCATTTCTTCTGGGTTGTCTGGTTTGTTGGCATATAATTTTTCATAACATTCTCTTGTGAGAATGTTGGTTGTATTTCTGGGGTATTGGTTATTATTTTCCTCTTTGCTTTGTGATCTTATTTGAGTCCTCTCTTTCTCTCTCTGTCTTTTCTTTCTTTGATGAGTCTGGCTAGAGGCTTATCAATTTTGTTAATTTTTTCAAAGAACCAGCTTCTTATTTCATTGATCTGTTCTATTGGTGTTTTAGTTTTGCTATCATCGATTTCTGCTCTAATCTTTATCATTCCCCCCCTGTCAAATAAATAGATAAATAAAATCTTTTAAATAAATAAGTAAGTAAGTAAATTCTCTAATAGGTATATTATTCATATCCATGTTACTTTTGTCTGTTGCTGTGATTTAGTTCTATTCTTTCATTTGGGATGTATTTCTCTGTCTCCTCATTTTGTCAGACTCTCTGTGTCTTTTTGTTTTGTTTTGTTTTATGAAAGTCAGCTGCATCTCCTGCTCTCAAATGGTCTTATGAAGAAGATGTCCTGTAGAGCCCTGTGGTGCAGTGTCCTCTAATCCATAGAACCTGGTGTCTCAGAGGGTGTCTCCTGTGTGTGTTGTATGTGCCCTCCTGTTATAGCTAAGCCACTTTTTTCTTCAGTCCAGTCATCTGCAGAGTCTCCCTTTCCCTGTAGACAGTGTTTGGTGGGGCTGTGGTGCACAGTATTAAGAAAGTGTATGCCAGCCTGCTTGGGAAATGAGACTGCAGCTGCATGTATAGATACTGGGGCTGTCTAGGTGGGGCACACAGTTTCGACAAGGTGCACCCCAGCTTCCACAGGTCTGCTGCTACTGCCTTTATCACCACCGCCATGACCAAGGCCTCAGAAAGTATGCTGGTCAGGAGACACAGTGTTGGCAAGGTTTGTGTTGTTCAGGAGAGGACCCACAGAGCTGGGACTTAGGGAAGTTTGACTGGAAGGGCTCCATCTGCCAAAGTGGATGGGGTGCCTGAGTAAGCAAGCTAGGTATTGAATGTTTGTCCTAAGCTGGTTTCTGCAAGTGACCATATGTTTATGCTGAGGGATGGGAGAGGAAAATGAGACCTATCAGTTCCTTTGCTCCTGGAGGGGTCTTCCTGAAATCCCTGCCCCTCGCAGACATGCTCTGAGATGAGAAAATAGCTCTCCCTTCCAGTCTTTCAGGCTGCTGCTTCTACAGTGTATCTCCCTGAGCTGTTTGTCCTGCTGTCTCTTTAAGCGCAGGAACTCAGCTTCCTATTGTCCCCAGGCTCTCCCAGAACCTAGCCTCTGATTTTTAAAATTTCAGACTTTAAGTCCCTCTGATTATAAGAAATTCAGCCCCTCTCTTTATTTTTCTTTTTTTAATTTTTTTCATTTATTTATTTTCAGCATAACAGTATCATTATTTTTTCACCACGCCCAGTGCTCCATGCAATCCATGCCCTCTCTAATACCCACCACCTAGTACCCCGACCTCCCACCCCCCCGCCACTTCAAACCCCTCAGATTGTTTTTTAGAGTCCATAGTCTCTCATGATTCACCTCCCCTTCCAATTTCCCCCAACCCCCTTCTCTCTAACTCCCCATGTCCTCCATGCTATTTGTTATGCTCCACAAATAAGTGAAACCATATGATAATTGACTCTCTCTACTTGACTTATTTCACTCAGCATAATCTCTTCCAGTCCCGTCCATGTTGCTACAAAAGTTGGGTATTTATTCTTTCTGATGGAGGCATAATACTCCATCGTGTATGTGGACCACATCTTCCTTATCCATTCGTCCATTGAAGGGCATCTTGGTTCTTTCCACAGTTTGGTGACTGTGGCCATTGCTGCTATAAACATTGGGGTACAGATAGCCCTTCTTTTCACTACATCTGTATCTTTGGGGTAAATACCCAGGAGTGCAATGGCAGGGTCATAGGGAAGTTCTATTTTTAATTTCTTGAGGAATCTCCACACTGTTCTCCAAAGAGGCTGCACCAACTTGCATTCCCAACAACAGTGTAAGAGGGTTCCCCTTTCTCCACATCCTCTCCAACACATGTTGTTTCCTGTCTTGCTAATTTTGGCCATTCTAACTGGTATAAGGTGATATCTCAATGTAGTTTTAATTTGAATCTCCCTGATGGCTAGCAACTCTATGGTCAAATAATCTTCGACAAAACAGGAAAAAATATACAGTGGAAAAAAGACAGTCTCTTCAATAAATGATGCTGGGAAAACTGGGCAGCTATATGTAGAAGAATGAAACTCGACCATTCTCTTACACTGTACACAAAGATAAACTCAAATTGGATAAAAGACCTCAATGTGAGACAGGAATCCATCAGAATCCTAGAGGAGAACATGGGCAGTAATCTCTTCGATATCAGCCACAGCAACTTCTTTCAAGATATGTCTCCGAAGGCAAAGGAATCAAAAGCAAAAATAAACTTTTGGGACTTCATCAAGATCAAAAGCTTGTGCACAGCCAAGGAAACAGTCAAGAAAACAAACAGGCAACCCACAGAATGGGAGAAGATATTTGCAAATGACAGTACAGACAAAAGGTTGATATCCAGGATTTATAATGAACTCTTCAAACTCAACACACACAAAACAGACAATCATATCAAAAAATGGGCAGAAGATATGGGCAGACACTTCTCCAATAAAGACATACAGATGGCTACAGACACATGAAAAAATGTTCATCATCACTAGCCCCTCTCTTTCAAAGCCAAATGTTCTGGGGATTCGTCTTCTCTGTGTGGGCTTCCCAGTGTGATAGTCGGCTTCTTGCCCTTCTTGCTGTGTACAGCTTCTCTCCTCCACTCTCCCCCAGTTGTGGTCCCTTTCACTTCCGCTGCATCTTCACCCTTTCTGCCCTCTTGGAGGTGGCCTCTTCTCTACCTTTAGCTGTGGAGTTTGTTCTACTAGTTTTCAGGTGGGTTTCTGGGTTGTTTCTGCTGATGTGAGTGTTATCTGAATGTATTTGTGGTACAAAGTGAGCTTAGGGTCTTTTTATTCCACCATCCTCCTGGTCTCTTCCTCTAGTCTGGAAAGTTCTTCCTCTGTGTAGCTGTTGGCTTAGTGTCATAATTCACTGAAGCCTGAGGTTAAAGGTCACCTAATAATAAAGGTTCTTCCTGACCTTGCTCCGCAAAAGGACACATTTATTTTATCCCTTTGTCCTAACGTACTATTCTTCATGGCATTACTGCCATGTGGCACATTAGGTATTCTTCTGTGTTTGGGTATTATATATGCCCCTCCAAGGGAGCATATGCTTCATAAGAGCAGGGTCCTTGTCTGTTTCGTTTGCCATGTTTTTCTACTACTTATCACTGTGCCTGACACAGAACAGCGTTCAATAAACATGTGTTGAATGAATGCTGCTCCTGCAGTTTTGCTCAGTTTCTGAGCATGCTGGGGTGGGGATCAGGGTAAATGGGCTTCTGGCATGCCTGAGCTTCTAAAACCAAAACCAAAATGTTATATATTTTGGATCATTAAAATGTTATTTGAAGTTCTGCATTTATAACTTGTATATATTGTATATTACACCTGAACTATACAAAAAGTTTTAAATCTGCATTATATATAATGGCCAGGAGAAGCTGTTCTTGGGATCTGATTACCTGAACATGGAATAAAGAGCACTGTTTGACCATGAACATACACATGATTGGGGACGTACAATTCAATTGGATTAGCTGAAATTCTGGGCACTTAGTGGTTTCTCCATAACACCTGACAATATAATTCCCCTACCAGTGTATTGTGCAGTTTTATTTCAGGTCATATTAAAACCACAAAGTTATGGAAGTGTGGGAGTAGAGAAGGGGGGGTAAAAAATAATGCATCTCATGGCTTTGTTTCTGAATTCTCATACTTCCTATAGTGCTCTGCATTGGAAGTAAAAATTTGTCAAGTGTATTCATGGAAAGAATAGAAGAAACTTTTGACAGGACAGTTGAGAAGAAAATGGGGGAGGGAACATTTCGAATCCAGTTAAGTTTTACCACAGAGTAAAAATAAGCTCCCATAATCCCCCTGTCCTCACTGTGCCCCAAGCAAATGACACAGACATGGAAAGATTTATGTAATTCAGTGGGTCTCACACTGTTAGGAAGAAATATTGGAAGGAGTGAGTGTCACTGGGAAACCCTGACTGTGAATTTGGCTTTTCACCAGCCTGACCTGTGGTGTGTGTGTGTGTGTGTGTGTGAGAGAGAGAGAGAGAGAGAGAGAGAGGAAAAGAAAGAAAGAGAAAGAGAAAGAGAGCATTCCAGGAACAATTAAGAGATATATAATTTTGTTTCTTGGCAGATCTTCCTCATTCCCATTTATTACCACTTACTCTTTCTTCTTTTCTTACAACTCAAAGAAAAAGCAAATTCCATGATTTCTTCCCCCACCCCCAACTATGACTTAATAGCTCCCCAGCTGTGCTTTTATCTCTGTTTTATAATAAAGAATTGTAAGGCATTCTCATTTATCCAGAAAATGTTTATTGATTGCCTACTAGTTCTAAGCACTAGTGGAAAAACAGATAAAACATTTTGAACACTTCCTATGATCTGATTAAGCTTTCAGAGAGTTTTTAGATATATTGATTGAAAAATCCATCAAAAATATGTTGAGAAAAAGTAAACAAATGATGTTCCTTTCTCTTGCAAAAGATAGACCCTTAATCCTGATGTTCTGTGGAAAACTTTACTGTAAGATTTGTAGGGAGGTATGTATGCCAATGGTTCTCTATCAAAATAACTACAAATTGTAACATCCGAGGAGATGTCTCAGAGGAAGCCAGGAACAGATGTTTCATGACATGTGCATAAACAGCACACAGGAACATGCTTATGTATTTTATTAGCCTTTCTTCTTCAGGCTGAGATGTCTAACCCAGAGATACAGGAAAGGTTATGCCAACATAATATAGAAAATTCTCAGCCTCTCTTTATGCCTAAAGATAGGAATATAAACACTGTTTTAGAATCCAGCTGAGTAGGTGGCCCCCTGGGTATGAAGGGTGTCTTTTTTTAGGGACATTTTAATCAGCGAATTATTGAGATGACATCATGTATTGTTGTTAGCTGAATTCTGCAGTAGAAAATGGGTAGGAGGAAACCGTAGTACGGTAGGAAAGTTAATGTCATGCAGTATTTCCCATATTCTTTGAAACCAAGATGGAGCGGCAGTTTCAGAAGCAGGAATACTTGTTCTTTGGAAGAGATTTCTTTGCCTCCCCTTTGGTTCCATAAGTGAACACTCTTGGTGTATTTCATGAGAGTTGTGAATGTGGAAGTTATAAAATGCATTGTGCTACCCATTTGGGCTGTTGGAAAAGTTCCTGGGAGCACAGGGGTTAAGTAGCCCTTTCTGCCTGCAGAACTAAGGCTCTGGACAATTGGGATGGTTAGGCAAGGGAAGTGCTGACATTTGGTTTTCTGATGAATTCTGTTAATAAGAAAACTCCTAGTAGTTTCCATGCTTGTAGTTGAAAATATTTCTGAGAAGTCTGCTTATCTTTATTAGTAAATACTGTGTAGAAACTGTAATGAAATCTTTGCTCAAGGCTGAAAATCTTACACCACTGGACATTGTAAATTCCCTGTATTTATATGGTGGCAATTATAACTGTGGCCTAAAAATAATCCATAGATGTTGAGTTTTGGACTAAATAGCTTATAAAGTCTTGTATGCTGCCTTTTTGCCAGCTAATACTTAAGATTCTGGGTAGCTGTATGTGCCTGTGCTCAGACTCTCAACATTTTGAGAAGAAAAAGTCTCTCAGAGAAGTTATTTGGAAAAGCTACATTACTAGTAAGTGGCAAGGGAATAATTAAAACCCAAAGCCTTAAAGATTAACAACTTAAAACAATTCCATCTTGTAAATGGATAAATGAGACCCAGAGAAGTGAGGTAAATCATTCAAGGCCACAGAACAGGTTAAAAACAGAGATAGGCCAGGCCTCTGTGTCCTAGGAGAGTCTTTCCACCATACCATACATTTGGCTGTATGCATAGCTCACTAGGGTCTCCACAGCAGACTTGAGACAAAGGGGAGTCTCCACCAATCATGTATAGTATGAATAGCACCTGGTTTCTCCTTTGGGTAAGCCCTTTTGCTCATAGCTATCATTTATTTGACCCCCTACTATGACCAGACTCTTTCCCAGGTTCTTCTGTGATCCTCACAACAACCTTATGAGGTAGTATATTATCATTGTGTTCACTTCGCAGATGGGCAAATTGAGTTCCACTTCCATTAAGGAACTTGCTCAAGGATGTACAGGCAGAAAGAGACCAAGCTAGTATCCAAATCTTGGTCAGTGGGGCTTGAACATATATATCTTCTCTCTACAACTCTGGGGGGGGGTGGAGAATGCTACCCTGTGCAAATATTTCCTCCTGCCCCACGCCAGAGATCACTGCCATGCTTGGCTAGATTCCTGGCACCTGTGAGCTTGGAGCCAGCTGTAGCTAGACTTTGCAGGCATCAGAGGCTAGACTGGGTGGGCACGTCACTCTCAACTGTGTGAATGAATGTTTGATTTGCCTTAGATCACCATTGGGTGGAGTCCACTTTGGGCAGAACACTTAGTGGCTGAATAAACACTCAGAGCATCTTGGAAAGGCTGCATGGGTTGGTGGTTTGACACTGATTTTGGCTATTTGGAGAGGCGCCACTGAAAGCCAGCTTCAACCACTGGTGCGCTATTGAGAGACCTTGCCTTTTTAGCCTCTCACTGTCCTACTTTCCTTGGAGGTCAACTGAGGACAAACAAATCCCGTTATTTCTGCCGAGTTTCTCTTCTCCAGGCTGAGGACAGAGGCAGGAGACGCCTGTGAACTGCTGGACAAAGTAAACTAAATGCAGCCAAAATACAAGAGGCTGCTTCACAACTTCATACCTGGGAGGATGATAGGGATGTGCAACCATGGGCACAGATGAAGGAAACTCTTTTTCTTTTCTATTCTCAGAGGCCCTTAATGCTGGCTCATTAGCAGAGTTGTTTCCTTTTATCACCTCAAGGCCTGGGACCGAGGTTTTGGGAGATTAAACTGCGTGGTTCGTTCCCTGGTTCTGACTTGGATCTCAGAAAGGCTTAATTGCTGTGACTCCGAGCTGGAGACACGTGCAGGATAGTGGGAACTGGCATGTGGTTGCGAATGCTGCTGCACAGGTGCTGGAAACACACGGGCAGGGAGTGTTCCCAGTGGGCCGACACAGCTCATTATATGGAAGAAGTTGGGGAAGCTCTGTTGCTCTGCCGTGAATTACTCACTTTAAAGCTGGAGCGTAAACACTGGGGACTATTTCATAGTACTTTTCCATTAGTCCATATAAAGATCTAATCTATGCACATATGAAAACCTGCAGGAAGCCTCAAAACTAACCCCGAAAAATGTCTTCGATATATTGAATGTTCTTGAGTGTATAAAATCAGTTTTTCTTTGTCTGATTGAATAAGGCACTTGGAGATTCAAGATGGTTGGAGGGCTAATAAAGTGCCATGGCATCTTTAAAGAAGATGAAAGAAGAGCAAGACACAAAGAAGTAAAGACCATCGATGGGAATCCATTTCTGCTAAAAATTTCCCAAAAGAGAGCCATCTCTGGAGCTCGTGAGACCTGTATCGTTGACTTTTAAAATAGTTTCCCTTTCTGTTCCCTGTTGATCTCTATCCAAATAAAATAATCACACTCAAGTAAATTATTTCTCACACGGTGTCTCATGGAGAACACTGCAATTACTGTGGAGCTAAAAAATTACTGACAGGCATAAGGGACATGTTGCTCTAAGTTGCCTGGAAAGGTGTCTAAACAGTTCAGTGACTTCATGTGATTAATGAGCACTTGAGAGTCAACAGTAGAGGCGGGAGCTCTGAGTTCAATTTTTTTTTCCTTAACGCTAATGAGCAAAGAAGGGAGACTAGCTTAGATTTAGGAAGTTAAGCTAGGATCTGGATAATTTAGAATAATGATAATGTAGCCCTAAGTAAGAGTTGTGTTCCTTTCTTCAGCTATGTGCCAACTTAGGCCTTTTTTTTTTTTTGAGTGAATATTTGATTAGGATAAGGAAAAATAGCATTAAAATAAATGCTAAAAACTTTTAGGAAAATGAAAACCAGATATTAAGGGGACAGCAGCTACCTCCTTCTCATCTTTCAAAGGTTCAGTTTAAATAACTATAAATAACAATTTTCCTTGCCAAGAGGCCTTCCTTGACCTGACTAAGATGTTAATCCCTGCTCTTATAAAATTCATAGCTCCCTGGATTTTTCTTTGCAATATTAATAAGAGCTGTGATTCTATAGTCACTCAGGTATTTGTTTATCTCTCTTGAGACCATGAAGGCAGGGGTGGTGTCAGTCGTTTTTACCTATGTATTTACATCTCGTATTGGGCACATAGTAGGAATTTAAAAATAGATGCAGAATGGGTGAATGAGTAGCTTCTTCTCAACTGCAACTAAATTTGTTGTTAGAAACTCATTCTTTACATGTTAAGCTTATTTGCAGCATTCGGAGAGATGTTGGTTTGATCAATTCAGTATCTTTGGAAGCTTCTCTAGATGAGCTGCTGAAACTCAGGATGCACTTTTTCAGAAATGAATTTTCTGTTTCTAGAGGGTAATGTCTGTTTATAGTTGTTTTACAGCACAGAGCAGCTCAGTTTTACTGGGTTTGTATATTTGGAGGTGAATTACTCTATCAAAATTAGATTCCTCTTCTCTTACTTGTCAACAAGCCTTAGCATTTCCTCACAATCAAGATTTATGAAAAACTATTGGGGAAGGTTGTCAGAGTCATGGAAACCAAAGAATGATGGTCATTGACCCTGTTTTATAGGCCACAACTAAAAAATATTTGCCGCAGTTCAAGGGTTAGGCCATTTCCATGGCCCTGGCTTCCTGTAAGCAAGGATAGTAATTCTTAATGTGGGTCCCAGATCTATACAAGTAAAAAGTTTTCTTGGAATCTTTAAGACTTTTTTTTTCCTGCTGATTTAAGGGAAATTTCCAGAATAAATGTCAAAGAGCTGTAAGTCAACAAAGAAGAAAGTCATAAAATTGATAAAGAGGAGAAAAATGTAATTTCCTTCCCTGCTGTCTTTCAGGACATTGAAAACAAGGTTTTGAAGGCATGTTTCTAAAATCAGGTGAGGGTGCAAACTTGGACCTTCCATATCTGGTCTGAGTCTAGGTCTGTGTTATCTCAAAAGCATTTCTAACTCCATGGAACCAATATAGGGAAGAAGAAAATGCTTAGAGTTTCACCAAGTGACCCATTGGTAGCATTTGCCTTGCATCACCTCACAATCTACTGCAGGGAAGGGCAATGTTCATTCCATGGAGACTCCAGTGAAGTGTTTTTCCACACCAGAGATGACAGCAGAATGTTACTGTGAAAACAAGTCAATATTTTTCACTTCGGTTTCTATCTGGTTGACTTTGAAATGTCAGCTTTCCAGACAGAAAGTTGTTCTTTCACTCTGTAGTGGTGAAAGTGTGCAGTTCCCTTCCACACAGTGCTGAAATGCCTTGCTGGTGTAATGAAGTGAAGTTTGGTACAGTAGATTGGCAAAGGGACTAGTCCCACATTCTGGTTTTGGTTGTAATACTACTTCATCTCAAGCGTCCTTGTTCTCTAAGGTTGTGTATATCTGGTTAAGCCTTAGTTTACTTACCTGGGAGAAAGGGGGAAATGAATACATCACCTCGTCTGATCTTTAGAAGCCTTACATTGTGTGAGTTCATAACCGTCAGGAGAGTGGATGATTAAGTTCGTACTTAATATGGTAAGGAGATGAGGTCACCTGCAGTGAGGCTGCGGATTTTACTGTGTCATCTCCGCCTTTCACACTCTCTCCCACTCTGTTCTTACTCTTAGTTTATACTGACAAAAAAATTCAAAGAAAGAAAATATTTGGGTCACAAAAATAACATGCAGCTTGTTTGCATTTGTCTTTTATAGTCTATACGAGTATGTTTCAAATAGTACTGCTTTATACAACTTAGACAATTTAAACATTTTTCAGAACTTTGATAATTCTAGACATTTCACCATTTAAACACATTTTCCAACATCCAACCTATTTTTTTCTTAGCCTATATTTTCTGTCAGAATTTGTAAAAATTATTCCTTTGCATACAACAGTTTCTGAGTTATAGTATCAGCTCTACTACTAACAGAATGATAGCAACAGATAGTTTTAGAATGTTTTAAAGTTCATTTTATTCTTAGGACTCATCCCACTGGGGTGTCCAGAAGATTATTGTTTCTTTTTAAGTTTGAAAGATAATAGGCAAATACGAATGTTATATTGGTGAAGGGGAGACAGATATTTAGCCATCAGGATCTTGCATTTTGGAAATATCTACTTTGTTATTTGCAACAATTTGCTTTCATTTGAAAATCAAAACTCAGATTTGCTTGAGCCCCAAGATTGTGTTGCTAAAGACCCATGATTCGATCTTGCTTTTTAAACTTAAAATTTAAAGAGAAAGAAAGCAGTTAAGTCTAGAGAGGTGGATGTGTACGGATCCCTTCTTCCATATACCAAACAGACAAGTCAGCTTTGAAGAGAACAGAGAGGGCCATACTAGCCCCCAAACTACTACCACTTTCAGACCCCAGCAGGCAGCAGTACCTTTATCCTATAAGGGATTTCAGTATCATCACTCATCAATGACAAGTGGCCCTGCCAACAAGTGTCCTCTCCTGTGGTGTCAACTTGCTGTGGTGATGTCATACTTTCCCAAGTCAGTCTTCAGTTGCTCAGGGTGAGGGAATAACATTTCTTGTGTGAATGAGACCACTCTTTATCAGTCTGCCCACAGGCCCTTCTTATCCCCTTTGTTGGTGGCAGGATATGAAAAGCAGGGGTACAGTCAACTGAAAGAGTCACATTGCAGGAATGCCGACATTACAAGTGTAAATGGTGCAGGAGTAGACATGGTTGGAAGATGTATTGTTCTATATTTATTCTTCAAAATTCTGAACAGTAAATTTAATATGATCGGAAAACAAATTATTGCCAACATACTCTGGATAAGACTTGTATTTGTGGTCATCATCTATGAATCAGGTACGGTAACAGTCTTGGAGTGAGTCATGAGAAGCCAATATTCACATGATTATGAAGTAATCATCATCAAATAAATGCAGGGTTAAGACCTAAGAGGTTTAAATACACGACCTAAAATGTGTAAATACACATGGGCTTGAAGAGCTGTGATACTGCCAGTCATAACAACATGGCTGCTTTTTGCCTCATGGTGGAAGATACGAAATTAGCCAGCAAGGCCACGGTTGAATCACTGTGTGCACCTGAAACTAATACAACATTGTGTGTCAACTCTACTCAAAATAAAAAATAAACTATACAATTTGTGACACTTAGTACTTTCACAATGTTGTACAACCTCCTCCTCTATCTAGTTCCAAAATATTTTTATCACACAGAAAGGAAACCCTGTACCCACTAAGCAGTCACTCCCATTTCTCTTTTTTCCAGTTTCTGGCAACCATTACTCTATCTCTCTATATGGATACCTACTTCTCAATATTTTGTATAAATGGGATAATCAATATATGGTCTTTTGTGTTTGACTTCTTTCAGTTAGCACGGTTTTGAGGTTCGTCCATTTTGTAGCATGGATCAGCACTTCATTCCTTTATGTAGCTTGAGAATCCTATGTGGTATGGATATACTACATCTGGTTTACCCATTCCTCAGTAGATGAATTCATCATTTGATATTTGGGGCATTTCCATCTTTTTGGCAACTGTGAATAGTGCTGCTATGAACATTTGTGTACGAGGTTTTGTTTGAATACTGGTTTTTAATTCTTTAGGGCATATACCTAAGAGCAGAATTGCTGAGTCATATGGTAACTCTATGTTGAATTATTTGAGGATGGTTTTCCAAAGAAGATGCATCATTTTATATTCATACCAGCAGTGTATGAGGGTTCCAATTTTTTTTTAATATCCTCACCAACACTTGTTATTTTACATTAATTTTGACTGTAGCCATCCTAATGGAGGTGAAGTGGTATCTCATTGAGGTTTCCATTTAATAATTTTTATTTTTTATTTTTTTAAAAGATTTTATTTATTTATTTGAGAGACAGAGAGAGAGAGAGAGCATGAAACAGAACGTGAAAGAGAGGGAGAGAACACAAGCAGTGGGGAGGGGTAGAGGGAGAAGCAGACTCCCCACTAAGCAGGGAGCCCAGTGCAGGACTTGATCTCAGGACTCTGGGATCGTGACCTGAGCCAAAGGCAGGCACTTAACTGACTGAGCCATCCAGGCAGCCTGTAGTAATTTTTAATCGAATTATTTATTTAGATATAGGTACAGTAAAAAATATTTGCCCCTAGCGCCTGGGTGGCTCAGAGGGTTAAGCCTCTGCCTTCAGCTCAGGTCATGATCTCAGGGTCTTGGGATCGAGCCCCACGTCAGACTCTCTGCTCAGCAGGGAGCTTGCTTCCTCCTCCTCTCTCTCTGCCTGACTCTCTGCCTACTTGTGATCTCTGTCTATCAAATAAATAAATAAAATCTTAAAAAAAAAATTTGCTTCTAGGAGGAGTTCAAATCATCTTCTCAGAGAAAGTTAAGGAACAGACTTCTCCTTCTTCATGCCTTGAAATTCTTATCTTTAAAATAATTCGTATGTTACATAACATAGATAGGAATATTACATGAGCTTATATTTTGTAAGTGTATTTTGGGACACTTTTGGACCATGTTGAGAATGCATAATCTTAGGCCCCTACACCAGAACTCCTGAATCAGAATTCACATTTAAACAAGATCCTCAGGTGATTTAAGGTTGAGAGGTCTTGAGAGCCTCCTGTCTTGGAAAGAAGAGAACAAGTTGATGCCAGAAAACCATTTACAGGTGGAACAGATAGAGTTCAAACTTAGTAAAATACAGGGGTAATATGTGGCATTTAGGCAGTGGTTCTCAAGCTTGGCTGAGCTCTGGGAATCTCTTAAGAGTTTTACAGTATTTGTGCCTAGATTCCAACCCCAGAGAGATTTTGGTTTAATGGGTCCTGGGTGGATCCTACTCATAAGATTTTGTTTTATTGTTATTATTTTTTTTAAAGATTTATTTATTTATTTGAGGGAGAGTATACAAGCGAGCGGAGGGGCAGAGGAAGAAGGAGACAGAATCTCCAGCAGACTCCCTGATGAGCACAGGGTCCTACATGGGGCTCCATCTCAAGACCCTGAGATCATAATCTGAGCCAAAACCAAGTCTGATGCTCTATTGACGAGCCTCCCAGACGTCCCTTCATTAATAAGATTTTTAAAACTCCTCAGGTGATTCTAATGCACAGTCAGTTTTGAGAACTATCTGTGTGGATAGCATTAGCTGGACTATTCTCAAAACAGTGTCTGAATCAATGGGAAGGAGCAAGACCTTGTCACGTGGGCAGAGAAGCAGAGGGGTGTCCTACATTGCTGGAATAGGTTGAAGAAGAGAAGCCAGGGCTTGTAGTGAGAACAATTCATCCATGGAAGGCATCAAAGCCTTTACTAGAGTTTTATTATTGTGCAGAAGGCAACTGAGTCCTCTTACAGAGCATTAAGATAAGGGGCAGGTGATTTTCATTGCTTTTTGAAGATGTGGTTCTGGAGACAGGAGTATTTTTATACTACAAGGTAGGGACCTTGGGCTTCGCCAATAAGACTGAAGAGAAAGAGGTGGAAGACAAGAATAAATAAGGTTCCCTCAAGGTTTAGTTATGTCACTGTAACTCATTAGTACTTCTCTACCTAACTTAAAGTTTTCAAATTCTAGAAAGGATTGAGTAGTCTAAGAATCCATAAAAAAACAAATATTTGTAAGTGCATGGTTGCCTTGGGAAAATTTTTATGCCTAAAAAAGGAATTTGTCTCACGAAACAAACTGTGGGTTGCTGGGGGGAAGGGGGTTGGGAGAAGGGGGGTAGGGTTATGGACATTGGGGAGGGTATGTGCTTTTGGGTAAATTCGAAGGGGAGGTGAACCATGAGAGACTATGGACTCTGAAAAACAATCTGAGGGGTTTGAAGTGGCGGGGGGGTGGGAGGTTGGGGTACCAGGTGGTGGGTATTATAGAGGGCACGGCTTGCATGGAGCACTGGGTGTGGTGAAAAAATAATGAATACCATTTTTCTGAAAATAAATAAATTGGAAAAAAAAAACAGCATCCACCTAATCTTAAATTCTTCCCACATACTTTATGGTAACAGTTTACAAGTTCTTCTCTCAAAATAAATTTTATAAACATTTAAAAAAAAAGGAATTTGTTTACTGACAAGTAATTACTCTCTAGAGCTTTCAGTATTCAACCATTCCACACTTTTCTTCATTCATATTTCTAGTCATTTAACAAGTATTTGTTGAGTTTACTTAAGATGTTACAGAGGAGATTTAAGAACCTGAAGTGTGTGTTTGGACTGGATCAGTGGTTCTTAATAGAGGCCATACCCTCTGTGGTGGGTTTTGGAAATTTGGGGGTTGTTTTTGGTTGTTGTAGTAATTGGGGTGAATTAGGGGCTTATGGCAGAGGCTAGTGACCTGCTATTCCCAGGACAGTTTTGCACAATGAAGAATGATCTCATACCCACACAACTTCCTAATGGCTTGGACATTCATGTAGGTAGGAAAATGTTTATAGTTATCCAAGCTTAGAACTAAACTCAGATATGCATAATTATCTACAGGAAGACTGTACCCTTGACTCTATGTACACAAGCACACTAAATACTTCTTTAGTTTTAGTTAACACAAGACTTTTCCAAGACCTATATTCAGGGAAGTTGTTGTTTGTTTTATTCAGCACTTTACCAAGAATTGTTCACTATTTTGGAAAATAATAACACCAATGGCAATACTGAACCTGGTGTTTGAGTCTTCATTAGTCTGATTTGGAACTTCTACTTTGCAGTAATTTTACCTCTAGGCAGGTTGAAGCCTAATTTTTGAAAGTGCTTGCAATTATGACTTTCATTTATCTGTATCATGAACACTTGTGATGGTTTATGTGTTAATGTGACTAAAGGATGCCCTGATATCTAGTAAAACATTATTCCTGGTTGCATCTGTGAGCATGTTTCTGGGAAAGATTAGCATTTGGATTGGGGAACAGAGTAAAGAAGACCATCATCCAACCATAGAAGAAGGTGGGGGAAGGGCAAGTTCACTTTCTCTGCTGGAGCTGAGACATCCATTTTCTGCTGCTTTGGGACATGGGTGCTCCTGATTCTTTTGGACACAGGTTGAGACTTATACCATCAGCCCTGGATTCTCAGGCCTTTGAACTCGGACTGAATTATACTACAGTTTTTCTAATTCTTTGGTTTGTGGATGAAAGACTATGGGACTTCTTGGCCTCCATAAAATATGTGAGCCAATTCCTATATTAAATCTCATTTAATATATGTTATATGTAATATATATAAATCATATACATAAATTATATAAGTATAATTTTATATAATATATAAATTATAATTATAGTAATAATTATATATTAATTAAAATTTTATAGTATTATATTTATATATGTAATATAAATACAATACAAATGTATTATATATAGCATATTTATATTAATTATATATAATATATTTGTATAATATGTAAATTATATAATTATATAATATATTACATATATATGATATTTATATGATACATATAAATATATATGACATATAATAATATATATTATTATGTATATATTCTGTTTCTCTGGAGAACCCTAATACAGCCTGTGTGAAATAATCTTATTTAACCCATCAGTTAATTGCTGAAGTAAATTTATAAGTAGAGAAATAGATGCAAAACTGATCGGTATCCACAGGGAAATGATCAGTAAGTATCAGTTAGTTATACTCTACTAGAGTATATGAATGAGAGCCTTTATGAATGAGAGCCACATGCAGTGCCGCTGTTTTTCTTTTACAGAGTTGTTAGCTCAAAGGCAACAAATGAGAAGTAGAGATAATCCAGAAAAGTGTGCCAAGTTGCACCCTCAATAACCTATACTCTTTTTTTGACCATTTCAAAAACCTCAGTTTTTCCTGATACAGTCATCTGACTTTATGTCTTCTGGAGTAGTTATGCTTGAACATTTATATGGTGAAATGCACGTCTTCTTAAATTATAAGTTCTTTTTCTTTTTACTCTATAATTAGAGAAGCGTGTTAGCTATTTAAAAGTTATGTGTGCAGGTAAACTATATTGTCTATGGAATTCATTTCAGAATACTAAATGAGATGTTAGAAAAAAAGAATGTTAAGTCTGCTAGAGTTGAGGACCACTGGACTGGATCATCTTCAAGACCTCTTTTCCTCTTGCAATCCTGAGATCTTCCTTAATCTTGAGTGAGGATTAAGAATTATTTGGGCTCTTAGGACCAAAGGTTATTGGTTTGAATCAAGGCTGTCCTACTTCCTAGCATTATGGTCTTGGGGAGGTTTTATTTTTTACTTTTTATCTTTTTTAATAACTTGTTCATGTCTCATTCCTCATCTGTAAAAGGGCATGGTAATATCACACACTTCATACAGTGGTTGTGAGGATTCACAGCCCTTAGAATGGTCCTCACACAGTGAGGGCTCAAGGGCTTGTTTGCTTCCTGTCTCTTAGGTAAGCTCTATCTCCGTGGTGAGTGTGGTAAGTGTGACCCGCAACCCCAGGCTCTCTGCCTATGGCTCAGTAAGCCCAGGCCTCAGATGCAACCAAACTGGGGAAGGGCTTGGTCCAGTTTCCACTTGGTCCAGCCTCATCTGTGAGCAGTGGAACCAGAGCCAGGCAGTTCTCCAATTGGTAAGGCCTAAAAACCTATCTACCCTTGTGGCTGGGGTTGGGAGGGTCAGGAACACCTGACCTACATGAAGTAGGTACCCGCACAAGAAATAGGGATTCTGTTTCTAGAAGAAGGGGCAAAGGGTACTTAACTGTTCCTGCCTCCCTAAGGGGTTGAAGAACACCCAGTTCTCCATGTAAAGGTGGGGTCATGGCTGCTACCCTTGTTCTTACCCCTGACAAGCTACTAGTCTCTCTTCACTAAGAAACTGGAGTTAGGCTTCTAAAACAAAGTTCAGATTTGCTTCCTCTGCTTTAAGCAGTTGGGAAGTCCAGAGACTTCCCTTCTGTGTTATTTGTTCCCTTCCCCTCCCCTGCCAATTCATATGTTGAAATCCTAATCCCCATGTTGAGAGTGTTAGGAGGTGGAGTCTTTGGAAAAGTCAAGAGGTCATGAGGGTGGAGCTCTCCTGTGGGGAATTAGTTCTTTTATAAAATATAGAAAAATACCGAAATAAAATAAAATATAAAATATAGAAAGAGCTCCTTCCCCCTTCCCCCCGGGGATAGAGAACACATGAGTAGTCTGTGACCTGGGACAGGGCCCTCACTCAACCATGCTGGCACTGTGATCTCAGCATTACGCTTACAAAACTGCGAGAAATAAATTTCTGTGGTTTATAAGCCACCTGATCAGTGGTATTTCATCAGAGCAGCCTGAATGGACTATGACCCCATAGAGCTTAGTGGAAAAGGCAAAGGGAACTCAGCATGGCTCTTCACCAGACCCTCTGTGCCACACCCTGAGCCCCCATTCCATTCTGACCCCATCTCCTTTGGCCTCTCTCCACTGCCTTCTCTGCTACCACACCAGCCTCTAGGCTATGTCTTGAGAAGCCAGGCATTGCTCTTTCAGGGCCTTGAACCTCTTGTCCTTCTGCCTGGAGCTCTCTTTCTGATGTGTCCCTATACTTCATCCCTCACTTTTCAGGTCTCCAGCTAGAGGTCAACTTATCAGAGTGGTCTTTCCTGATCACCTGATATGAAACAGCAACACCCTGCCCTCCCTGGTGTTCAACCCCTTTAGCATTATTTATGCTTTTTCAGGGCATTACTCATTACCTGACATTTCTTATCTTTATTGTCTTCTCCAGCCAGAATGTGAACTTCATGATAGCGGAGACTGTTTTTGTCGTTTTCTATTTGCAGTACCTAGAGGTTCTGGAATATATTAGATGTATGTTACGGTTTGAATGGTGTCCCCCCTACAGATGTTGAAGTCCTTACCCTCAGTACCTATGAACATGGCCTCATCTAGAGATAGGATCTTTTCAGATGCTCAAGTTAAGGGAAGGTCACTAGGGTGGGCCCTAATCCAAAATTAATGTGCCTTTATAAAAAGGGGAGATATTTGGAGAAAGATGTGAACAGAAGGAAAATGATGTGGAAAGACGGCTATTTGCAAGCAAGGAGTGCTTGTGGCTTCCAGACCTGGGAGAAAGGCCTGGATCAGAGCCTTCTCTACCATCTTCAGCAGGGAGCTTGGCCTTGCCAACATATTGATTTCAGACTTTGGTCCCTAGAACTGTGAAATGATAAATTTATGTGGTGCTAAACCACCTAGTTTTTTGTTTTGTTTTATTGTGTTTTTTTGTTTTAACATTTTATTTTTTTGAGAGACAGGGAGAGAGAGAAAAAAATAGTGAGAGAGCACACAAACAGAGGAGAGAAAGAAGCAGCTTCCCGTGAGCAGGAAGCCTGATGTGGGCTCAAAACCCAGGACTCTGAGATCATGACCTGAGCCAAAGGCAGAGCCTTAACCAACTAAGCCACTCAGATGCCCCTCAGTCACCTAGTTTGTGGTACTTATTAAAAGCCCTAGAAAACTAAACCAATATGGTGCACTGTAACTGCTGTTGAGTAGAGGATAGTGAATGAGCGAGTGGTAGTATCAGGTAGTATTATAGTCCAGGATGACTGTTCTAGGAAGGTCTACCAGTAGTGTCTGCTTCTTCCAGTTACTTCCAAAAATTTGTGGCTAACCATTTAGGAAGATTGGTGGACAGGTTCTCTGTAGAGGATAAGCTTATTTTTGTTTAGACCACTCAGTAGTGAAAAAGTAACAAGAGTGTGGTCAGGAAGTTACCAGGTGAAATACACAAAATGACAGTGAAACTTATAGAAAGTTTACTATGTGCCAGACACTAGAGTAGTGCTTTATACATATTTACTCGATCCTCAGCACAAACCTCTGAAATAGGGCCTATTCTTAACAACCGAGCCACCCAGGCATCCCTGAAATAGGGCCTATTCTTATTCCCAGTTTCCGCATGAGAGATGGAGGCACAGGGAGGTCAAGAGATGTGCCCAAGGTCAGACATCACTTAAACAATAGTGCTAGAAATTCTCAGGCAGTCTGGCTTTAGAATCTAGAATATTGTCTTGCCCTACCTCCTGAAATATTTCAGAATTTCCCTGGTTGAACTGAGCAAGGGGTTCAGGAGTTTGAGAGTCAGTAGAGGAGAAAGGAGCAAGTGGAAGAGAGAGGGACAAGTAAGGGGACAGAACACATATAGGTATGGGTGATCGTCATTTTGGCGGTGAGAATGGCCACAAAAATTTTAGGCACAAGATGTCTAATTTTAAATTATTTTCTGTGCCGTTCTGTATTTGCAATTGATCTCCTGACTTCACAAACCCCAACCTTCAGTAAAAGTCTGAAGCATTAGAGATAGATGGAATCAGGAAAATGCCTAGCCCAAGGTCATGTTGTGCTGAAAAGGGGCGGCCACTCCAGAGGTGAGAAACAGATGTGAGAGAGAGAGAGAGGAAACTCAGGAGCAGACATTAGAGCCAGAAGTGGCTTTCAGAATGTAAGCTCCCCATGAAACTCCAGAGATATCACAGAGTATGATGGGTCTCCCATCAGCCAGCACACTTATTAAAGAACAAGGTGCCCCTTAGGTGTTAGAAGACTTAGAACCCCAGGAGGATGGCAGGTATATGGACTGACTTGGAAGGAACTGAGCAGAACTTTCTTTCTGATGGAGGACACATATCTGGCCCGGAATACTGGGTTTGGGGAGGAATTACAGGAGACAAGTGGGGGGCATGGTCTCAGAAAAGAAGCAGTGAAGAAAGAGTGCAGGTGAAGGAGGGTGGGAAGGTAAGTTGAGCCCTTCACGTGCTCCAGAGAATAAATCTTGTGTCAGGTTGTATCTAATTCATTCTTCGGGTTTTATTATTCATGTTAGGTGCCTCCTAAGTATAGGAAAATGGGCTAGGTTCTTCACGGGAGAAACAATCAACCGAGCCTCACGTGGTTTTGCTTCCACATAGTGTGACTCTTTCTTAGCTTAAGGATTTGGTTTTCCTTTTAGCCACAGAGCTCTTCATCCCCGAAGATGTCTTGAGTGTGCATCCGCTGTGTCAGCAGAGATCCCAAAGACCCTTATTGCTCCCCTGGGACTCTGAGCAGGGATTTTTCTTCTTTCTATCTCCTTTTTATTTAAGTGCTGGCAACAGGGTTATAACATGCAACATATTTCAAGACCATTTTCCCCATCCCTATCTATTTCTGTTATCTTTATTTCAGTAAATAAAAACTAGGGTCCAAGTCTTGTTTTTCCTGGGATGGTTTTGCCTCCTCTCACAGGAGTGTATCTCTGAAACACTAAATTAGGGGCTGTTGGGGCTACCCTTATAGCACAAAGATGCACGAGCTGAAGCAAACATTTACTTTACGAGGCCTTTCATCCATGTCCTTCCATAGATATACCAGATAAAAAGTCCACAATGCTGCACTTTTCTTCACACAGACCTCCCGCTTTCTGACATCTGGAAAAAAGTGGTTTGCTATTTGGACCTTCCAGCAAAATTCTCTTTCAGTTGGATTCACATAAGACTATACTGCTCTCTTATAGTTTGGACGATAGCGACACCTTTCCTTTTACTTGGCAATACTGGAAGCTATTTGGATAAAAATGAAAGCCCTTGAAAAAGCATTAGGGAAATTGCCATACTCCTGCTATAAAGGTGTGAGAGACTGTTGTTCTGTCTTCTCACCAGAACTGAAAAAGTCTCTTAGCTCACCCAGACTGCGTCAGCACTTTGAACTGGGGTTTGAACTCCTGATCTGAAAAGTTGTCATCTTTAGGGTATGTTCCCAAGGTACCCAACAGCAAAGGTGCAGGCAACCCAGCTCTGCGGAGGATAACCTGAGATGAAAGCTGCTTTTCTGAGCTTTGGAGGGTCTGGGAGATACAGACCAACTGCCGACCCCTCTCGTAATCCCAAACCATTCGTTGGCTTGGGATTAGCACCCCCTTCCCTTAGCTGAGAAAGTTTTCCGTAGAAGAGGATTTTTGCAGATCTGAGGGGGGCTTGGCAAGAGAATGGAAAAGAGCATGAGCGGAAACAAGGGAGAAAAATCATCAAGATGAAAAATGAACAAGATTTACGAGAGCAACTCATCCCTTGCCTACTGCTCAGTACTGCTCCCTGAGATAGATTTTCCAGTTCCTCGTACAGACTGGTTTCAAATGAGGCAAATTAGCAGGCTGCCATCACTTTCTTCGAGAAACTGTCAACAGATTAATAGGTCTTCCCAATATAGTAATTCTCCTCATAGTGAGCCTATATTTTCCATCGCATCACTGAATTTATGTTTCCCTTGGAGCAGTCTAAGCCTTTGTTTATGCCCTTTGGATGCTTGTTTCTTATCCACCGCTATCGTATTTCCTCTTAGCAATGTGATCACTTGGCCAGGTTATATACATTTAAGACTTCGGAGGAAATCCTTCCAACCCATAATTATTTTCATGCTGCTCTTCACATTTCCTCAGTGGATTGTCATCTTTTTGTGCTTTGGGGCTCTACCCTGGACAGGGGCTGTGCTTTGACCCCAGTGCCTAGAACAGGGGTCAGTACTTGTGGGTCTGCAGTCTCTTTCTGGCTTACACTCTTGCTTTTAAGGCAAGTTCTTCAACCTCTTGAAATCTAAAATTTCTCCCTGGTAGCAAAAGTGAGTTTGGCCTCTTCTCTCAATTCCTGGCTATGGAGTTTCTTTTCATACTCTGTTCACCTCTCCATCCAAGTCTGGAAGTACCTCATTCTCATAACAATCTGTCCCCACCATGTCTTACAACCCTTTGGGATATGGGGACAAGATGAAGGGCACAGAGGAGAAAAGATAGGTCTTTTGTGATTCTCCCAAAAGGGGAAGGGGCATGAAGAAATACAAGTTGTTTAATAGAATACGGACAGGATTTAATGTAAATAGAGTAAGATTGAATCTCTTGGAACAAAGTGTTGACTAAATACGGTGCTTGCCTCATAACTTACAGTCTCTAGAGGCTATACATGAGATCACCTCTCTGCTTCCTGTTCCATTGGTGTCTCATTTGTTCTCATTAACACACAAACTTCTGTTCGCTACTCTGTTCAGAATTTCTTTCTTTCACCAAACCTTGAGTTTTGAATACTATTTTTGTCCCATATGTGCTTATCTTTTTTTTTTTTTTAATTCATCTGCATCTTTTGGTTTTATAGAAAGTTCTTGAGAAAACCTGAAAACCATTAGGACTTCGAAGGACAACTTGATTAAGACCCCACCGACCTCCCCTTCATTTACAAAGAAAAGCTCTTCAAAGTTCTACAGCCAGGAAGAACATATTTTTAGGCTCCTTGTGGTTACTTTAATGTCTGACCTTTCTTTGACATCGCGTTTGTGAGAGACAGGGCATATCTCCAGAGATAAAAATTTGATCCACCATTTTCAGCTCATGCCAAGTCCCAAATAGTTGACCCTGTTTCATCCTGTTAAAGTTAAATGCTTGTCTTCTTTCATTCACGCCCCTTGAGCAGAGCATCTCTCAGACCTTTCAGTGTCCCTTCCTCTCCTTTTCCTACTCTCCCTTCAGTTCATGGAAACAAAAGTTGCCCCTGAATCAAAGTGCTCAACAGCCTGACCAGGCATTGCCCTGTCATACCCTTTGCCAGTTGCTTTCTATCCTCTCTTCAGTACTGATGATCTGGGCATGAGGCCAGACATAGGTCCTGCTCTTTAGAGACCTCCTCTTGGCTCTCTTCTGCCTGCTACTGCCCTCGGAGTACAGGGCTCCTGTGACCACTCAGAACCTACGACCCCTCTTCTAGATTGTTCCTAGATAGTCAGGACACAGGACCTGGGATGGTGGCTCAAATGAGATCCACCCACTTTCCAGGGTCTGTATGCAAACTGGTGTCTGGCATTAAGGAGTGTGGCCAATGGGGGCTGTGAGGCAGTGAGGGCAGAGCTTAGAGGTGAGGGATGGGATGTCAGCCCTCCGTGATGTTGGACAGAACCAGGGAAGGAAAGTGTGGTAGGATGGATCATAGGCCAGGATCCGGGTGACAGGGTACAGCTTTTCCTAAGCCTCCAGGGTCCATTGCTGAACTCTGAGTAGTCTATAAATTTTGAATATGTAATAGTAGGGCTTCCAGGTTTATCTATTAAGAGAGTAGAGTAGACCTATTTGATAGTTTGTTAGCATGCTGCATAACCTAATTGTCTAGACCTATACCGGGCAGGCCTCCCTTTATATTCTTTGTCTTTAGCCTGCTAGAACACATGCCAGGAGTAGGCCTGTTTGGGACAATAACTTGGAGCAGTCCCATACTATTGCTCAGGGTGAAAATGATCAGAGAGGGATGCTTTCTACTGAATGAAAGGGGAGGCCAGAGACTGCATCCCCCACCCCATCCAGCCCTCCAGGGGTCCCTAGAGCTTCTCCATCAAAGTGCTTGCCCCCTCAATGGAATGTGGCTCTCTTGGGAAAGAGCGGTGATAAGTAGTTCCAGAATCTGCCAGCCTTGGGATGCTGGCATTGGCACATACTCTCCTTGTGGCTCATCATGACCTTGCAAAGCTGCCTGGGTCGGGGGCCTGCTCTATTTTATTACAATCATCACTCAAACCAAACCCAACCAGTCACCTTACGCCAGTACGGGTCTGTAGGGAACAAGTCTTCCTTTCTCTATTTTGGCACAGACATTCGTGCTGTTTGAGTCCCAAAGCCCTGTTCATCTAAAGTCAAAGTCACTTGCATCATTTAAGGAAAGGATTAAATATCACTGTGTTCTTTTCCCTGAGTGAATAAAAAAGAAACATCTTCAAAATGATGATTTATTTTTTTAAACCCCCAAATAATATTATTAAACATTTTCATGCTGATGAAATAAACTTTTCAAAGTAATATGGAAAAAATGATTTCATTTAAACACCTTTTAGCCAAAAAAACATATGCTGCTGGTTAAGCAGTGCAGGAGTGGAGACTTTCGCAAGGCTTGCCTGCACATCTTGAGGTCTGTGGTTCGGCCACTGGCCCCACCATTGACTCAGGACTCAGCTGGGGTGGAACCCAGCAGGCAGGCAGACCCATGTGTCCTGGCGGGTCTCCAGAACGCAGGCAGGTTTGCCCAGGCGGGCAGGGAAGTGACTGAGTGTGTGAATGTGAACGACTGTGCAAACTTTCTGCACAAGCAGCCTGCTGAGCCTGCGCTGCAGGCTCTCAAGTCTTCAGGTGTCCAGAGCGCTGACCGATTTATGACTGATGCGTGCATTTCTGTGTTCAGGCTACCCACAGATCAGAACCATAAATAACTGCCAAAGGAGAGGACCCTCTTCTCTTTTCTGCAGTTGCTTTGTTTTACAATATCAGGAAAGCTCATCATGGGTGAGCAGGATGCCTGAAATCTTAGTATTAGTTATATGCCTTTGCAAATAAACAAGAGAAAGCAAAACAGAAACAAACAAACAAACAAAAACCCCCCAAACCAAAAAATAAAACAAAACAAAAACCAAACCAAACCAAACCAAACCAACCAACCAACAAACCAACCAACCAAACAAACAAAAACCTCCTTCCACCACCCCTGGATAGGCCCATGTGAGTAAAAAAGTTATACCTTCCTTTAATAAATATTTGCTGTGAGCCGATTTTGTGCCAATCAGTTAGGGCAATAGGTTTGAACCAGTAAGGATCAGAAAGGTAGGCTGAGCTGGGGCAAATGAAATACTGGCTTCTGTGTGTGTGTATATGTATCTATATATGTAATTACCAAACAGTGTTGCCTTAGATTCAGGTATACAAGATACTGATTCTGTAATTCTATACATTTATTAGGGCTCATTATATAAACATACTCTTCATCCCCTTTATCTGTTTCACCTTCCTACCACCCACCCCTCCTCTGGCAACTTAGTTTGTTCTCCGTATTCAGGAGCCTGTTTTTTGTTTGTTTCTTTTTCTTCTTTGTTTGTTTTGTTTTGTTTCTTAAATTCTGCCTATGAGGGAAATCATATGGTATTTGTCTTTCTTATTTCACTAAGCATTTATCCTCTTGGTCCATCCATGTTGTTGCAGTTGACAAGAGTTCATCATTTTTTCTGGCTGAGTAATATTCCATGGCATATAGATATATACCACCTCTTCTTTATCTGTCCACCTATCAGTGGACACTTGGGTTCCTTCCATATCTTGGCTATTGTAAATAATGGTGCAGTAAACGTATGTGTTACATGTATCATTTTGAATTAGTGTTGTTGTCTTCTTTGGGTAAATAGTCAGTAGTGGAATTACAGAATCCTGTGGTAATTTTATTGTTAATTTCTTGAGGAATCTCCATACTGTCTTTCACAATGGCAGCATCTGTTTGCATTCCCACCAACAGTGCATGAGATACCACTTTATACCTGTCAGAATGGCTAACATAGAATACACAAGAAGTAACAAGTGTGGGTGAGGATGTGGAGATAAAGGAAATGCTGACCTCTTGCTCTGGTGTCATAACCTAGTGACTCACGGAATAACTGACTTGAGGAAAGCTACTTGCAGCCTCATGCTTCTGTCTCCACCAACATAGTCTTGCAGTTCAAGAGAGCTCAATGCCTTGCTGCACCCATTGGTTGTAAACAGTGACACTAAGACTTGACAAAGTTTAATGTGATTTATTTTGTTTAACAAACATTTATGCAGCTCTTACTAATCACTGTTCTAAGTACTCTAAAAATATTAACTTTCATAACAACCCTGTGGAACAGGTACTCTTATTCTCTCCACCTTACACACAGAGAAACTGACACAGAATAGTTCAGAATTTGCTCAAGTTCACGTAGCTGGGAAGTGGTGAACCTGGGATTGAAACATAGGCAGGGTGACCAGTCATCCTGATTTGTCCATTCCTGATGGGTTTCCTGGGTTGTAGAACTTCCAGTGAGAAAACAGGGTGAATATTGGTGGTTGGTCACACTAGAAGTTCAGCTTCAAAGTGTCAGAAACCATCTCTTCTTCCTTAATTCTTCTGGAGTTATTGGCTAAAGGTCAGCTTAATTCAAACCACCTCTCTAGTTCCTGTTCCTGGTGGATATGGACATAAGTCTAGGAGATGTGTGGCCTATTGGGGTTCTGGGAAAGGAGAGACTCTGTGTTTTGGAGCCAACCCCAACCCATCAGTCTGTCCCACATCAATGGGTCCAGACTATACCATGTACTTGCTCCTAGGAATAGTCTGTACTGTCCTACTTTGCTTTTCTCAACCATGGAACAAAGGGCATAATGACTGAAAAGACAAGTCTAATTAGTATTTGCCGGTTTTGATGAATTTTGAACTGTACTTGCAAATATATGGTACTTGAGACCAGAAGGTGAATCTTTCCACAGCTGAAGTCAGCTCAAGCTACCATAACAAATGACTTTAGACTGAGTGGCTTAACAAACATTTATTTGTCTCTCCCAGTTCTGAAGGCTGGGAAATCCAAAATCAAGGTGCCATCAGGGCTGATGCTTCCTGGTTTTCAGAAGGCCGTCTACTTGCCGCATCACAGAATGGAAAGCAGAGCAAGGAACCAAGCTTTCTCATCTCTCTTCTTAAAAAGACACTTACCTCATCATGAAGGGTTCACCCTCATGACCTAATCTAAACCTAATTATCTTTCAAAGATTCCATCACATACACCAATGCACTGGGGATTCAGGTCTCAGCACAAGAATTTTGAGGGGACAGAAACATTCCATCTATAGCACCTTCCTGCCCCTTCCTCCCCAGCCAGTGCTTGTGCGCAGTCTGGGGAAGAGGACGGTGCATTCTTTGACAAGACTGCTTATCCACTATGGGCAGACATGTCTGCTCTGGGCCCCACAAGGCTCCAGCTCTTTGTAACGGGAGAGTTCACCTCCTCAGCCCTTAACTGGGACACATACCCTTGCTCGCAGGCTTTGCTGTTTTTGTATCACAAGCAATACTCAGAGAAGTCAGAGCAGAGAAGAATCTTAAATGTTCCAGGAATTGTATTCAAGAAAAGAATCATAACTTCCACAAGTGTTCTCAGTCGAAAACCACCTAATTCTCATTTTCCAATGTTCTTTTCTGTTGTAGAACTCAAGGTCATACAATCTTGGGTATGAATCCTAGTTCTACTACTTGTTATTGTGCAGTTTAATTGGAACTGTGGTTTTCTTGTCTCAAAATGGAGATACTAATGCCTACGTCACATGGCCAGCTATAATCTGAGCAGTGCATCTAGTTTAGTGCCAGGCCCATACTTGGTATTTATTACATGGCACTCTGAGGGCTCTCAGAACTTGCATATGAGGACGAAGCCTGAACAGCCATTGGTAATCCATACACACATTTTGCTTAGCAATTAAACATGTAAATGTGTATTAATTACTCTGAGTAGTTAATTTATTTACAGAGAACAGATATGCAGGCATATACAGTCTGGCTCTCATCCATAGTTCCTGAACTCCTAGTTCCTCTCTCCAGAAATACATGTACTCTTTTCAGACCCATCTTTGACCTACAATAACAAATACATATATTCCTTAATCTTTTTCCCCTTTTGTACACAAATGGTTATGTCTTTTTTTTTAATCTAGCATCTAGATTGTTTAGTGTAGAAACTGTATTTTAATTTATTACTAGTGCTATGGTATTCTGTTGTGTGGATAGACATGCCTACAGCCTCCTATTTGTAACTCTTAACTTAAAAAAAACTCTGAAGACCAAGAGTTTTCCTAAGTTTGTGGCAAACTCATTTGGTAGCAAAATATGACTTGGACTGACATGAGTTGTATTTTTCCCATTTAGTTTGACTATTCATAATTTTTCTTGCCAAAATGTGAATCCATTTGATTAGTGAGTATTGCCCCAGAACCCTCCTAGGTGTTATATAATATATGGTATATTCAGTGTATTAGCTTTCTAAATTTCAAGAAGTTCTGACATGCAAACTACATTAAGCCCCAGGATTTCAGATAAAGAATTGTGTACCTGTATCATAATTTGTTTAACTAGTCCCCTGTTGACCACCATTTGGATTTTTAAAGTATTTTTTGCTATTATGGTGTTGTAGTAAATAACTTTGTACATAAGTCATTTTGCTATTATGGTGTTGTAGTAAATAACTTTGTACATAAAATAACATACATAAGATAAATTCCTAGAATTGTGATTACTGAGTCAAAGGGCAAATGCATTGGCAGTGTTGATGAATTGGGGCCAAATTGTCCTCCTTTAGGTTGTATATCTTTTTACCTCCATCAACATATTTCCCCCTTTCTTCCACCAAAAAGATTTATTCTTTTTAATTTTTTTTATTTAAATGAGAGTAAGCATCTTTTCCTACTTTGAAGTAACATATTTAGTTCCCCTTTTTTGTGAATTGTTCATCTGTTTTGCTCATTTTTCCATTGGATTGCTGAAGGTTTTCATAGTGAGTTGTTGGAGATTTTAATATATTAAAAAACAAAAACAAAAACAAAAACAAAAACCCAAGCCCTTCCTGATGTAATTTGCAATTTTTTTTGTCTTTTGCTTTTTGTCTTTTGACTTGCAATGGCTTTTGCCATTAGGTTTGTTTATTTATGTATTCATTCATTTATTTATTCTGTCCCTCCACAAATAATTTTCCTTCAGCCTATGTGTTTTTATTTTGTGTCTTGCATCCTCTATTCCAGTTTTTTTTATAAGAAGGGAAAAGAGAAAAGGACATAGGCTGAAGAGCTGTCCTGATGACTCAGGAAAACCGCTGATGGAATATTTTCAATTCAGCATTTAAATGAGGGGTTTTGTTTTGAATTTTTGTATCTATTATAATGATAACAACTTCCAACAGTATAAAATGGATAGAATAATTTTAGTTTTGAACACAGATATTTGTTTTCCTCAGTCAAAAAGCACAAGTCTGTGAAGATACCCTATGACTATCATCTGGACCCTGCTTTCCTTTCTCAAAATACATTTTGCTTATGTATGTGCATGTGTGCCTGTGTTTTGTTTTACAAAAATGGCTCTTGTCCTCATTTGCCTTCTGTGAAAGTCATTAAAGAGCCAACTATATTGGTTACCCATGTATATTATAAATACATCAGTAACCAAAGACCACTTACCGTATTTCCAAAGAAAAGACAGGTACTTGAAGTAATACTTTATGAGCAATGAGACTTCTATTGAAATCACTGAATTGACTTTCAGCGCTTCAAATCAGAACATAAAAAATGAAAGTGTGGTTGACCACCTGACATTTTAGCGGTATTATTACACGGACTGCAGTAAAGGTAAAAAATGAATACTTAAGAGGGAATAAATGCTAAAATTAGCATACAGAGGTGCCTTTTTCATTAGGACTCTGTTGTCCGTTCATCGTGTAGTTCCACTTGCCTGTTTGGGGCTCACATAACCGTCTTCTCTTTCACTTTAAGCCTGTGGTTAATTTTCAAGTATGAGGGCCCATGGAGAGAAGGGCTGGGGGAGGTCAAGAAGGGGCCCCTGTAGAAGGGAGGCCTCTGTTTATTCACAGCGCAGGTGCAGGGAGGGTGGCAGGCAGGCAGGCAGGACCCTGGGGCTTCCCGCAGTCAATCACCCCACCTGGGCCGCTGGGCGTCCCCCTGGGTCTGCTCAACACAATGTGTAGCCTTTCTCTGTGACATCCCGAATAGGCGGAGGGGCCAGAGTTCACAGAGAGCAGGGCTTTTTACCACTCGACTGTTTTTAAAATTTAGTCCAGAAGTTAAATTGGGGATAGGGTCCCAAGTGGTAAAAATCTAAATAGTCTCTCTTTCCTCTCCAGTCTTCCCTCTTTCTCCCCAGAGCAGTTTTGACAGTACCTTCGGTTTCCTGCCTGGGGCTCCCCACTCTATTTGAGGAGGTCACTGTTGTTTTTTCCCTCCTGTGAAACCCCTGCTTAGCTTCCAGCCTTTGCAGGAAGTGCTTAATATTTTCAGCAGCAAAAACCTGTCTTTGCAAGCTTCAGATCTACAACTTTCTTTAGGGAGAAGGAGAGTGAGACCAGAACCTATTCAGAAGCCGACAGCTCCTACCTGGATGGACGTTAGAACAGGATGAGGTGAGAAATTATGCAATCTACTTCAGGGTACCAATTCATCTCTGGAAATAATTAATTACAATCTTCTTAAGGGCTAAACACTGTATTAAGAATAGAGCAAGGAGGGATGGAATTAGAGACACAATTCCTACCCTTTAGCTTACAATCTAGTTTGAAATATAAAAGAATGGCCCGTTAGAACAGGGAACAATGAATTAAGTAGCTCGTGTTTAAATCTAGCAGTGCCAGTTAATAGCGGTGTGACCTTGGCAAATTGCTTAACCTCTCTGAGTTTCTTTTTCTTCTTTTTAAAGATTTTATTTATTTATTTGACAGAGAGAGAGAGAGAGAGCAGGAGAGGGAGCACAAGCAGAGGGAGAGGGAGAAGCAGGCTTCCTGCTAGATACAGGGCTCAATCCCAGAACCCTGGGATCATGACCTGAGTGTAAGGCAGATGCTTACCCAACTGAACCACCAAGATGTGCCCCTCTCTGAGCTTCTATTTCCTCATCAGTAAATGAAGATAATGATAGCATCTCTCTCACGGGACTGCTCTGAGGATTAGATGGGGAAATGCCTTTAAAATGCATATCACTGGACTTGGTTGGCCTTTAGGAAGACTTGAAGAGTATTTGTTGGTATATACTCTGTCTATACCAAAAGAATAGAGTGACAGTAGAGCTTCCAGGAAAGGGTAAGGCCCCCATAGCTGGGATGATCAGAGAGAAATTTTCATAAGGAAAGATGTGTCCTGGGCCATGAAAGAAGTGAAAAACGTAAAACGTGGAGGGAAGTGGAATGTGTATTTTAGCTTGGGGGAGTGGCAGAAGGGAGTCAAGGAGGTGGTATCGGGGCTTTCTGAGGGCTGCACTATATGTGAACAAGATGAGCACCACTTCATTATCCTTTTATATACTGGGGGATGCGGTCTTGCAGATGGGACTGTTTGAAGTAAGCGTTCTATACATGAAAAACAAATTGAAAACCAGTGACTCAACCAAAGGCAAGTGGTTGGTGAGACAAAAAAACATATCTAAAAAGAAAATTTATGGTCTCTAATATTTATTTGTTTGAAGAGTCATTCAATGAACAATTACTGAGCATCTGCTATGTGCCAGGTAAGGGGTGGGGCACAAAGATAACCGATACACTTATGGTTCCTGCTCCCAGTTTCTGCCCAGAAGGCAGGCAGAGCTGGGCAGGCAGCCAGTGCATGTGACTGGAGTGACAGCGCAATGACAAAGGGCTGCTAGGGCCACCAGTTTGGCTGGAATAGAATGGAAAGGTCCAGACTGAACAGTCTACAAGGTTTGTAGTGAAGAGGAGTGACAAGTAAACTATGTGGCCAATCCACGCATGGTGCCTCTCTGTGTTCAGGGTATCAAGGGGTGCATTGCATCCTAAAAATATATTTAGGGATGCTCCCCTATTTAGAAGCAATAGGGCAGGCAGCAAGGAGAGAGAAAGGAAAGGCTGAACTTGGACACTGGATGCCAAGTGTGAGCAGGGGAACAATACCTATGGGCCCATGGAAGGGCCCTGCCTTGAGCCTACACCTGCAAAGGTGAAAGTGTGTTTGGACCCTGGCAGAGCGTGGAGCAGGAAGGGGCAGGACCCTGTGAGAGGACTCGAGTTAGTGACGGTTTTTAGAGTTGTTCTGACTTAGCCTCTTCTGCTTCTGCCTTCTTCTTTCTGCTTTCACAATCATTTCTTAAATACCCATACTAGAAGTAGTCCTTCGTGGTCTCAGAAACATCTGACTGCAGGACCAGAGGGTCTACTGATCAGGTGAGGGGACTCAACACTGGGAACACAATCAGACCCACTTAGCCCCTCTTTTCATTTTTATATAGCTGCTGAATGGTATGTCTGCTATTATCTTCGGAGCCCAGGGTACCTGTCGAGAATGGATGCAGAATGAACATTTATGCCATGGAATAAAATGAAGCCAAATGGGGCATAGCTTCATGATTAAATTTACAGATGAAACCCGATAGAGATAGGATCTGGGAACACCAGTGACAATTGAGAAACTGCCCCCAAAGGGATGGAGGGGAAAGGGACAAGCTGTATGGGCAGGAAATAACAACTCGAGGTTTGACCTTGAACAATAGAAGGGTAATTCACCCAGGGTGACATAATTGAAAACACAGATATTCAGCCTAGAAAAGGCACATTGAAATCTAAAATGTTGATAAGGGCTTGGGGAGACTAAGTAGCAAATCGGATTGCAGATTAAATCAGGACAGGACTGCAAAAACTGAACTCCTGTGAGGTGTCTGCCAGACTTGGAGCCCTGCTTAGCTCCACTGTTGACTGGTGCAGGTAGTGGAACTGCTGGGCTCTCATAAGATGGGGGCCAGGGGACTCCTATGCTCAGTGTCACCCTTTACAAACACACAGAGGAAGGCGGGAGAGAGCTAATATCTGGAAGCCATTGAGTGGTAAATCTCAGTATGGTAGAGATGGCATCTCTCTTGGCTTGAATAAAGTGGGGAACAGCATTTTGTCATATCTGAAATATGTGCTGGGATTAGGTAGGATAAGGAGGCTTCGGTGAAGAGGTTGGAGAGCTGATGTAGGGGAGGAGGACATGGGTCAAGAACGGCTTTCTTTTGCATCTAGCAAAGAAAGTGGCATAAGTGACCACTAGTGAGAGTCATTAGATGAATTTGAGTTAGCTACAAACCAACCAGTGCCCCAGGAGTAAATAATACTGAGGGTTCTCAGTTGGGGTGCAGGTCTGCTGGTGATCCTAGGACCCTCCAGGTTGTCCCAAGTTGGCATATTGTGTATTTTATAATGGTTTCACAGTGTCTATCTAGTCTTTTGCTTTTGGCATGAGTTAACTTTAGAGTTCTGTGTCTTATCATTCAGTCTCATAAAAGTGACCTCATCCTTCTTTTCTCTTTTGTAGTAAGCACAAATACAGAGATACTAGACTTGGGGCCCAGTTAAGCTGTCCACAGGTCAAAACAGTCTGAGAACCAACACTTCAGAAAGTGACAATGATCCCATTTAGAGACTCACAGCATTTGTTACCTCCCCAGTTAGACAGGAGAGAGAATCAGACGAGACAAGTGTTTGATTTCTATCCCTGGCTCATGCTGGTGAGTTAGCCCCAGGGATGGCACCTCCTGTGCAGCTGTGCCCTTCCCTCCAGCCCTACAGCTACTGGTCTGCTTCACCTGAGGAAGCGCAGAAGTCTCATCCTGCTCTCCCCATCTCCTCTTCCATCTGTCACCACCATTCTGAATCTGGGCTTAGACTGAGCCAGATTCCCTTTGCCAAAACCTTGAATGACTTCTTGCTTTTTCCAGTATTCTCAAAATCTGGTTTGCTCTTCAAGGCTTCCATCACGTACCCCTTGTACCTCTGCAACCTCCTCATCATTCACCTCCAAGACCTGAGATGACTCCTCCCTCCCCAGGTCCTAGAGTTTCTCCAAGGATGTCTTTTCTCCCTAGTAAATCTTTCCCATCCTGCCCCTTCCCTCCCTTTTCCATCTGGCCAGGTCTAAAACCTAGTAATCTTTTGAGGCACAGCTTAGAGGCACAAGACTTTCTTGGTTCTTCTAGCTTGAGGCTGTCCCCCCTCCTCTGAGCTCTGTGACACTCGCACCTGATCTGACCATCTCATGGAATATAGACAGAGCAGTCACTGCATTGGTATGTTAAGAGCACAGGCTCTGAAGTTTGAAACCTGGCTCTATCACTTGCTCACTGTGTAACCTCTCTGAGCTTGAGCTTCCCTGTCTCTGAAATGGGTATGACCTGTTCTACAAGGTGACTGTGAAGGTCAGCAACAATGCTCTTGAACTGTATTTATTGCATGGCACAGAGTGTGGGATCGGTCAAGGATGGCCATTTTTATTATATCCTAACTGAAAAATAAAATATCTTAGGTTATTATATTTATACATATTCATAACTTACTTTAAGCCTTATCTGGGGAGTTCTTTCTAGGCAGAGCTCTTGGCTAACTCATCTTTGTACCTTCTGCAGCACCCAGCATGTCCCGTCAACTAGGTCCTCAAAGAGGGCTTGTTGATAGCGTCAATGACCAGATAAACAGAAGAATAACCAATGGCATCATGTGGAGTGCCTTCTTGTGGCAATCAATCTGTCATTAGACTCAGCCTGTCCTGCACAGTAAAACTAAAGTGAGGGCAAACTTGGGCATTTGCAGGCATGCTGGCGGAAATGCTAAGCACACCGATGAGTGTGTTGTAACCTCAGCGGTTTGTCTGGTTGGGTTATACAGTGAACTAATTCACTTCTATGCTTTATTTCCTCCCTTTATTTGACCAATCTGAATCCACCCAGCAGTCAACGCATGTAACAGAGCCTTGGAAATGTGGGCAGGTTTCCTTCTTTGGGTCTCCTGGGAGCTTCACTACCACAACCATTATTAACTGGCTGGAAACAATTTAGCATCTGGCTCCCAAGAGGTAGATATGTATGGAAGAAGGAAAGGGGTGAAAGTATAGCCCATCCTGTCGTTTAAACAATATTCTGGCTCTGAAAGGAAGGAATCTAAATACATTTTTCCAAGAAAATGTGAATGTAGTCATTTTTCTTAAAAGAGCCCAATGTGTCTAGTCTTTTGATAAGAGAGACCAGGTCTAAAGGGGAGAGGTCATTTCAAAGAATAAGGTCTGTCCAGAAAAATTTTGAGGGATGCTTTCTGGAGTGATTTTTTTCCCCTGCCCTGCCTTCTCTCCCCTTCTCAGCGTCCTCATGCCCTACTGATTCCACCCTTGGAATTTAGTTCTTGATTTCTCCCCTTGGCATGCACACCCCTGGGTGACTGCTCTGGACCCATTCTCCTGAGGCAGGGTCCTATAATTTGACCCTATTCACTTCTTCTCTCCTTTCACTTTTACTGCTCCCAAACCCATCCAAGGTGCTTGCCTGTTGCTGGTTCATGAAACATGTATGCTTTTAAAATGAGACTTTGCAGTGAGACAGTTTTCTTTTCTTTTCTTTTTAGTATCTTAATTTTATTTTATTTTTTCAGTGTTCCAAGATTCATTGTTTATGTATCATACCCAGTGCCCCAAGCAATATGTGCCGTCCTTAATAACCACCACCAGGCTCACCCATCCTCCCACCCCCTACCCCTCCAAAACCCTTAGTTTGTTTCTCAGAGGTGAGACAGTTTTCTATTTATATTTTTTTTAAAGATTTTTATTTATTCATTTGACAGAGATCACAGGTAGACAGAGAGGCAGGCAGAGAGAGAGGAGGAAACAGGCTCCCCGCTGAGCAGAGAGCCCAATATGGGACTCGATCCCAGGACCCTGGGATCATGACCTGAGCTGAAGGCAGAGGCTTTAACCCACTGAGCCACCCAGGTGCCCCCAGTTTTCTATTTCTAAAGAGTGCTTATTATGGTATAAAGATTTGGGTCCCATCTGATCTACCTACTTTCATTGCCAACCTTGGAAACTAGAGATATTTTTATATTATCTATCATTTTCTTTTAAATAGTCTTTCCTTAACCTTCCAGAAAAGAACACAAAAGCTAGGCTGAAATGCCCCCAAATTTCTACTGGAGCATCTTCATAAAAGTGACAGCACATTTACATGGTGGTGAAATGGAGAGATGGTCTGCTCTTGCAGGTAAAATAATTTCCTACAGGTTGTAGGTATAATTGGAAGGTTTTAAATCTTGGGGAAAAGAATTAAGGCCCGAGATCACTTCCTCCATTCACATTGGGGTATTTCTGGGCTCAAACATTTATGAAAGTTCTGCCTAAAATCAGAAAAGATCTATTGATGAGATACCACCTCACACCAGTCAGAATGGCTAAAATTAACAAGTCAGGAAATGGCAGATGCTGGCGAGGAGGGAGAAAGGGAAACCCTCCTACACTGTTGGTGGGAATGCAAGCTGGTGCAACCACTCTGGAAAACAGCATGGGGGTTCCTCAAAAAGTTGAAAATAGAACTACCCTATGACCAAGCAATTGCACTACTGGGTATTTACCCTAAAGATACAAACGTAGTGATCCGAAGGGGCACATGCACCCGAATGTTTATAGCAGTAATATCCACAATAGACACACTATGGAAAGAACCTAGATGTCCATCAACAGATGAATGGATCAAGAAGATGTGGTATATATACACAATGGAATACTATGCAACCAGCAAAAGAAATGAAATCTTGCCATTTGCAATGACAGGGATGGAACTAGAGGGTATTATGCTTAGTGAAATAAGTCATTTGGAGAAAGACAATTATCATATGATCTCCCTGATATGAGGAAGTGGAGATGCAACGTGGGGGGTTTGGGGAGTAGGGAAAGAATAAATGAAACAAGATGGGATTGGGAGGGAGACAAACCATAAGTGACTCTTAATCTCACAAAACAAACTGATGGTTGCTGGGGGAGGGGGCTGGTAGAGGGGGTGGGGTTATGGACATTGGGGAGCATATGTGCTATGGTGAGTGCTGTGAAGTGTGTAAACCTGGCGATTCACAGACCTGTACCCCTGGGGATAAAAGTACATTATATGTTTATTTAAAAAAAAATTTAATTAAAAAAAAAAAAGAAAAGGTCTATTGTGATACTGATGGGGAAAAGGTGGTTGCTCAGAAGTTGTATTCCAGCTTTGCACAGAACAGAAGGCATAGTAAGGGGCAAATGTTTTAATTGGTGGTATTCTGAGGCCTTTTCAAAATTAGACAAAAAGACAGAACAAAGTTGGGGTAGGAGATTTTTATATAAAAAGTATAACGCTGAGTGAGCAAAGTAGAAAGTCATGAACTGAATTGAAGCAAAAAGAGTCAAAACAATCAGAAGGACTTATTGAAGTAGGGGAAACCAAAAAAACAAAAGAACAATTGAACAATATGGCAGCAAATCCTTCTAGAAGGAAACTCATGTTTTGGAGGAAACCCAGGCTATGCTATACTCTTCTTACATGAAAAAGTGAAAGATGCCAGAAAGATGCACTAGATGGCATCTGAAATGGCGGGAATTTGTCTCCCTAGCAACAAGAATTCATATGTCTGGGTGTATTCATTCTTTATTCACGGAGAAAAAAATTGTGCTAATCTTGGCTTCTTATGTCATCTGGGTTCATATCTACAGTTGACCCCTAAATCTTTATTCACAGAATTTTTTCAGCAAGACCTAGGTGCTTATGGGTAAGTTCCTCTTGACAGAGTCCAATGAGGGAAGATGTGTCTCCAAATTCATATTCTATTTTTAAAGAATCACATTGGGCCCTTTCCCCCATTTTGCCCACCCCCCCCACCTTCCACCTCTGGCAGCGTTCAGTATTGTTCACTTCCCTTTTATTGTTGAAGAACCCGAGAGCCAGGGAGGTTATACTGTTTCTAAAGTCTTACTTGTATACTCTTCTGTATATATTAATAAAGTTGCTGCAGTGGTTTTAAAAATTGGTTTGTAACAATCAAGAACATTGTGCTAATGAATGTTCCTAAACCGTTCTACTGTAACATAAGTGAAAAAAAAAAAAGTTGTGTATAAAAGTGTATTCCAACTAAGTTATACAGACATTATATCCAGAGGAAAAAAGCTGACAGGAAATACACTTCTCTGGGAGGTGGGATTATGGGAAACTAGTATTTTTCTTAATTCTCTTCTCTGTGTTCTACATTTTCTTTTTTTAAAAAGATTTTTATTTATTTTATTTTAGAGAGGGAAAGAGCAGGGAAGGGGGCAAAGGCAGAGGGAGAGGATCTCAAGGAGATTCCCTACTGAGCACAGAGCCTGACTTGAGTCTTGATTTCAAGACCTTGAAGTCATGACCTGAGCGGAAACCAAGAGTCCTATGCTTAACCAACTGAGTCACCCACTCGCCTGGTGTTTTCCAAATTTTCTAGAGTAAATGTGTACTACTTTTTTTAAGCAGAAAAATAAGCATTAGCAACTTAGAAAAATGTATTTTATAAAAGAATAAAATTGTACACACATAGTAACAATTAAAATGGTGGAAGACAACCAAAGGAGTCTGCCTGAGAATCAGTAAAGCCAACATCCCCAGGGGAACAGACACACACTACATTAGGGTACCTGTCTGAAGGTGTCCAGGCCCAGTAGTGGAGGGTTTCAGCCAAGAGTTTGAACCATTTGCATATACTGCAAGGACAGAAAATGGCATTATAAGATGCCTCCATGTGATAGTGAAGGTGCTGAGACTCCCATCTACCTCCCCAAGTACAGGGCTGGCACTGCCTGTGCCTCAGTGGGTGCTCACATCGAGTCTATGTAATATGGCAGAACTGGATAAAATGTATGTTCTGTGCAAGTTGTAGTTTGCATAAGCTCTCCTTTTTCCACCTCAGAGTGATTCGACCTGGGTTTCTTGCCCAGAGTCACACGGTTGGGAGATAATATGGTCAAGGCTTGAAAGCGGTTTCCCAACTCACAGTCCCATCCCTTTCCATCACTGTGTGCTCCCTTTTACATCATTCAATTTACTGTATGTGGGTTTTGTGCCTAAAAGCAAATTCTAAATTCTTAGGTGCCAAGTTTAGTCTTAACATAGAAAGGGTAGGATTAGGTGGTTTAACAAAGCCCAGAAATTCTGCTGATCCAAAAATGTCTTTTTCATGTGTAAACCCAAATGTCTGAAAATTTACTTTCAGAAGCAACTTGTTCCTTTGGGCTAGAGCTCTGGGTTCATGGAGATCTTTGTGTTCAGGCCATATAGCAGAATTACTAGACAAGTAAGTAACAAAAAGTCATGGGTCTTATCCAGGACAGAATGCACCATTGAGTAAGTAGTTCAAACTTTTTGGGCCTCTGTTTTGTCATCAAGTCTCATGAATAGTTCTTGGTCACCACCTTCAAAGGGGGAATTAGTTTGCCAGATTTTTCCTCCAGCATGACTGCTAAAGAAGGAGGCAGGGTTGGAGGTTTTAATGGAAAAGATTAAAAGGAGAGCTCTGGAGTGTGGCCACTCTCCACTGGGTGCAGACCCAAGGAGGAAACTGAAGGGGGCACCCGTGGGAGCCAGCAGTCCAGAAGAGATGGGAGGTCCCCACACAGAAATTCAGGTCAGACAATGTTTATGTTGTACTTCTCACAATGAGGACAGAGAAGCTGTCATACTCATTCTTTTCTTTTATTTTTCTTTCTATATTTAAATTCAATTAGCCAACATATAGTACATCATTAGCTCAGATGTAGAGTACAGTAATTCATCAGCTGCATCTAACACCCAGTGCTCATCACATCATGTACCTTCCTTAATACCCACCACCCAGTTACCCCCCCACACTTACCTCCCCTCCAGCAACCCTCAGTTTGTTTCCTATACTTAAGACTCTCATGGTTTTTCTGTCTCTCTGATGACTTACCATTCAGTTTTCCTTCCCTTCCCCTATGATCTTCTGCACTATTTCTTATGTTCCACGAATGAGTGAAACCATAGGATAATATAATTGTCTTTCTCTGACTGACTTATTTTGCTCAGCATAATACCCTCCAGTTCCATCCGTGTTGATGTAAATGGTTTCCTGTCCTTTTCTTACTGCCTAAGCACATAGTGTGCACTCGTCAAATGTCTATTCTTTTTGCTCAAAGCAAGCCTCTCCATTAGAAAATATTAAATCTGTTAGATCTTTCCATAGCCATTATATCCAGGGCTGACTACAGGAGCACGTGAATCAAATCCTCATTGCATACACCCAATAAATTAAGGGAATATTGGTGAGATTCCTCTCCTTTCTCTTAGGACAGCCTTGATACCACTTTTTGGAAGTGCCCTTTGTTCTTCAGTCCAGCACTTTCTAACTTTGTAATTTTTTAATACATCCCATAAGGGGAGTCTATACTCACTGTTGCACGTAGACTGATTCAGGCCGTTTGTACTTGCTGTGTAACATGGTTACTGGGCTTAGTTGGCTTCCCATTCTGTGTGGAGTCAAATTTACCAGTAGCTTGAAAGGGAGGAAGAAGGGGCAGCCAGACTTGAGGTAATAGAGAAGTTGGATAATTACCCTCTAAGTAATTAAGAATTAACTCTCTTAGCTAGAATATCACATTCTGAAGTTAAGAAAGTTGTCACCCAGAGAATCAGAACCTCCTAAGAAACACATGATATTCAATTAATAGTTTAGCCTGGGGGGATGAATAGTTTAGCCTGGGGGAGACCTATTTCCTTCTTGGTGCGGATGTTTATATTTTTACAAAGTTTTCTAAAATGTGTGCCTTTCTTAAAAAGTTAATTCCTTGTGTCCTAAGAGGAGAAAAACTAAAAAACAAAACCCTCTGCCATTTAAAAAAGAGGTCCAAGTACAATTTGATGTGGCTAGAAATGAGTTTAATGGTGAGGATGCCCATTCATTATAGTGGCAGATATTATGGTCATTTGTTAGTATTCCTCCTCTCATGGCAATTTTCTGACAATCTTGATGAAAAAAAAAGTCCAGCTGGTGTGGGCAGTTTTCTCAAACTTAAAAGTTCAAACTTGATAGACATTTTAGAATTTATCAAACCATGTGGTAAAATTATGCATTATAGCCTTTAACATTCTCTTCAGTGTTCATTGTAGAAATTCTGAATAATTACAAAAAGTCTTCAGTATAGTTATAATCACATATGTGTATCACATTTTGGAATTTATATGCAGTTTTACATCTAAGTTTTAAAAAATAATATGAGGAATATTTCCTTCTTTCAGAAGATATCATTCTAATGCATACATTTTATGGCTATGCAATATTTGATTGTATACAGGTTTCCCCTGCTGTCCGCCAAAGTAGAGTGTTCCCAGGAAACCTCTCGTAAGCTGAAATGGTGTGAATCAAAGAAACAATTGCCATTATTGTATATGGACAATTTTTTTTTTTAATTTTAGTGTCTCTAGACCCAAAAAGCAATCTCTCTTAGACTTTTTTGATGCCTTAGGATATATTAGGATATATCTTTTTTTTTAAAGATTTTATTTATTTATTTGACAGACAGAGATCACAAGTAGGCAGAGAGACAAGTAGAGAGAGAGAGGGGGAAGCAGGCTCCACGCAGAGCAGAGAGCCTAATGCGGGGCTCAATCCCAGAACCCTGAGATCATGACCTGAGTCAAAGGCAGAGGCTTTAACCCACCAAGCCACCCAGGCACTAGTAGAAGAACAGCATAAATTATGCTAAAGCTCAGTTGCTCACAGACATGGTTCAAGGCTCTGGCAACTTGCTGCTGAGATGACTAGTGTAGTTCCTGGGGAAGGAGCTTGGTGGTGCCACTCTGGCTGCTTGAGGTGTGCCCTGCCTCTGTAAGGACTGCCTGCAAAACAAAATGTGGAACCCTTATTATGCTTTTTGCCTTTTCTATAAGTGAAAATTCTCTTCGGTTTTCTCACCTTTAGTGTTCAATGTATGTCTTTTATTTTTATTTTTTTAATTTTTTATAAATTCTAGTTAGTTAACAGTTGGTGTAATATTGGTTTCAGGAATAGAATTTAGGGATTCATCCCTTACATATAACACTCAGTGCTCATCACAATTGCCCTCCTTAATGCCGATCCCCCGCCTAACCCATCCCCCACCTAACCCATCCCCCACCTACATCCCTCCATTACCTCTCAGCTTGTTCTCTAACCTTAAGAGTCTCTTATGGTTTGTTCCTGCACTTTCTTTTTTTTTTTTTTCCCTTTCCCCTATGTTCATCTGTTTTGTTTCTTAAATTCCACATATGAGTGAGATCATATTGTATTTGTCTGTCTCTAACTGACTTATTTCACTTAACATAATACACTATAGCTCTATCCATGTCATTGCAAATGGCAAGAGTTCATTCTTTTTTATGTCTGAGTAATATTCCATTATATATATATACCACATCTTCCTTATCCATTCATCAGTCAGTTGGTGGATCTTTGGGTTCTTTCCATAACTTGGCTATTCTTGATAGTGCTGCTATAAACATTGGGGTACACGCGCCCCTTCAAATCAGTATTTTTTATATCCTTTCAACAAATACCTAGTAGTGCAGTTGCTGGGTCATAGGGTAGTTCTGTTTTTAACTTTTTGAGGAACCTCCATACCATTTTCCAGAGTCGCTGCACAAGTTTGTATTCCCACCAATGATGTAAGAGGGTTCCTCTTTCTCCACATCCTCACCAACATTTGTTGTTTTCTGTGTTGTTAATTTTAGCCATTCTGACAGGTGCGAAGGGATTGCTCATTGTGATTTTGATTTGTATTGCCCTGATGATGAGTGGTGATGAGCTTCCTTTCATGTGTCTATCGTTCGTAAAAGCAAAGTGGCATAATGCAAACTTTTGAAAAGCAAAGGATGCCTGTAACTACAACACAATGCATTTAATCATTTATTTAGTCCATCCTCATTGATTGTCTTCTTTTCCCATCACTATTATAAAATAAAGCCACAGTGACTATCTCTATGTGTATTTCTTTCTTTCTTCTTGAAAAGAATAGTTTGAGATTACCTCAAGCTATCAGTTTTACTAGGCAAACGGATAGGAACAGATTTTCCAGTGTTATTTGCCAACTGCTGTCTTCTTTTATATATTTCTAGAATATCACCTGCCAGGATGGTCCATCATGATCCTCTCTGGATATCTTAGGGAATTAGGACTAGAGGCCACCTGTGTGGTGCTGGGGGTACTGCAACAAATGGAGGAGGAAAAAGGAGGGATGGGAACCAACACTTGTATTTCAAATTGAAGTAGCAGCTACTTCACATTCTCCCTATATCTGAGACTCTTACCCTTTCAAAGACCCATGCCACCCATAACTAATGGAAGGCAATTTAATTATTAGTATTGGGGCATATAAAAATGCGTATGTTCTTTATTTCTCTTACCATCTTATCGATGTCTACAATTTTACAGCTAGTTCTAAATGATGTCTCTAAATCTCTGGCATTTTGTGTTTTTCATGGGTGAAATGGAAATGAAGATGATATCAGCAGTGATGGAATGGAATGAACTTTTCATCCAGCTGAAAAATCACCCCAAGCTACTGAAATATAACAGCATACATCATAGTCAAGTTGTCAAAGGGGGATATTTCACAGCTATGACCTCACGGCCATAAAATATAAGCCATGTAATTTGTAAGGAAACCCAAGACAACTTTTCCAGATTTTTTTTTTTAACTAAGAAGATTACCATATGGAAAATAACTTTAACAAGTTATAGTAATCTAATTAAAAGAACACTTGGAAATTGTATAGATTTTTCCATTTTCAAGGGCTTAAATTTAGTATCTATTACTTTGGGTAGTGCAAAGTTATATTATCTGTTATCTCCATACCATGTGCTCAGCTCCAGAGTGTCCAGGTAAGGGACTAAGTCTTTTTACAGTTTTGGTGATAGAGGTTCCATCCTAGCCTTCATTATTGTCCATTACTAACTGGACCACAGGGGCAGGTGGGTCCTGGCAAGTTTTGCTCCCAGCCGACAGCAGAGCTTTGCTAGCAGCTGTCAATGTCAGTCTGGGGCAGGTTTTAACAAAAATTATCCTTTTGACCTTTCCCCACACAGAACTCACATCCAACTGGAATAATTCATCAAGGATTTTTGATGGCAGCTCTGAGAGTATCTGAGGTTATTTTAGAAATCCCATTGTTCCTTTTTATGTAAGTGTTTTTGCTTTTCTTCAGAGCAAAATTGATGACATGTTTGTTCCTTCTTCACATCTTAGCTTTCCTTTTTATGATTAAGAAAGCTTATAGCAGAATCAACATTGCTGGAATTGTTTGATAATTTACATCAACACTCTCTCTGATCATTATCGGCATTCCTGCTACTCCTGGATGAGCACCCTCCTTAGGTTTTCTTCCATATTTGGAAAAGTGTAGGCTGATCTAGATAACCACTAGGGAGAGTGGACAAAGACGAACATTCTCTAGCAGTTATTGTACACGAAATGTCAAAGCTTCTGTGAAATTCTCAATGTTCAGTGGCCAGGTTGTTTCTCTCTAAGGGGTTGTAGCTTAGACATTTGCTGCTGAAACACTGTCATAAGGGGAGACCAACCTCATCCCAAGCCAACCTCATCCCAAGCCTTATGAAAAATCCAACACCCACACTGAGATTTCTGCAGACGTCTGAGTCACGTACATTCTTGATCACATTTGACTCCCAACTTCCAGTCTTCATTGCATCCTGTTGTCCTGTTCTGTTTCATGGCTGTTGATGAGCTTCTGCATTTGACATTAGTTCCAGTATAGAATGTATCTTCTTCCATGGTTTTCTTCAAAGACAAAACCCCCAAGAGGACTTATTTATGTAAGGCTTTCCTGAAGGTTTAGGGAACTGGAGGGGGTTTGCGCTATAACAGTGACTGGCATTCCTGATGTTAACAATCCCCTGGCTACTTTTTCTGTTCTCAGTCTTTGCTCCCTCATGCTTTCTCTCCCTCTCAGGAACACTCTTCATACCACCGCCCACCAAATTCCTCCATTTCCTTATGCAGGGCCTTTGACTTCCCTCCAGTTTCTCCCCAGTAGTGCTGGGCCAGATGGATCTCTTAGCTTATTCAAGGATTTCACTGAAGCTTTGACATTTCTTGTACAACAATGTCTAGATAATGTTCATCCTTTTCCCCAGACTCTCTCTGGAGAAAGGGGTGAGTATTGATTACGAGGACAGAGTTTTGTTCTCACTTAATAAGGAGGCATTTCATAAGAGTCAAAACTGAAGACTTACTAAGTATTCACTCAAATTTTGTTTTGCTTTTTAGAAATTTTTGTCTCTGTCCTCCACAATTTGTTTTTCCATTAGTCCAGTCCCTCATAGATAATAATTCCGTAAATATAGAGCCAAAATCCCTTTCCAGATTAGTAAACATAAGTATCCTCAGTAGATACATTGGAGACTAAGCTGGATACAGTGGTGAGAGTAAATCAGTGCTCAGCTCCCCAGCAGGGATCTCATCAGTTCAGCAACAAAGTGATTGATGGACTCGGGACAGGAAAATGTGCATTTTTGCTTTCCAGCAAAATAATACGTAAGAATATATCACTTTTTAATGGACGAAGCGGAGTGAAGGATTCAATCTGATTAACATGTGAAAGCATCAAACCCTTACATGTAATCAGGAAGTTATTGCTTTTGAAAATGATCTATCGGCTTGCTATTACCACCAAATTGAAAAGGAACGAAGACAAGCTCTGTGAGTTATAGCTGGAGTTTGGGAAGAGCAGAGAAAAGGAGGAAACTAAGATGACTGGAGATGTCTCACCCACAGAAAAAGCCCAGCAGTGCTGTTTAGCATCCCTGTAATTATTGCTAACATCTACTGAGCACTTACCATGGGCTCTGTATGCAAGGTCTCATTTAATGTCCAATCAGCCCACGAGAGAAACTCTATATTTATCTACCATGAAGAGGTTAAGTAACGGGTGCCGGAAGTCGCTGAGCCAGTAAGGACAGAGTCTTACTTCAGAGTTGATGTCCTTGACCTTCATGTTTATAGTGCTTCCTCAGAAGACGCAGGAGGGTATTTTCTGTCCCTCACTTAAATGCGTATAGGGATTCCAGTGCCTGTAACCATAAGACTATTGTTTTGCGGACCAGAGAACATCATCTTGTCTTGTGTGGGATATACACAGACGTGCTTTGGAAAGGGTGAAGCATTAGATAACCATTATTGTTGCTCTTTGTATTCTTACGATGATGCATGTAGTTTTAGTGCTAACAAAAGCTACTTTCTTTATCTTGATGCTCACTTGCATTCATGTTAGGTAGGCAAGGAAGATATAATTAAACCCACTTTACAGATTCTGAAATTTACTGTCCTGAGCCTCTTGCCTCCCAAAACGAAAGTAATTTGGAGTAATTCAGAGTTTCATTCATAATGTGGCTCCACTGTTAACTAGCCGTGGACCCTTGAGCAAGTCATGTACCGTTCACAGGGCTCACTTCTTCATAAGTAAAAGAGGAACATTGCTTCCTCCCTCTTAGCTTATTGTGGGCATTAAAGATAATGGGTATAAGATACCTGACTCAGTGTCAGGCCCTCAGTGGGCTCATTCTTTGTGTCCAAAAGGTACAGTGTTGTCTTCCTCTTGGGCTTGAGGGGAAGAAGAATCTAACTTCCTATTTCAACTGTTGAACATCATTCCAAACCTTAGTCATGGAACTGTAGGTTGGATGCTAGAGGGAGGTGGCACCTCTGAGATGATCACTAGTTTTCTAAGAAAATTGGTATCAAGTGTGAGTCCACATCCGCAGAGGCCCTGGATTCAGGGATACCAGCAACAAAAGGATCTTGCCTTCATAGCACACATTCTCTTCTGCAAAGCACTTTCAAAAACAGTATCCCCATTTGCGGTCAGAATAAGCCTGTGCAGTATGCCAGGCAGGCAACTAGCAAACTGGGAGCAGGATGAGCATAAGTGGGCAATATCCACACATGCTAGATTCTTTGGTAAATCCTGCCAAGTCACCCAGTAGGCTGCAAATGGGCACAATTATCATTAAATAGTTCAGAGTTGGAAACTAGACTTGTAGGCTAAAATGCTCTGTGTAGCAGATAAGTTACCAAGACCTTTGCTTTGTGCTGATCGGATGTTTTCAGTATGAACATAAATGTATCAGGAGTACATATGGACTGTTACTGTGCATTCAGTATTCAGTACAGGTTTTTGAATTTCTGAGATTGATTGAAAGAGATTTACTGGGCGTCCTCTGTGAAAGACACAGCCAAATACTTAAGAACATGCCACTATCAAAAAACTGCCTGTCTTGCTGGGGGACAATATGCAGGGTATTCAAGGCTATGCTACCCTTAGCATCAAGGGTGGGAGTGACCACAGCTGCCTGAAGTGTCCAGGGAAAACCTCACTCAGGAGCTTACCCATGGATTTGAACTTGATGGAATGGATAAGAGTCAGGAAGGGGCATGGATCAGGACTGACTGTGGTCCTTCCAGTCCCACTTATACCTGACCAGTATGCAAACACATGCTAATATCTGCCACCATAATGAGAACAGGACTTGGCACCACCCTACCCCCATGCACCTCAAGCCCAAGAAAAGACCATTAGACCTCTGGTTATGCACTAATGCCTAGGGCACCCTTCATTTTTTTCTGCCTGGGATGTTTTTCCCTGCTCCTAGCTCTTCTTTTGAATGACTTTTTACTTCTCACTCCTTAAAAACCAAGCTGAATGGTGAGCCATGAAGGGCATTCTTCTGCCACTGACTGACTCTCCAGGTGTAGCTTCTCCTTTCTGTTCCTACCCAGCAGTGGGGGTCTAGACCTTGATTATGGAGCCCCCAACATGTGCCTCTTTCAGGACAGGATTTTATTCATATCTATTTCCCCAGAACTTAGAATGCTGCCTGGCACAGAGCAGGTACCCATCAGATGCTTATGGAAAGAATAAGTGAATGTAGATCATGGAGGTTTCCTGCCTGCTCCAAACAGAACATGGCAACCTCAGCATTTGATTAGGATAGGTTTTCATGGGTTTAAGGGCCTGTTACCACATTTGAGCCCTTGAACAAATTTGAAAAACTGGGATAATTTGTTTGAAGTCTGCTTGTGGGCCTTTTTATTCCCCCTCTTTAGCTTTCTGGAAGAAAGTAAGGTTCAAAGACATGGCTTGACTTACTCAAACTCACTCTGCACAGGGCTGTTTGCCAGGTGCTTGGGATACTGTCCTAACTTCGAAGGTTGGAGTAGAGTCAACACTGGGGACCCAGGCTTCCCAGCTAGCTGAGGGTTACCTTCCAGATTCAGTGTTCCTCCTCCTAAAACTTGCTGCAAGTATAAAATACACCCAAGTTTGAGGACTTAGTATATAAAATGAGTGTAATAAAGCTCATTAATATTCTTCTTTTTTTAAAATATTTTTTAGATTTTTTTTTTAAGTTTTATTTTATTTTATTTATTTGACAGAGAGAGAGAGAGAGAAAGAGAGATCACAAGCAGGCAGAGAGGCAGGCAGAGGGGGAGCGGGAAGCAGGCTTCCTGCTGAGCAGAGAGCCTGATGCAGGGCTCGATCCCAGGACCCTGAGATCATGACCTGAGCCGAAGGCAGAGGCTTAACCCACTGAGCCACCCAGGCGCCCCAATATTCTTTTCTTCTAAAGATTTATTTATTTATTTTAGAGAGAGAGTGCATGAGTGAGCAGAGGGAGGGGCAGAGAAAGAGGGAGAGAAAAAGAAGCAGACTCCGGCTAACCCCTCTCGATGCAGGGCTCGATCTCATGACCCTGAGATCATGACCTGAGCTAAAACCAAGAGTCAGATGCTTAACCAACTAAGCCAACCCAGCACCCCTCATTAATATTCTTATATTCTCTGTATGTTAAAATGACAATATTTTGGACATACTGGATATATAAAAACATATTATTAAAATTCATTTTAATAGATGCATAGTATTGATACCATGATGGCTTCCAAAGCAGGTCAGAATAGGAACCGGGCATTTCCTCACATGACCCAGGGAGACAGGGTTATAAATAAACCTCCCAATTCAGTGAAACACACTGCTACCATCCATCATTCAGGAAGAGGAGAGGAGAGAAAAAAAAATGGAAAGGGGGAAGGGAATATTCCTACAACCAGGTTGAAAACTTAGATAATGGAAAAACTTAGATAATACATGTGAAGGCCCTGAGCACAACACCTAGAATGAAATACATAATAAATATCTGTTTCTTTCCTTTCAGTTTCCTCACAGAAATCTAAAATTTTGGACCCTCTGTGAACTTCAGTAAACATACATGACTCAAATGCATTTCTTCTCAAAGGCAAACAGACTATTCATGCTTATACTAAGAGTTTAATTGAATCGCCCCCAAATCAGGTGAAGAGCTGTGTAGTCTGACTTTCTTAGACTTTGTATGCCTTTTCTCAAACACATTATTTATTGATGTATACTTGACACACAATGTTACATCAGTTTCAGATGTCCAACACAGTGATTCAACCATTCTGTACGTCATGAGGGTAGCTACCATCTGGCACCATACAATGCTGTTACAATACCACTGACTATGTTCTCTATATGGTATTTTTTATCCGACTGACTTAAAGAGTCCATAACTGGAAGCCTGTATCTCCCACTCTCTTTCATCCATTTTGCCCACCCCCCCCCACTTCAACAACCAACAATTTGTTTTCTATATTTATGGGTCTGTTTCTGCTTTTTGTTTATTTGGCTGTTTTGTTTTTTAGATTCCACATATAAGTGAAATCATATATCTTTCTCTGTATAATTTATTTCACTTAGCATAATACCCTCTAGGTCCATCCATGTTGTTTTGAAGGGCATGATCTGATCCTTTTTATGGCTGAGTAATATTCCATCACATATATCCAATATCTTCTTCATCCATTCATCTATTGATGGATACTTGGATTTCTTCTTTCTCTTGGTGATTGTAATTATAAATAATGCTGTAATAAACACAGAGGTGCATATATCTTTTTGAAGTACTGTTTGCATTTTCTTTGGGTAAATACCCAGTAGTGAATTACTGGATCATATGGCATTTCTGTTTTTTATTTTCTAAGAAACCTCCACACTGTTTTTGACAGCAGCTGCACCACTTTACTTTCCCAAGAACAGTGCACGAATATTCCTTTTCTTCCACATCCTTGCTAACACTTATTTGTCTTTTTTATTTTAGGCATTCTGAGAGGTGTAAAGTGATCTCTCATTGTGGTTTTCATTTGTATTTCCCTGATGATTAATGAAGTTGAGGATCTTTTCATGTTATCTATTTGGCATCTATATGTCTTCTTTAGAGAAATATCTGCTCAGGTCCTCTGCCCATTTTTAAAATCAGATTATTTGTGGCTTTGGTGGTGAGTTGTATAAGTTCTTTATATTTTTGGATATTAACCCCTTCTCAGATATATCATTTGCAAGTATTTTCTCCCATTTACCAGGTTGCCTTTTCATTTTTTTTTTCTGTGTGAAAACTTTTAAATTTGTTGTTGTCCCAGTAGTTTATTTTTGCTTCTGTTTTCCTTGTCCAAGAAGGTAGATCCAGATAACTATCGCTATAGCTGATGTCAAAAAGATGACTGCCTGTATTTTCTTCTGGGTATTTTATGGTTTCATGTCTCTCATATAGGTCTTTGATCCATTGAGTTTATTTTTGTGTATGATTTAAGAAACTGGTCTAGTTTCATTCTTTTAAAATACATTATTGCTGTTAGATGTGTTTTTTTCAGTTTTCCACATTAAACAATTGCTTTTATAATTTTTTCTCCTAATTCCCATCTGCTATTTTCTTCTAAGAAATTTGAAGCAAATAACAGACACATATACATTTCAGCTATAGTTATCATGTATTACTAAGGACTTAAAAATAATCACAATACCATTACTTTACCTATAAAATTAATAATACCCCTCTACTATAATCTAACACCCTTTTTTCCAGTTTTTCCAATTGTCTCTAAAATATCTTAGAGTTGGCTTGCTTGAATTATGTTCTTTCCTCTTAAATTCCATTTTTCTTGTTCGCTCTTTCCCTATAAAAATTATCCAAAAGATCTTTCAAAGATAAGAAAGGATGCTGAAACAAATTAATTCCAATGTAAATGAGAAAATATGGCAAAGGGTGAATATAAATAAGAAAGACAGATGGAACCAAAGTTGGGTGAGGACACAGAATGCCAGGTGTGATGTTGCATATGACTTTTTCCTAAGAGCTATATCTTAACTTATGTGTTTTCTAGTAGGCTCCAGAAAAAGGGCTCATGTGCACTTGTGGGGCCCTGAGTTGATAACACAGAATAAAATTGCTTTGAGAAGCATGATTTGAGAGATATTTTCTGGTGGATCCTGACAAAAGGAACACTGGGTAATCTGAAAAACCGTGTTCTCCATAGTTTAAATTCTCCTGAAATCAATAGCAATGAGTTTCATAAGGATTTGAAAGAATCACATCCTGAGTATTCTAATGCTACTTCTGTTAACCAATTCTCTTATAGCATGAACATTTCTTGGGCTTTAGTCATGGCCATGCCCAGAAACCTGTAACAGCTGCCAGGCTGATCTTTCCTAGAACACTCCCCACCTTACCCAACCCATCCTGACTGGCCCAGAGAGCCCTGCCAGGCTGATCTTCCTAAGGGACCACTTTAAGCCAGATGTGGAAATGGCACTGCTTTGAACACACTGGATATTCTCAAACTTTATTGTCTGAAACTCCATTTGCATTCAGCCATGACCCATGTTTCCATGAGATCATCTTTCATCAGATCATATTATTTATGAAATCCAATTTTATAAGAAATAGATCCAGTATCATTCCTTGGCCACATCAAGGTCTTCAGTGGGATGGCAGAGTCAAGGCATCTGGCCTTATTCTCCTTTTTGAAATCTACTGAAAAAAACTAAAATAGTTTTTAGAAATTAGAAAAGAAAATATACATAAAACTTGAAAACAGCCCAACTCCTGATTAACATAGTCAGGTTGGGCTTGATTAGGAGAGGAGGCTGAAAGCAAAGGCATGGACTGTTGTGGCTCAGGTAACACAGAGCCTGCCCGAAATGGGCTGAGCATACTGAGGAGAGAAACCATTGGCTTCAGTGAATAGCAAAGTCTGGGTAGACAGACAAACTTGGGGGCATCCCTGAGCCTTGTGAGAGGATATAGAACTTAAAGAAGAAAGGAAAAGACGTGCCATTTTTGCTAAAAGTCAGAGTAAAGTAGTGGGCAGTGACCTTTCCGCTGAAGGGAGGTAAATGCTGAATGCCTCCACGTTGAACATCACAGCTGGCGAAGTCTACTTTCCTGCTGAAATGGGAGACAAAACCGCAGGGCAGAGAGAAATCCAAGCTGGTGGTTGACCCAGCTCACTTCTCTGTACTCTCTGCCAATCATCCTTTAGAAAATAGTTCACCTATAAAAAAACAGTCCACATAAATCAGTGAGTAATCTCATAAAAATATGACTAATAAAGGAGTTTGTGTGGAACATAACACAAATTATACTTCAAGAAAAATAAATGAGAAGGACGTGACAAAAGGCAGACTAACGTTCCAGAAAATTATGCCATAATGTAGATAAAAACTGTAGAAATGCTTTTTCATTAAAAACTTTTTAGAATGGCTTTTCTGAAACAAAAATTCAAAGAAGAGCCATATTGGCTCAAGTAAGACAGTTAAACAATGTAAAGTAAATTATAAAAAGAATCTGTAAGGCTTTGGAAAGAAATAAAAGAAATAAGGAATACTTACAGAAGTGAAAACTAACATTAACAGTAGAAAAAGAGATACTGCTTGATTATAGGGCAGGGATAGAGAAAAGATCTAGAAAAAGTAAAAGAAACAGGAATGTACCAAATATTTAAAATGACTAGTGAGAAAATGATAGATATGGAAAGGAGGAAAGTAAATTTTAACTTCCCCATGGGTGGTGTCTCTAATAAAGGAAACAGAACAAATACTCAGTTGTAACAGAATATATATTTTCTCAAATAAATAAGACCTAAATTCATGGTTTGAAGTGGGCCCAACTGTTCTGGGGGTGGGGGTGGAGGAGAAGAAAGAAAAAAAATCATCAAAATCAGCCTGAGACATGGCTTATGACTTTGAAGTTACTGGACTTCAAAGACAAAGAAAGAGTCCAGGTCTAGAAATTAAATAAATAAATAAAGTCACACATAAGAGGAAAAATTAATTTTAGTTTCAGACATTTTTCTTAGCAATATTAACTTCCAAGAGATGATGAAAAGGTTTTCCATGTCCTCAGAAAATGTGTGACCCCAAATTTTTTGGTCAAATAGCTGTTTGATATCACAAGCATGAAGAGCTCCAGAAAAAAGAACTTCTGTGTCCTTTCTGAAGAAAATAATTATTGAAGGTGCCAAGGAAGAAATTAAGGGAATAGCCATGGTGGTAAGGAGAGAAAGTGCTGAATTTATGGAATAAATGAATAAAACTAAGCAACTGTAGGAATTATGATTACAGGACACAATATAGTGTGGAAATAATAATACTAGTACAAGCCAAAATTAGTGGAAAGGAAAGAAGCAGTATAAGAATGAGTTCTCGGGGCGCCTGGGTGGCTCAGTGGGTTAAAGCCTCTGCCTTAGACCCAGGTGGTGATCCTGGGATCGAGTCCCGCATCGGGCTCTCTGCTCAGCAGGGAGCATGTTTCCTCCTCTCTCTCTGCCTCCCTCTCTGCCTATTTGTGATCTCTGTCTGTCAAATAAATAAATAAAATCTTAAAAAAAAAAAAAAAAAGAATGGGTTCTTCATCACTGGTTGCATGGTTTCCTGTCTTTTTAAAATGATAAACCAAATGATCAAGGGGTTGTTATATCAAGTACAAAGGTAATAACCAGAAGTATTAATGATAATATACTAAGCCAGAATTGGGCAGTGTAGGATAATAAGATGGAATAAGTATGTGTAGTAGTTTTCCCATCTTTTGTAGTGATGAGTCATAAAATACCATATAAGAATTTTAAATTGTGGTAACACTACGTGAAGTTATAAAGGTAACCGCTAACAGATCCTAGAATAGACTATAAACCTTTAGAATGAAGACACACAGACAATAAAGAAACCAAAGACCATCCAGGAAAATAAATGTGTGTGTGTGTGTGTGTGTGTGTGTGTGTGTGTGTCTATGTGCATGTGTCTTTAATTTGTGTTTGTCTAACATTACAAAGGAAAAATGTAACTAAGGATGATCAAACTGTGGCCAAACATTTCCCTCCTATCAAGAAATGTAAAATCAATTGAAAGAAAAAAAACTCTAAGCTTAGATCACAAAGCAAATCCAAATATATGCTATACTCAGACACAGCTAAAAACATGTCCAGTGAATGCTGCAAGGGGAGTAGGGCCCCTCATATTATTAGTTCAGGAATAATAATATTATTACTAGGGAAGTACATCTTGCTGAGCACTTAGAAATAAATAGAATTGATGAATCACTGTATCGTAACCTGAAACTAACATAACACTGTGAATTATAGTTGAATTTTAAAAAGTAAAGAAGGACATCTCATACTGAAAAGGATATCATCCATAGTGAGGTTTTAATTTTTCTGAATCTTCATATATCAAATATCAAAGCATTAAAATGCATGAAGCAAAATCTACTGGAATTATAGAGTTAAGAAGGAGTTTGCCGCTAGAGGAGACTTTGATTCACTTCTCTCATCCCGTGGCAGTGAGAAAAAAAAAAGTAAGAATAAGCCAGTACTAAATAAGATACTTAAATAAGATTGATTTAAGCTTTTCTCTCTCTTTCTCTCACACACCCATACATACACATCTATCTTTCTAATTACATCACCAAAATGAAAAATACATTTTCTTTTTCTTTTTTTAAAGATTTTATTTATTTATTTGTCAGAGACAGAGGGAGAGAGAGCGAGCGAGCACAGGCAGACAGAGAAGCAGGCAGAGGCAGAGGGAGAAGCAGGCTCCCTGCCGAGCAAGGAGCCCGATGTGGGACCCCAGGACCCTGGGATCATGACCTGAGCCGAAGGCAGCTGCCTAACCAACTGAGCCACCCAGGCGTCCCTATTTTTATTTTTTTAATTTAATTTTATTTTTTCAGTGTTTCAAGATCTTCATTTTAACTATTTAACAGTTTAAAAAACTGCTGTAAATTCTTCAATAAATCCTGCAAGGTGAGAAGGTGCTGAGCAGAACACATCCTCTTAGCTTAAAAACAGACAACAAACAAAAACACCTTATAAGTCAATGATAAAAATCGACAACAAAATACTCTACTATCCAGAAATTAAAAAGCCAAACATAAAGAGCAGAATCTGCAGTGCAAAAAACCTGGATGAAGTCATTCCTCATCTCATGCCAGTGAGTTGTCCTATCACTTGTCAGGCTCACTATTTCATTTACGAAGCTTCGTGCCCCACCTCCTCCCTCCCTCCAAAAAAGGGGAAGAATGAAACTAATTTCTTTAACATCGTTTTTCCAAATGAGAAATTTCCTAATAAACATGTACAGCTGTTTTACTGTGTTGATTATAATTCCTTATATAGATGTGTTACATTTATTTAGGTTTAATTGCATTTGCCATGTAAGAGATTAAGCTAAAATTTTTTATTTGAATTTCTGCCTTGGTTTCAAATAAACAGGTTTATTTCCTTATGGAGTACCACTAGGAGTAGCCCATTGGAGCAGTGTGACTCAAATAGGTAAGGTGAGGCTGTCATCACCAAGACGGCACTGTCACTTTATTGACGTTGGAATCCAAGGGCACTCCTGAGTGAGCCTTCCCACCTCATTGTCTACTTGGCCTGCTTGGCTGTGTGCTGATGGAATTCTGCTCTCCCCTCCACATCCTGCAACTCTACAGACATTCTTTTCATATCTAGAATGCATTCTGCTTTGCCTACTCTATGATCTGGAAGCCTTAGAGCAGAGAAACTATAGAATACCCTACTCCCCTTTTTTTGTGGGCTGTCTGACACCTGGCCCACACTAAGCCTGCTGGATAAACTGATTTGTCCTGAGTTTGTACTTTCCTGACTCACTCAGGGCCTTGCCCACACAGTTCCCAGGAAGGGGCTCTTGGGTATTGTTGGCAGAGCTGAAGCCTGACTGAGTCAGAGATGTTCAGATCATCTTTTCCAGGGACTTTTGTCTAATATTTAATAATTATCCTCTCCTCGTACAGCCTAGTTTATGCACACACTACTAAGTTTTTGTATTTGTTACATTTCATCTTTGTTTATATGTAAATAATTGGACAGAAAATAATGTTTAAGGAAAAAAAAAGAAGTAAGCAGATAGCCATTGAAAATTAACTTCATTTTGATGTACAGTGCTTGCTCCCATTCCTTTGTCAAAACCTGGAGTTGGGGAGGGATTGGAGTACAACCTCTGATAAGATGTCCTATATTCACCACAATGTTCAAACCAGCCTTCCTTATTTGGGAGACATACTTTGTGCTAAAAGCATCCTGATGCAATATTATGTGTGATAATGAGAAGAGGGTCTCTTTCTTTACAAACACAATGGATCTTGAATTTTTCTTAGCAGATTGGGGACACCATCGATTCAAATTGATTCCCATATGTCAAGCATTAGCTTATGCTTTCCAAAAGCAGGCACTGACAGGACTGCACTCATCAATTCCTTTGTAGTTGTTTGCAATGATTCACAGAACAAGATTTCTTTGCTCTGTTTCTCCTTTATGTATGCCACAAACATAGGGGCTCACTATGGCTGTCAACATCAGCAGACGCAGATGAATCCCTACTTTGAGAAGAATAATGTGTCTATCATTTATCTATACTTGTTCTTTAATGAATTCTAGAAAAGACCACATCACTTTCTCAGGGACCTATTGAGGGTTCTTTTCTGCATCTACTTCCAATACTATTTTTCGGGAATCCCCTCTAAGGCATGTGATTTTGCTAATTTTTTCAGCTATGGTATGAGATTTCTTTTCCTCGCCACACAAATATGCAATAGCACAGGAAACTTATAATAAACAAGGGCTTCTCAGGTGTCAAACCCAAACATTTCCAAACAGACTGTTCTAAAAACAGTCTCGTGCCCAGCTGCATAGTCTTGTTTTGTTGAAATGTTGGACAGCTCTGATAGCTTGAATTTGAAAAATATCAATTGCACAAAACACATTGCAATACATAGCCATTGTACAGCGAATCTTTATCCCTACTCCCATTTGTGTTTCTTTAACATGGCTCGCTCGTAAAAATACATGGATATTTCCCTGAGATGTTGTAGAGTTTTGCTAAATTAACAAACTTTGGCACGCCCATATTACATGTATGAATGCTGCGATGGCAGCTAAACTTTAACAAGCAGTTTCTATGTTCCAGGCTCTGGACTAAGTGCTTTTCAACATTGTTGCATATAATCCTCACAGCAACTCAAGGATTATTATTATCATCATTTCGTAGAAGCAGAAATTGATGCTTAAGTATGGTTAGACGATTGGGTTCTTGAAATCCCATTTCCCACTAAAAGGAACCAGGTATTCTTGGAGAAAGGGCTAATTCCACGTCTGGAGCAGGAAATGTACGTGATCAGCCTAGAATGCCTTGTCTTACCAGATAACAGTGGAGCTAGCGAAGCCAAGTAAGGTTTTAAGGTGAACAACTTATCCCAATTTGCCTACACTTTCTCCACTTTCAAATTCAGTCTTGTGTCACAGGAACCCCCTTGTTCCCAGGAAAAATAGGATAGTCAAATAATGTAAAATAATAATAAAGTCATGTCAAAAGGACAGAGGAGCCAACTTCAACAGGTTCCCATTGGACAAAGAAGTATAATTTGAGTATAAACAAAGATAGTAACTACAGTATATTGAAATAATCAAATAAATATAAATCTGTGAATTCATAAGGATAGAAAAACCCTATTAATTGGTCACTTTTGGAAAGAATCAGCTCATTATTTTGGAAATCAAGACTTTATCTGACCTTTCTTAAATAAACAGTACTCTTCAGAACACAGGTTGTAGGTAAGGTGAAGTTTCCTCATACCAAAGTATTCCAGCTAGGACATGAAGAAGGAAGATAAAAGTTAGAATATTACCATTTGGGGAGTGCCTGGGTGGCTCAGTGGGTTAAAGCCTCTGCCTTCGGCTCAGGTCATGATCCCAGGGTCCTGGGATCCAGCCCTGCATTGGGCTCTCTGCTCTGCAGGGAGCCTGCTTCCTCCTTTCTCTCTGCCTGCTTCTCTGCCTACTTGTGATCTCTGTCTGTTAAATAAATAAATAAAATCGTAAAAAAAAAAAAAAAGAATATTACCATTTTGAAACCCCTCATGAATCCAGACATTGTGCATAAACATCTGTTAATTTCACCAGAAAAGAGACAACCAAATACTATGTGCTACCTATTTGTAGAACTGACACCACTAATGAAGAATTCTTCTAGATCTAATTACAGGAAACCTAAAGGACATGGGGCCATGTTAAACAACTCCCAGGAATGTAATCAGCAAAATACAGACTGTGGGAAGTTCTACAGGACAAACGACCAATTTTCTTCAGCCAGTAATTCATGGACAAAAGATGAAAGCAAAACATATAGATTAAAAGAGACTTTGATATATCAACCAATTGCAACATGTTTTGGAAAATGATTCAAACCAACAAACTACAAAAAATTAGAAATTTTGAGATAATTATAAATTTAAACACTGGTTGCTTAGTTGATGATGTGAAAGAATTATTTTAAAAAATTTTAGTTTGGTAACGGTAGTTTTATTTGTTTTAAAAGTATCCCTATGTATTAAAGATACATAATGAAATGTTATGAATTAAGTTATATGTTATCTGAGATGTGCTTTAAAATAATATAGGGTGGGGATGGGGAAGGGGATTCTAATACAAATGAAACAAGATTGCTTGACTTAATTGTTGAAGCTGGGTGAGAAGTGCATGAGACTCATACACTATTGTATCTATTTTTATACATTTCAAGAATTCTTTATAATAAAAAGGAGGAGGGTTAGATTACGTTTTTAACATCGTAGAGCTAGAAAGTAGATGAGCCAGGATTTAAACACCGACAATTTTAGTCTAGAATTGATTATCTAAGTACTATACTACGTCAAAAAATATCCTGAAATATGGATATTAAATAATGACAGATAAGCGGAACAAAAGTAACTTACCACTTCTTATCTCCCGAATGTTAGTCATTTCAGACTCAAAAATGGGGTGATGAGCATAGTGAGTTGAATTTTAGAAAACTGAGCTTTTTCTACCTGTTCTGGTCCAGCTGCAATGATGCTTCTATATTTCTTTCTCTGCCATTTCTCTTCTCTCCAGAAAGAGCAAGCATCTCTTTTCCCTAGAAGGTACATACATCCCTTATAAAGAATCACAAGAGTTAATTATTAATAAAGTATCTTCAAAGAAAAGTTTTTCCAAAGCCTTTACTTTGCCTGAAAGATGATACTTAATCAGTCATTTTATGTCTATATTTCACTTAAAGGTTTTCTAAAATCAGTCAGTGTTGATGTTTGACTCTTCCTGCTTCTCAGTAGAATTGTATCAAAATTCTGATTGCCTTAAGCCATCAATGTATGGTAATGGATGGGAAGGGTGTCTATGTTTGCTTCTATCTATGGGGCTTCTGCTAGCTTATCCTCAGTCCTATTGGTGCCTAGACACTGGCAGAAATGCTTATGTTTGAGCTCTGTTACTCCATCTAGTCTCTTCTGTAAAGTCTAATCAAATCATTCTGCATCTCTCTTGGCCCTATGGTGAGGATCCTTCAGGTCCACTGCCTTCTGAGAGAACACAGTTCTCTTGAAAGCTCTTCTTCACCACCGAAGCTTTCCACTGGACTTCCCAGTTTACTCTAGTGCTGTTCTATCTACCAACAGTAGGGAAGAGATCTGCACCCATACCGCTCTTCCAGGATCCACCTAGGAAACAAGACAGACCTTCTGCACCTGCAGAGTCTCAAATTACATCATTACAGAATTCCATCATTCTTCCCCATGTGAAATTTCACCTCAGGAGGAGAGTGTGCAGTATCCCTTATCAGACTCCCTTAGTAGTGCTTTTTCATATTTTATTTTTATCCTTGCTTCCCTGCTAACCCAAAGGAATTTTTATCTAGTATCCAGTGGGCAAAAAATTTACTCTTCTCATATGCTCTTCCAACTCTTTTGTCTCACATCTGGACCTCAGATTTTGAAGCTCATAAACAAAGAATTAGCATTTTATTTTTGTTCTCTACAGTAGGCTGTGACTTCCCTACAGGCAATGACTCCTCCATATCTAGCTGGCTAAATAGGGAAGGGTCATGGGTTAACAGGGAATACTTGAAAAGGACCCTAGCTGTTGACACATTAAAACACTATCTTGCCACATGGGGATAGTAATTGTATTGAATGGACTGCAGCAGAAGTCCATAAAACCTGGAGTGCTTTCTCTTACACAGCTACTTTTGAAGCAAAGTGGATTCAACTGGTTTTCTTCCAACGAAAAGCTGCTATGACTTATGCCATTTTATTTTTAAGTGAAACTAAACCTCTTGCTCTTGTTACAGTTAATTAGACCAAACAGCAACTTATTAGACACACGCTATTACTTATGAATTGAATATGAACTAAGCTGACTGTCTCTAAGGTGTCTGGGCCACCTTATTTGACCAGTATGGTTAAATATTCAACCAATACTGGATTGGGACAAACTGCCCCAACCATATCTTCCCATTTATGGTTAATAGATGCTAGAAGAACAAAACGGAGGCTCTTCCTTTGTGCTAAGGTAGCAATTGCAAAGAATGATGAGCAACTTGTTGGTAACTACAATGCCCACTGCATACTGCATGGATTTGCAGGTACTGAGAAGGTAGTGTGGTTGATAGGGTTGACTTCCATACTCCCTCTTGTTTTGTATATATTTGCATTAAATCTGTATCACTTGGGTCATCTAGCACGCATCTTTCCTGGGTCTATAAAGAAAGTGCTAAGTACTATGATACTTACTGTCTTAGTCAGCTTGGACTGTCATACCATGCATACCACAGACAGGGTGACTTAAACAACAGAAATTTATTTCTCATAGTTCTGGAGGCTGGAAGTCAGAGATCAGGGTGCCAGCATGGTGAGAGCCCTCTTCCTGGTTTTTAGACTGCCTTCCTAGTTCTCTTGTGTTTCGTTTTATAAGGGCACAAATCCTTAGGATCTAATTACCTCCTAAAGGTCCTACTTCCCAATACCATTCCACTGGGGGTTAGAGTTTCAACATATGAATTTTGGGGTGGGAACACAAACATAAAATTCATCATACCTATCTCATGATATTTTGAGGATTTAATGAAATAAAGTATATAAACTTCTTACCACAGTGCCTGGTGCATACTAAGTAGAAAATGAATATATTTAAAATTTCTTACTGATTGATTATTATTTTTTTTAAAGATTTTATTTGAGAAAGAGAGAACACAAGTTGGGGGGGGCAGAGGAGTAGGGAGAAGCTGGCTCCCTGCTGAGCAGGAAGCTTGCCATGGGGCTCAATCCCAGGTCCCTGGGATCATGACCTGAGCTGAAGACCAGTGCTTAACTGACTGAACCACCCAGGCTTCCCTTGATTACTGACTCATTAACATGTTACTACCATGGGTTCTTGGTTGAGCCAGTGGCACTAAATGTTTTCACTATATTCAGGAGTCCTCAAGAGGCTTAAGAATCATTATCAAATGCTTATTAGAGTCACTGTTTATTTGTGACAGTACTAAGAAACTCAGTGGCAAAAGGTTTTGCATTTCTTTTTTTCTTGAAGTTAAAAATTCTCTGAGGATAGAGAGAATAAGAAAGAGCCTCTTATCCTCCTCCCAGGATTTCCTAATTTCCTGAAACAAGTAATTATTGTTGCTTTTTGAATTGAGAAGAAAAAAGGAATTACATGATTTGTTAAAAATCATCACAAGGAGGTGACCATCTGGATCTCCTGACCATGTCTGTATTGCTCTTTCTAGAAGGTAGGACAATTCCTGGTAACAAGGCGTATTAGTGATCTATTGCTACATAGGAAATCACCCCCACACTTAGCAGTTTAAAACAACCACATCTATTAACTCAGAGTTTTGAGAGCCAGGAAGCCAAGGAAAGTTCAGCTGGGTGCTTCTGGCTCAGTTTCTCTCAGGAGGTTGTGGCAAAGTTGTTGGTCAGGGCCTGAGGGCCTCAGTTCCACACTGGCTGCCACAGGCCTCCATCATTTCCTTTGCACATGAACCTGTCTACAGGGCAGCACTCATCATGGAAGCTGGTTTTCCCCAGAGTGGGGGATCTAAAAGGGAATAAGAGATGGAATGATCCAAGAGAGAAAAGTGTGGTTACTTATAACCCAATGTTTGAAGTGTCCTATTCTTTTTGTTAGAAGTGAGTCATAAGGGGCACCTGGGTGGCTCAGTGGTTAAAGCCTCTGCCTTCGGCTCAGGTCATGATCTCAGGTCCTGGGATCGATCCCTGCATGGGGTTCCCTGCTCAGCGGGGAGCCTGCTTCCCCCTCTCTCTCTGCCTGCCTCTCTGCCTACTTGTGATCTCTCTGTCAAATAAATAAATAAAAGGACCACCATGGAGACTGCCTATCACGCAGTGACACATCTTGCATAGTCCTGGGCAAAGAAATGGCTGGGTATAAAGCCTCAATTTCACAGTTGGTTGCTTGGGGATTTTCTGTCTACACGGAGAGTTCTAGTGTGAAGATATCAGAATTCAAAAAGAACTTACAATGCACGTAAAAGTAGTTCTAACACCACATTGCTGTATTCATTATATATATGGCATTATTCATTTGAACACAGATAATGAGAATGGGACGTTGAAAACGGAACCACATGTATGCTCATATTCATAGAGTCTCAGGCCTGCTTAAACCCATGAGTGTCACTAAGTTTTAGTGCCTTTTTGTTCAGACAATAGCTCTACTCCACAAGACAATGTAAAGGGTATACTTAAAGAACATCCAAGTTTGTACCTTGTGGATTTTCTGCAGGAAATAGCTATCACGGAAAATAGTAGAACTTACGTCGTACTGTAGTGGGATGCCTCTGCATTCACCAAGAGCTTCTTAGCAAATCCATGAAGATGACTTTGTCTTTTAAATTTTATAGTCTTCTTGAAATGTCTCTACAGTAGTAGCTATATTCATTATAAGACTATCAACAGAAGATATTTTGACAGGGACACTTCTGTCTCCCAAGGTCTTTGAATCTATGACCAAGACAAACAATGCATAGAAAAGAAATAAATGTGTCTGGTACTGTGCAGGGTCAATGGGCGACAGATCTCTGATTCCTGCAAAGGCCATGGGAAGGAAAGGATGAAGAAAGTTTTCACTTGGGAAAGAACTACAGAAGCCACAGAGGAGCAGGTCCTCCCATACATTTGGTGGGAGGGTACATTTTTACAACCTCTGTGGAGGTCAAATTGGCAATATACATCAAAATTACAACATGCTTATATGCTTTGACCCAGAAATTCCACTTGAAGGAATTTATCTTAAGAATATACATGCACACATGTGACATGATATCTGTACAAAGTTTTTCACTGCAATACTGTTTGTAGCAGTAGAAGACTTGGAATAATTAAATGTTGATCAGTAGAGGAATGGTACAAAAAATAATGGCATATGCTCATAAGGCAAAATTATATAGTTGTAAAAATGGATGAGGCTGTCCACACAAAAACCTGTACATGGATGTTTATAGCAGCTTTATATATAACTGTTGAAACTGAAGCAAGTAAGATGTCCTTCCATAGGCAAATGCGTAACTAGGGTACATCCACGCAATGGAATGGTCAGTATTCAGCGGTAAGAAAAAGATATTTCAAGACATGGAGGAATCTTAAATGCATATTACTAAGTGAAAGAAGTCATTCTGAGGAAGCTCCTACTGTATGACATTATGGAAAAAGCAAGACTATAGAGACTGTAAAAAGATCAGTGGTTGCCAGGGATTAGGGATGAGGAAAGGGTGAAAACACAGAACACAAAAAATTTTAGGGCAGTAAATCACCCTAAAAATTACAGTGTCACCATTCTGTGTGATACTATAATTGTAAATATATGTCATTATACATTTCTCCAAACCCATAGGACATACAACACCAAGGATGAACCCTATTTTAAACTGGATTTTGGGTGATAACAGTATATCAATATAGGTAGTTCAGTTGTAACAAATGTACTACTCTGGTGGGGGATACTGATGATGGGGGAGGCTATGTAGATGTGGGGACAAGAGAGTTATGGGAAATCTCTATAGTTTCAGTTGAATTTTGCTGTGATTCTGAAACTGCTCTAAAATATAAAGTCCATTTTTTAAAAAAGTATAAGGAAGCTCTTTGTGTAGTAACATCTTTAAGATACACTGTAAAATAACAAAAGCAGGGTCTTTCCTGTGAGATCATCTGAAAGAAAAAGAACTTTGTCAAGTGGTGTATCACCTTCCTAATGTAGCTTAGTGGTGTGAGGAGGTATTTATATAAATTGCTACTTCTACTAATTTGCCTTTCTTAATCTACTGAAGTGTTTGGTGGTGGGTGGAGACTCTATTCAAAATATACCTTGTCTGATTTGTTTTGTTTATTTTATTATAGTAAGAACACTTTACATGAAATTTACTCTTTTTTAAAGAAACGTTTTATTTATTTATTTTAGGGGGTGGGTAGTGGCAGAGGAAGAGGGAGAGAGAGAGAGACTCTAGAGTAGACTCCCTGCTGAGGGAGGAGCTGCCTCCCGGGCTTGATCTCATGACCCTGAGATCATGACCTGAGCCAAAATCAAGTCAGACCCTTAACTGATGGGGCCACCCAGGTGCCCTGAAATCTACTCTCATAACAAATTTTTAAGTGCCCTATCTTATTGTTGACTATAGGTACAATGTTTTAGAGCAGATCTGTAGAATTTAATCACTTTAACTGAAGCTCTATGCCCCTTGACTAGTAATTCCTCATTTACTCTCTCCGCAGCCCCTTAGAAATCACCACTCCATTCTTTTATTAAATGAATTTGACAATTTAGTTACCTCGTATAAATGGAATCATGCAGTATTTATCTTTCCATGACTGGCTTATTTCATTTAGCATAATATCCTCAAGGTTCATCCATGTTGTCACATGTTACAGGAGTCCCTTTTATTTTGTTTTTTTAAAAGATTTTATTTATTTATCTGAGAGAGAGAGAGAGCAAGAGACAGAGCACAAGAGTGGAGGGGGAGGGGCAGAAGGAGAAGCAGACTCCCTGCTGAGCAAGGAGCCCTATGTGGGTCTTGATCCCTGGACTGTAGGATCATGGCCTGAGCCGAAGGCAGACACTTAACCGAGCACCCCAGGATCTCTTTCTTTTTTAAGGCTGAATAATATTCTAATACACACACACACACACACACATATATCACATTTTCTTTATCCATCCATCTGTTGATTGACATTTACCCTGTTTTCCCCTTCTTGGCTATTGTGAATAATGCTCCAGTGAACACAGGAGTGCTAATACCTCTTTGAGGTACTAGTTTCAGTACTTTGGGATAAATACCCATAAGTGGGATTGCTCGATCCCATGCTAGTCCTGTTTTTAGTGTTTTGAGAACCTCCATATTGTTTTACATAGGGTTGCACCATTTTGCATTACTACCAACTGGGCACAAGGGGTTCAGTTCCTCCACATCCTCACCAATGCTAGTTTTAAAACACGTCTTGTCTTACTTTAGAAGTGCCGTTTGGTGCCCAGGAATATCAGCCACATCATCTGAAAGAAGAGCAGTTGTATGAACTCCAGAGCGCTTCTGTGGGTTGTTCAACATCAGGTTTCAGATCCATAGTCCATCTGGATCCGCCAGTTTATCTTGACTCAAAAACAAACAGTTCATTAATCACAGCATAACCTTCTCTCACCCTGTCTCTCTATTGCCTGCCTATAAGGGAAGCTACTTATTTATTTATCGAACAAAACTCCTGCTTCCAACTAGTGGCAGAAAAGGTCAAATTGCCTAGCCATGATGTAACCAAAGAGTGAATGGTAAATAACTCTGAGGTCACATCTATGGTATAGAACTGTTTGGAAGAACAGTGGAGTCTTAGGCAGTTAGAATGCTTGTAATGACACTGAAATGGAAGGAATGTGAGCATGTTGGCAAAGTTAACTGAATGAGGACTGCTTTTGGCCACCTCAGAGGGTCTAAACAGGCCCGAAATTGGTGGGAGCTCAGAACCGGTGCCCTTTAAGAGAAAAGAAAAAAGAAAAGAGAGGTAGAAGAATAGGTCTGTTGTTTCTGGAAGATAGGAGCAGAAATTGTCAAACTCTGTAGTTTGGTTTAGGGGAGAAATTTTAAGAAACGGGAGTGACCTAACCCAAAAGGCAAAGAGCATGTTCCCACTGGCTCTGATGCCCTGAAAATTCTTTCCAGATGCCTGACTTCATGCAAGGGGAGAGGAAGTGCCAAAGAGGAAAGTGGGAGGGAAGAGAAGGTAGTGAACCAACAACAGAAAATAGTGGGAGGAAAGTACTTCATAGTTCCTCTGAAGAAATTGTTTTATTTTCAGTTCTCATAGAAATTTTATCAAAGAGAATTCTTTTCCTGACATAATATATACAACCATTAATGATGTGTAATTCCTTATCAGCTTCCACTCTTAACCAGAGTAGGGAAGGCAATTCACTCCATATTGATTGAGGTCCACTGTGTCAGGTGCCCAGTAACAGAACTGTGTAAAATATGGTTTCTCTGAGCATGACCCAGATGGTCAGAGGTGGGTCTGCCAGGACTTTGTCTGTTCAAGGTCAAGCCTAGCCACATGCGCTAGAGATTGGATGTGTTGGGGCCAACCAGGGGCCAGGATAGCCAAGGATCTGGCTTGGAATCAGTCTGGTATTTGAGCTTTTCTTCCCTGGCAGAAAAATGAGAAAATACCGGTCATGTGAATGCTGAGTATTTTTCAATAAGCAAGCTTTATTTTTTGTCATGTTAGGAAATGCTTGTCCCTCTTTCACTCTTAAGGTGTGTAGTATGTGCTGCTGTACTCATAACATGAGGCTAGCGTTTTGATGCCCTCATGCCAAAAGGCTGGCATTTTGATTTTTATGGGCCCTGAGCACTTTTGCCTTTGTAGGCCTCTTCCCTTCCAAAAACAAAACAAAATAACAACAACAACAAAATTAAAAATTGTATTTTAAAATTTTATTTTTAAAAATTATATTTTGTAACTGCATTAGTACAAAGATGAATATATTAATAATATATATAGAAATTCTTTCCAACCTAAAAGTTGATTCTTTTGCCTTCTGAGTTTAAAAGAACTTAAAACATTTTTGTGGGCCCCTAAAGTATTGTAGTCCTAGCCATGGGCTGGCTATGGGTCATGTGGAAGTTGGTCCCAGACATCACCTAAGCCTCCCTGCCACACTAATGTCTCCTCTGGAAATGGCAGTAGATGGCATGGTTCTGAATTCCCCGTAGCATCATATACCAACCAGCTTGCATATAGAGATGGCACATTAGTTCTTTTTTCTGTACATCTGTTCAGGTCAGTGTTGTTTCTTCTTTCTTGTAGCAGCTCAAGGCATTTCAAATGTCTTTCTAACTCCACTGCTTGCTGTGTGCTCCACAATGGTATTCAAAGAGATGAATAGGATGAGTTGTGTAACAGAATAATTCAAGCAGTAGAGCAATTCTGAAACACAGGTTGGGGGGGAGGAATTGCTTGCATTTCTCTCATGGATTATCTGAGAATCAAATGCAAACAGTCAGTGATTATTCACTTCATAACAAACACTGCTGCTGGAAAGAGCCAACGGAGAATAAAATCGACAAAGGCTAAAACTGCACAACGTGAGACTTACTATTGCCAAATACGGACAGGAAAACTAAAATCTTGGCAAGTTTTGGATCTGCAAAATTTGACACAAGAAAATTGGGTTTTATAAAAATAAAATAGAAGATACAGAACAAATGTCACATTGTTGAAACTCCATGAAATATGATAAATCAAAAGCAATCAAGGAGCAAAATCTTGAGAAGGTAAAAAGGCAAATGGAAAGTAATCCTGATTCAAATGACTTTTCTAAGATAAATGCAACATCTAAAAATATAACTGCATTGTATGGAAAATTTATCATGTATCAAAGTAAGGGTAATAGAACGCATTTTGGAAATTTAATTGATGTGAGTGAAATTGTAATTAAAATTCAAATAATAATTAAAATAATGGAATTTACCAAAATTCAGAGTTAGAATTATGTAGAGATACAGGATCCAAAAAATCTTTGTGTAGTTTTGAGTTATTAAAACACTTCGTTTTAAAAGTTGCTTTTCCTGCAATGAAGTTTTAAGGGGGTGGGAGGATGGGTGAGCCCAGGGATGGGTATTAAGGAGGGCATGGATTGCATGGAGCACTGGATGTTATACACAAACAATGAATCATGGAACACTACATCAAAAACTAATGATATACTGTATGGTGACTAATATGACATAATAAAAAAATAAACAAAAAATAAAATCAATACAATTTAGTTATACATGTACATATACTATTGTAACTGCATGGAAATGTTCTAGAAGGATAGCCCCAAGCAGATATCAGTGTTTACCTCTGATAAACACTCTGGGGAGGGATGTGGGATCACATGATACAAAGTTTACAAAGGGAGACTTTTTATTTTTGTTCTGAATGAAGTTATACTCCCCCTCAACAGGCAGCTTGAGGCAGATTCTGCCTTTTAAAAAAAAAAAAAATCTCTTGATGGGGCACCTGGGTGGCTCAGTATATTGAGCCTCTGCCTCTTGATTTTAGCTCAGGTCATGATCTCGGGACCCTGGGAATGAGCCCTACATTGGACTCCACATTCAGTATGGACTCTGCTTGAGATTCTTTCCCTCTCCCTTTGGCCTTCCTCCCCTGTCCTCCACCCCTCCAGCACCATTCTCTCTCTCTCTCTCTCTCAAATAAATAAATCTTAAATAAAGAAAAAAAAAAAGAATCTCTTTTTGCCTTGCATGTAACTGGTCCTGCTTCTCCAACACAACGGAAGCACTTGTACTGTCCTCATTACTTCCCTTCAACACCTTCAACACTTAACACACTTACTCTCACTCATTTTCTCAAGTTGCTCCTTATACTTTCTTTTCTCTTTCTTACACGGGAGCACCCACCTTGATTTATGGTCAAAAAATACATACACCGATGAAGAATAAGTAGGACAGATATTATTATCCCTATTTACAGATAGGCAAGTGGAGGAAGAGTTTAAAATACTTTTTCCAAGGACACAGGACTCCGTTTAGAGCCACATTCCCAGCTCAGAGATCTCTCTATTGAAAGGTTAGTCTTCAGGGCCTTTAAACCTAGGACATGTAGCATAATAAATATGCTACTTAAAAGAAGACACATCCGCAGTCCACTTTCTAGATCAGGCATCTGCAACATGTCCCCATTGCCTAATTAAAATAGTCTAACTATAGATGTGTTGGAAAAAGAGGGACTTGGAGGAATTTGGGGAAAAAATTATTTATATTGGGATAAAAAAGGCTATTTTCTATTCTAAAGAATTACTTTACATCTTCAATTCCCTGTTGGGTCTATGTGATTATTCTGCAGTTCACTAATTTTAAAGATGTACTTAGAGATGACTCAGAGAAGGTAACGAGACTAATTGAACAGTCTTCTCTCATTTCTGAGGAAAATGTGTAGACTGCAAAACAGCTTCTTAATAAAGGAATACTCTGATTCTCAAAGACTTGAGACGGCCAGGAAGTTCTTGCAGTTTTGTAGTCTGGGAATGTGAGGGACACAGCGGCCCACTCTGACCCCCGCTGCTGTGTTCTTTCAGGATTTCCTTTGCTACCCTCATGTGACCTTCCTCAGTGCACTGGTCTGGCACTGCAGGTGTGATGGGCACTGGGTGATGTCACTGAAGCTTACCACAGGAGCTGCTGGCTGCTGCTTCTTAAGAAAAGTCAAAAAGTGGCTTTAAATTAGAGCTCTTTTTCTCTTTGTGGGGTCCTGGGGCAAGAACCTTGTTAGTTAAACAAGTATAAAGTGAGCAACCATCCCTTGCCCTAGGGAAAAAGTAATCAAGCCTTTCCTATCACCTTAGTCTGTCGTTAGTATGCATAGCTCTGGGAAGGAGTGGAGCCCTTTGCAGAAAGAGTTTTGAAGTCTAAGAAGGGAAAAGATTCTAGAACCCAAGCCCTCCTCTAAGATTGGAGTTTGCAAAACCTCTCTGTATAGAGCAGAGTTGCCACATCAGAGATCTTTGCAAGTTCAGGAGAGAAAGAGATTCTTGTTGCCTGAGAACAAACTCCCCACAAACAGGAATGTAGAGATGGGCATTGCATTTTGGGATGCTATGGGGGTGGGGAGCATTGTTTCTACCCCAAATTATAAAATTATATATCACAGTTAATACGACTAGAAGCAATTTCATTGCCTCCCTTTAGTACAATAAGCTGTGAGCCTCCCAGAATTTAATTGGTTGCTAAGGAAAAAAAAAAAAATGGGAAAACAGGCAAGAATATAAGTTAGGGTCCAATTTCTCAGAAATACCTTCTGATCTGATCAGACCAGCTGTTCTCAAGGCTTAAGGCCTCATCATCTTTTAAAAAGTTACACTGCCGTGTTCACTTTTGCAGCACATATACTAAAAGTCACATTGCCTTGAAGCACCTGTATCCTAACCCAAATTGCTATAATTTTGCAGCACCTTAACTGTGATTCCACTTCCTAGTTTTTTTTTTTTAAAGATTTTATTTATTTATTTGACAGACAGAGATCACAAACAGGCAGAGAGAGAGGGGGAGGAAGCAGGCTCCCTGCGGAGCAGAGAGCCCGATGCGGGGCTCGATCCCAGGACCCTGAGATCATGACCTGAGCCGAAGGCAGAGGCTTTAACCCACTGAGCCACCCAGGCACCCCCACTTCCTAGTTCTTGACATGTCTGTGGGTAGAGAGTATCAGTATCAGGTTGATACTGACTGTTCAGAAACATCTGGAAGCTTCTAACAGGGCAAAGGAATTTTAGTTCCCTTATGTCCTCTCCCAGAGCTGCCCTTCTGAGTTTAGTTTTTACCCTAGAGACTCTTCTCCAGGTGTCATTTCATTCAGAACCTTCACCACAGAATGGGCCAGTAGTTAACAATAATACAGTACAATTATCATAATGTTCATGCAGTAACACTTCCAGCCCAGCAGAAACTAGAAGCTTGCCCTGGAAAGCTCTTTAGAATCTACAGTTTCAATCTATTCACTTTACAAAGAAATATTACAGAGACAGAGAGATGAGAGAAAATGAGCTCAAGAATCCATACTCTTTTGTACCATTAGAACAAAGTATTTGAGAAAACACAGGGAAATGAACAGAAAATTATAGACCCTCTCGTACCTAGAAAGAAACCCCATGAATCATCTGGCTTATTGACTACTATATTTCTAGCTCCTTTCCCATGTTAGAAACGAAAAAAAAACAGTTATGAATAAATGGCAAACTTTAAATAAGTCACCTAAATAGATAGTTAATTGCAGAGATAAGCGGAATGGGCCTGTGAATGGACCTGGCCTGTGAGCTCTCTCTGAGTTGCCTAGCAGCAAATTAGTGGAGATGGAGATTTCCACCTCTGCTTGGTCCTAAGTTTCCTTAGTACCAGGGACATCTCTTGTCCCAGAGAGAAAGGTGACTTCCTAACTCAGCTTCCCACAAGTTTAGGACCCACAAGCTTAAGACCTCCAAGGCCTCCAGGTTCTAGGCCTTCAGCATTTCCTAACAATCCCCCAAAGGGCTAGAGCCCAAGTTTAGACAGGTTGGTAGCTGAGCCCAAAATATTTATTCCCCCAGAGCAGGACTGCTCTCTCATTGAGGGCCTTAATCAGAAAGAGGCTCTACTCCTATAGAAATGAAGAACAACAGGAAGTGGGATATCCCCTTGGACCCTTATCCCTGTCTGGCTCTGCTCTGGCCAAAGCATGCCTCTCTGGGGATGCCAAGACTAGAGAGTAGACAACACCTGAAGAGCTATGTTTGAGTTCACCCTGCTCACAGCTGGTCACCCAACCCCAACTCACAATACGAGAGATAGTTATAGAGTCATAGTCATTTTCAGAACCGGAAGCTATTCCCATTTTACAAATCTGAGAACTGAAGTCCAAATAAATGGGTGTCTGGTCATAAGTCACACGGTAGGTAATGACAGGGTTGGAAGTAAGATCTAGCCTCCTAGGGGCGGAGCTCCTGCCTTGACAAATTGGTTATGTAGTCACTTAGGTTGAGGAAGGATGATTGAGGCTTATTTTGGTGTCTGTGGGGTGGAAGGGCCTTCACATAAGCTTTGAACTATAGCCTCCCTCCCATGAATCTTGAAAATCCAATGTTCTCCCAGGATTTCTGCAAATTCCCTATGAGCTTATAGTCTCAGAAGAATCTTTGGCTCCCATTTCTGCTGATGAGTTGAATTTAGAGAACTCAGTCTTCATATTTCCAGCGGTATCGTAAGTTTGATCTGCTTGAATCAGGATTCAAATAAGGTCCACATACTGTGATTAATGGATATAGTTATTTATGCCCTTTTTTTTTTTTTTTCTTTTTTAAACAGAGAGAGACACAGCGAGAGAGAGAACACAAGCAAGGGGGTGGGAGAGGGAGAAGCAGGCTTCCTGCTGAGCAGTTAGCCCGATGCAGGGCTCGATCCCAGGACCCTGGGATCATGACCTGAGCCGAAGGCAGACAGTTAATGACCAAGCCATCCAGGTGCCCAGTGGATTGATTGATTGATATCTTTTCTTTCTTTCTTTTTCCCTTTTTTTCTTTCTTTTTTTAAAAGGTTTTATTTATTTATTTGACACAGAGAGAGAGATCACAAGTAGGCAGAGCAGCAGGCATAGAGAGAAGGGGAAGCAGGCTCTTTGTTGAGCAGAGAGCCCGATGTGGGACTCGATCCCAGGACCCTGAGATCATGACTTGAGGTGGAGGCAGAGGCTTAACCCAGTGAGCCACCCAGGTGCCCCAAATATATTTCTTAAGTCTTTTTTTTTTTAAGATTTTATTTATTAATTGACAGAGAGAGAGAGATCACAAGTAGGCAGAGAGGCAGGCAGAGAGAGAGAAGGGAGGAAGCAGGCTCCCTGCTAAGCAGAAAGCCCAATGGGGAGCTCGATCCCAGGACTCTGGGATCATGACCTGAGCTGAAGGCAGAGGCTTTAACCCACTGAGCCACGCAGGCACCCCTTCTTAAGTCTTTTTTAACATAGAAGTTCCACTTCCTTCTTTTGTTATGTATCCCCTTCAACTTATCTATCAAATAAAACAGATTGTTTGTCTTGCAAAGTTTTCCATGGTTTAGACTTTGCTGCTTGTGTCCTTATAGCATTAATAACATGTTTCCCTACTAATTTATTAGTAGTTTTAAAATGGTGATGTTTTAACAGTGTCATACTTTTTATTTTACTAGGCAGAATACTTTATGAAGAGAAATTTCTTCTTGTTAATTGTTTCATTATCGAGAGCTGTATTTCTTATAGAAAAGACAGAATCGATGCTTGGTTCTCTCCCTTAACTTGTCAGTTTCCAGAATTAAGAAATCTCCAAAGATAACTACTGAATTAAAAAGAAAAAAAATGGGGCACCTGGATGGCTCAGTTTATTAAGCAGCTGACTCTTGATTTTGGCTTAGCTCATGATCTTGGGGTCATGGAATTGAGCCCTGTGTCAGGCTCTGTGCTCAGCAGAGTCTGCTTGAGGATTTGTTTTCCCTCTGTCTCTGCCCCTCCCCCCTCCCCCTCAAATAAATAAATCTTGAAAAAAAAAAAAAGAAAGAAAGAAAAACAGTATGACATTATATATTTAAATATATTTGGTATCTTTTAACTAATTGTATTCTTTATTATTTTGGTTGCATACTTTTTCACATCTTTTGAATATAGGACTCTATTTGAGTCAGCTTTTGAGTCATTTGGTTCATCTTGCATATTCCAGACCTAGAATCATTGTTTCTGTAGAGAATTTTGGTTTCTTTTATTGAAATGTAGTGTTTGGAGACCAGAATCTTGGAACTAAGGGGGCTCATTGTTACTAAGTTGTTCACTGTGTCTTTGGTGGTTTTTTTTAAGCATAAAATATATCAGGGGATCATACTGATATTTACCAAATCAAATTTAGTTCTGCAGTCTTAATCTCTTTGATCTTACATCTGGGTCTCCTTCCTCCTCGCTAAGAATCCAGGTTCTGCATGACAGTGGGATTTATAAAATTAGAATATCACATACTTACCCATTTGCTCTATCCTACCATAATATCCGCAACAGCTTTAGGACAACAATACAAAAACTACTGCTAACACCACAATGTAACTGAAAACAATTTAAGATCTTTTTTTTTGCAGTTCTTTTTGGCTGTAGGGTATATCCCAAATACTGAGTTTTTCAGTTACTTGGAATAGTTCTTTTCTTTGTGGTCTAGCCACCAACTGGATACACATTTAGATTTAGGCTCACTGGCTTCGATATCTAGTTTTAGGGATCACTTAATTTTTAAAAAATTTTCCTTTATGAGAGGGTAAAATATTTACATCTAGAAATGCTAAGTTACTTCTTGATATCCAAAGTCTGAGTACACCTAAAAGGAGGATTGCCTGCTAAAAAATTCTTTCCATCCTGAAAACACATGTAAAACATAGATGGGTACAAAGAATCAATTGATTATTTCTTTGTCGACACAATTGCCCTGATTGGTCCCAGTTGTTTTACACACAAGAGGTTTGTTTTCTGTCACCAGGCATGCCAGATTCCTTGAAGAATGAAGGAGCAGGGGCAAATCACTAATACAATACAGGGGCAAATCACAAAGACAAATCACTAATAGGGAAGAGTGTGAGTAAATGTACACAGCGGTTAGAGCCATATGTATTAGATAGCATTAAAGACTCTTAGATGTTCTACCAGAAAGCATTAAAGACTCGTGCTTTAATCTAAACAAAAAAAATATAATATTCTGCTCCATATTAGTGTCTATGTTATATACATATAAAATTATTTTAAAAATAATTTACCATCATAGCAGTTGGCTCCTCAGGAAGCAGCATCCTGTTTTTGTATGTGCTTTACAATCCTTTAGGACACAATGCTTGATATCCTTTTATTAGGAGACAGATACAGTGGGCTCTCAGGACTGCTTCATCATATAGTGGCCTAAAATATTTTTGGAACAAATTGAAAAAGAATGCCAGCTAACTTGAGTTTGCACACATTATTCTGGCTCTAAAAAGCATTCTAATTAATTAAACTTTTGTAAAAACAGAAGGGATTTTGTAAAAGAAATAAATAAAGCTAATCCTTATGGAGTGCCTACTATGTTTCGGGCATTGTTCTAAATGTTTTGCATGTATTAACTTATTTAAGTCCCACAACAAATCTATGGGCTAGTTACTGTTGTCATCCTGATTTTGATGAAGAAATTGCAACAGAAAGAGAATTGGTAGACTATTTGCCTGGCTGCGTGTATAAGCCAGGATAGGGTAGGACATGCTCTAGTAACCAACAAGTCCCCCATCTTGGTGGCTCAACACAATAAAGTTTCTTCTTGCTCACACTGCTTGTTCTCTAGGAGTCCCTGGGGCAGCTCTACTTACTGAGAAACAGTCATGGTATAGACTCATTGCAGCTCCTCAGCCATCCAGGCTCCTGGAAGCCCTGTCTTCGCCCTGTGCTTTCCACAACTGGTAATGCAGGAAAAAATGAAACAGCATGGAAAACTGCATACCTTTCTTAAAGCACTTTCTCAGAAGTGATGCACAACGCTTCTGTCTGTTCATGTTTCATTGGCCAAAGCAGGTCATATGGTCTAACTACAAAGAAAAGCTCGAAGGGCAGTTCTACCATGCCTCAGATGGAAATACTGAGTAGCACTAGTGGTCCCCACAGTCAATAAGCAGAGGATTGAGGATAGGATCCCAGGTAGACGGTCTTGCACCCTATTATCTTATGTTTGCTCATATATTTTTTAAAGACTTATTTATTTTAGAGTGAGAGAGGGAGCATGTTTGAGCAGGGGGAGAGGCAGAGGAAGAGAGAAGAATTTCAAGTAGACTCCCTGCTGAGTGCAGAGCCCATCACAGGGTTCCATTGCACCACCCTGAGATCATGCCCTGAACCAAAATCAAGAGTTGGATGCTTAACCGACTGAGCCACCCAGGTGCCCCCAACCTGGCTCATATTTGTAACATAGTGCTTCTTTGTCCTCATATCATCGTTTAAAATTTACAAGTGTGTCTATATTTTGTAATGCCTGTAATACCTGTGTGTAACTTAGAGCAGTACATGTATATAACTTTTTAAAAAAATAGATATACATATATTGGGCATGCAGTTCTATCAGAAATACTTTTGAAAGAGATGTCTCAGTTCTGAAGTTTGGGAAATTACTGCTTCAGGCAACGGAAAATCATCAAGGTTTTAAGTGGGAGAATTTTATGTTCTTAAAAAGTTGCTTCTGTAAAGGTGGATTGTCCAAACCATAAACTTACATTGCGGAACCCTGTTGATACAGTTGTGCCATATTTGGGGATTCTTTCCTCTAAATACTTAATATTTTCATTTTTAAAATATAGTTTCAGTATAAAAAATAGTTTGAGGATTATTGATTCTAGATCAATTACTTTCAGACAAGAAACCTGAAGCTCAAAGTAATTTAGTAAATTGTTCAAGGTCAATTTAGTTTGTCAATTTGGTTTGTCAATTCCAGAACCCACACTTAACCAAGATCTCTTGATTTCCCTACTAAGTACACCTTCTATCACCTCCTATTTCTACAGGATAACAGAAACTAAAATCAAAACTGAGATGTTGTTTTTGAATGATTATTAATAATCCCTTGTCAGAAAACCTGAATATTTTATGTTATTTTTAAATTAACATATAATATATATAATACATTAAAAATATATATATATATAATATATATAATATATTATTTGCTTCAGGGGCACACGTCTGTGAATCATCAGTCTTACACAATTTAATGCCCATGACCCCACAGTTTACATCTCTAGTTCAGGCCTCTCCACCAAGCTCCAGGCATGAGTATGTCTGCTTGCTCGCTTTTTCCTCTCAAATGTCTGAGAGACATGTGCAAACTTAGCCTGTCCAAACCTGAACTCCTGATTTTTGGCCCCCCAAACCTGCTCTCCTTTAATCAGTAAATTGCACCTCATTGCTCTGACCCAAAACCTAGAACACATCCTTGTTCCTCTTTCTTTTTTTTCACATCCCAACCCAGTCCACCACCATGTTCTGTTCTTTCCATCTTTCAAAATGTAATCTGTGAGTCAAAATGGTGATCTATAGTTTGACAGATACTTTCTTCAGAAATAATTTCTTCAGAAATAATTTCTTCAGAAATAATTATTGAATACTTACTATGTGCCAGATTTTGTTCTGGGTACTAGAGTAAGTAGCAATGAATGAAATGCTAAGGAGTCCTTCCTTATGGAATGTATGTTATGGAACATACATTCTAGTGGAGAGCATCAGATAATAAGCCAAATAAATAAGTAAATATGTGTCAGAAAGTGGTGGTGTAGAGAGAAAAAATAGATCAAGAGAAAGGGAAGAAAATGATTGGAGAGAGGAGACAAAGAGGAAAGTATTCACCTGACAATTTCTCACCACCTTCATTATCACCATTGAATCTAAGCCACAATGCACTAAAGCAAAAGCCTTCTCACCAGTCTGCCAGCTTCAATTTATATTCCTCTACAATTTGTCCTTCATACTATAACCAGAGCAATCCTTTAAAAATGTAACTCACATCACGTGTCTATTCTGTCAAATCCCTATGGTAGGTAACCTCCTACCACATTAAGAAGAAAGTCTAAATTCCTTTCAGTGGTCTCCAGGCCCTTCATCATCTGCAGATCTGTACCTTGCTCAGTCTAGTTTAGTCTACTTTAGTCTACTTTGGCTTTCTTGCTATTCCTCGTACACCACTCTGGTCCTGTTTGGGCTTTTGTGTTTGCTGTTCTCTCTGTCTTCAACACTGTTCCTCAAATAGTCACATGATTCATTTTCTCATTTGATTCATGCATCTTCTCTAAATAAGTTCTTCAGATCTTTCCTGACTACTTTATTTGAAGTAGAACCCATTCAACTCTGTTCCTTTAGCCCTACTTTGTCCCCCTATAACATCTATTCCTGAATGAGCACATCTTGAAGACATAAATTTTGTCTTGTTTACTACTGTATCTCTGCACATAGAAAGCTGATTGGCCAATTGTCAGTGTTTAATAATATCTTTGAAAAAAATGAATGAATCTATACCTCAGTATCTATACCTCAGTAATATAAATTTTATACATTTTCTTTTTCAGAAAACTTGAAAGTAGCTTTGTCACAGTTGAAAGACAAGATGGTGTTTCCCCTCAGTTATTTGTCATAATTACTGGACCTGGTTCTCTGAGGTGTTTCCAAGTCACCATTGTCTACAGAGAATTGTGAATAGCTTAGACCAGAAGTTTCCACAAGATCGTCTGGTCTAGTCCTTGACTTAAAGGAGATGTACTGTTGAGTTGACATCTTTAGCCTACAGTTAGAGTTCTCTTTTGATTTTATCTGAATTACTTTTCTTCCTGATGGAAACGTGCTAACTCCCCATTGTCTTCTTCCTCCTCACCATGGTTTCTCTCAGTGGAAATTGAGAGAAATCCACACCCATTAGCAGATGTGGATTTAAGTTATTCACCTATGACAATATCTTCTTGAATTTTCATATGTGTGTGGGTCCACCTGCTTAAAATACTGTTCTTCTTCTAAAGAGATAATTAAAATGTTTTGCTTGGGGTTTGAAGTGGCAGGGGGGTGGGAGGTTGGGGTACCAGGTGGTGGGTATTAGAGAGGGCACGGCTTGCATGGAGCACTGGGTGTGGTGAAAAAATAATGAATACTGTTTTTCTGAAAATAAATAAATTGGGAAAAAAAATGTTTTGCTTTTTCATAAAAAGATGATTTTCACCCAACTTTTTGGAACTCAAAATAGAATAACTTCCTTAAAGAGAATGTGGTCTAGTCCTTGTCTTAAGAGAAGGTAAATAACCTCCCTTAGGGTTCCCTCCATTTCCATACTCATATGAAAACCATTGTTAACAGTTGGTGTGTATCCCCTTAATGACTTTTTCCATGCTTATACAGAAACAGAGAGCTGTCCTTTGATTAATTTGATAAAAGTTAGTATCATCCCTATACACATGACTCCAACTTGCTTTTCTCACTTAACATGATCTTGTAACCTTGTGAGTTCTCTAGTGACAACAAATAAGAATTCCTTCACTGTCTTTAAAAGCAACAAAACATTATATAGCTCAAATATTGCCACAATTTATTCGCTCATCCTCCCACTGAAGGTCAGAATTTTGCCTTCTATGTGATCATTATTGGTTGACAAGCACCATACCATGACTATTGTCCTACCGAGCATTTTAGATAACTTGATTTCCACTGTTCCTGCAGAAATGCCGACTCATTATCAGGAAACAGATTTGCTTGATAAACTTGTATGTGATTTTTCTAATGCCACCCCTCTTCCCTTGCTGTTGATCTCATGAAATAAAGTGGTTAGAAAATGGGAGTTGGTATGGTATGTTTAATGAGATAAAAGCCTTTGTATGTGTTTGCAAGCAAAAAATAGGCACACTGGAAAAGCCGTGTTCCCAGTGAGTGGGGGGCTGAAATCCAGTTTCCTGTCTAACTGTGTGATCTTGGTTAAGTCACTTGCCCTTTGAGGGCCTTCAGTTTTTTCACACTTAGTTAGGAAGTTGGGTAAGATGAAGATTCTTAATCCAGTGAATGCTTGTCCTTGGAGTAGGAAGTAGCTAAGGGTTCTCCAGGCTATGTGAAACAGGGAGCATGTTTCTGCAATATATGATTTAAAAGTTCTCTCTATTTAAAAATTTAGGGATCTTTTGTGGATTACACAAAGAATCTATATGAAAAAGATCAAGACATGGGACCCCAAAGAAGATCACTATCTGTGGTGGGCTGTTGTGGGGCTTGCATTTTTCCTCTCATCATTGTTTACAAATCAAAGTCCAGGGCAGGAACAACCTACCAGATCCTCCCCCAACCCCAGTTCTAAAAAAAACGGTGAGGACAGGACAGTATTCATTCCAAGTGCACTTGACTTGGAATTTAGACAGTGGCAATGCTTCTGAAAAGAAGAACTGAGAGTGAGAAATTTGAAATGCCCAAGTCAATGAATATATTTTAGTGGGTCAGACCTCCAAAATCAATCATACCTCTTTTTTTCCCCATTTTGTATTAATTAGAATAGTTCCTTTATTTAACAGATATTTATTGAGTGTCAGCTTAAGGAGGAGAGAAGGAGACAAGGCATGTGAGAGTCAAGAGTGAGCACCTGAGGCCTGAGGAGGAAGTGTGCTTGGAGGCCAGTACACCTGCAATGGGAAAGGCAAGGGCAGTAGGAGATATTGTTGGATAGAAGCCAGATTCTGCCTGGACCACACCCGGAGCAATTCAAACCTAACTGGTGGGGGTAGCGCAAGCATATGTATTATTTAAATTTCCCTAGATGATTTGGATGCCCAGTGGAGCTGAGAATCTCTGATATGGGGCCTTGTTGGCTTTTACTCTGAGTGAGATGGAAAGCCATCAGTGACATTTAAAAAAATTTTTTTATTGTGGTAAAATATAATATAAAATTTACCATGTTAACCATTTTTAAATATACAGTTCAGTGGTGTTAAATATATTCTAGTATTATGCAGCCATTACCACCATCCAATTCTATAACTTTTCATATTAAAAAACTAAAATTCTGTACCCCTTGAAAAATAACCCCTCATTCTTTTTCCCTTCTCAAGCTCCTGGCAACCATCATTGTCCTTTCTGTTTCTATAAGTCTGACTACTCTGTGTATTTCATATAAGTGGAATCATATAATATTTGTCTTTTTGTGACTGGCTTATTTCACTTAACATGTCTTCAAAGTTCAGTCATGTAGCACATGTCAGAATTTCCTTCCTTTTTAAGGGCAAATAATATTCCACTGTATGTGTAGACCTCATTCTACTTACCCATTCTTCTGTCCATGGATATTCGAGTTGCCTCCATGTTTTAATGACTGTGAATAATGCTGCTGTGAATGTAAGTACACGTGGATCTACATACTGTGCTTTCAGTGATTTGGGGCACATAATTAGATGGCGATTCTATTTCTAATTTTTGAGGAATTGCCATATCATTTTCCATAGAGACCCATACCATTTTAGCTTCCACCAATGACATATAGTTCTCCATATTTTCACCAACATTTGTTATCTTCTGGGGTTTTTTATAGTTGCAATTCTAATGAGTATTTTAATGAGTCTTTATGGTTTTGATTTGCATTTCCTTAATGACTAGTGATGCTGAGCATCTTTTCAAATGCCTATTGGTCATTTGCATATCTTCTTTGGAAAAATATCTATTTAAGTACTTTGTCTACTTTTCAGTGGGAGTGTTTACTTTTTTTGTTCTCTCTCTCTCTCTCTCTCTCTCTCTCTATATATATACACACATATACATTCTGGATGTTAATCCCTTCCTTATTAGATATATGACTTGTAAATATTTTCCCCCATCTGTGGGTTGCCTTTCTCCTCTGGATAGTGTCTTTTGATACACAATTTTAAGTTTTAATGAAGTCTAATTTGTCTGTTTTTCTTTCATTGCCTGTGCCTTTGGTGTTGTGTCTAAGAAATCATAACCAAATTCAGTGTCGTGAAGTTTTGCTATTATTTTTTCTTCTAAGAATTTCATAGTTTCAGGTCTTCCTGAAATAAATAAATAAATAAATAAATCTCTGGTCAGTTTTAGGTTACTTTTAATACAGTGTTAAATAAAGGTCTAACTTCTTCTTCTTTTTTTTTTTTTTTTGGTATGTGGATTTGGTGGATTTGCAGTTTCCCCAGCATCATTTGTTAAAAACCCTGTCTTTTCTTCATTAAATGGTCTTTTCACTTTTTTTTTTAAAGATTTTATTTATTTATTTGATGGAGAGAGACAGCAAGAGAAGGCACACAAGCAGGAGGGAGCTGGAGAGAGAGAATTATGACTTGAGATTATGACTTGAGCCAAAGGCAGAAGCTTAATGACTGAGTCACCCATGTGCCCCTGGTCTTCACACTCTCATAAGGAATCAGTTAGCTATACATGTGAGGGCTTCTTTCTAGGCTCTCTATTCTATTTCTTTGGTCCATATGTCTGTCTTTATGCAAATACCACATTGTTTTGATTACTGTGGCTTTGTAGTAAGTTTTGAAAACAGTAAGTGTGAGTCCTTCAGCTTTGTTCCTCTTTTTCAAAATTGTTTTGGCTACTCAGGGTCTCTTGAGATTACACATGAATTTCAGGATGAGTTTTTCTATTTCTGTAAAAAAAAAAAAGTCATTGGGATTTAGGTAGAGATTCTTTTGAATCTACAGATTATTTGGAGTAGTATTGACCCCTTAATAATATTAAGTCTTCCAATCCAAGAACATGGGATCCATTTCCATTTATTTATATCTTCGTGATTCCTTTTAGTAATGCTTTGTAGTGCCCTTATACAAGTCTTTCATCTCCTTAGTTAACTCCTAATTAATTTATACTTTTTAATGTTATTGCAAATGGAATTATTTTGGTAATTCCTTTCCAGATTGTTCATTGTTAGTGTATAAAATTGTAACTAATTTTTATATGTTGACATATCCTGCTTCTTTGTTGAATTTATTAGTTATATCAGTTTATGTGTTGTGGTGCATGTGTGTGAGTAATCTTTAGCTTTTTTTTCCATATAAGATCATATCGTCTGTAGACAAAGATAATTTTACTTCTTCCTTTATGATTTGCTTTTTTTTTCTTTTTTGCCTAATTTATCTAGCTAGAAATTCTAGTACTATGTTGAACAGATGACAAAAAACAGTCTTGCTTTGTTCCTTATCTTAGAGAAAAAACTATCTTCGAGAACTATCTTTATCTTTGAAAAAACCATCAAGTATGGTGTTTTCTGTGAATTTTTTTATAGAGAGTTTTTATTACATTGAGGTAGTTTCCTCCTCTTCCTAGTTTGTTGAGTATTTTTTATTATTTTTGTGAACCATTTTTCTGTATCAATTGAGATTATCATCTTACGTCATCCCTCCCTCCCTCCATCCCCCATCCCTCACTCCCTCTCTTCCTTCCTTCCTTTCTTTGTTAATGTCATGTATTACTCTGATTAATTTTTGTATGTTGAACCATCCTTGAATTCCATGAATAAGTCCCACTTGGCCATGGTGTATAATCCTTGTAATTTGCTGCTGAATTCAGTTTGCTAGTATTTTTTTGAAGATTTTTCTGTCAATGTACATTGGGATATTAGTCTGCAGTTTTTTGTGCGGGGTATATTTGTCCGGTTTTGGAGTCAGAATAATGCTGGCCTCATAGAATAAGTTTGGAAGTGTACCCTCCTCTTCAAATATTTTTGGTAAAGTTTGACAGGAACTGGTATAGTTCTTCATTAAATGTTTGGTAGGATTCACCAGTGAAGCTACCAGGTCTGGTGCTTTTATTTGTAGGGGGATTTTTGATGCCTGATTCAATCTCCTTACTAATTATAGGTTTATCCTTTTTCAATTTCTTTGTGATTTTATTTTGTTAGGTTTTGTGTTTCTAGGAATATGTCCCTTTCCATTTCAACTATGTTATCCAATTTTTTTGGTATACAATTATTATTTGTAGTACTCTTTTTGTCCCACTGTGCCTAAATTGTTTTTGTTTTATATTTTTAAATTCAATTTAGTTAACATACACTATATTATTATCTTCAAGGGTAGAATAGAATCTAATGATTCTCCTTTTTATTTTTGTAGCATTGGTAATGATGTCCTACTTTCATTTCTGATTGTAGTAATTTGAACCTTTTCTCATGTTTTCTCAGTCTGTTTAACTAAAGGTTTGTCAATTTTATTGATATTTTCCAGAACCAACTTTTGGTTACAATGATATTCCCTATTGTTTCTTTATTCTCTGTTTCTTATATCTTTGCTCTAGTCTTTATTATTGTTTTCCTGTGCCAGTTTTGGGTTTTGTTTGTTCTTTTTCTAGTTCCTTAAGCTATACAGTTAGATTATTGACTTGACATCTTTTTTGGTTTTTTACTGCAAGATTCAAAGCTATAAATTTCCCCTTTAACACTGCCTTGGCTGTGCCCCATGCATGTTGGTATGTTGTGTTTGCATTTTCTTTATAATTTTCTCTTTGATTCATTGGTTTTTAGGAATGTTTTTAATTTCCACAAATTTGTGGATCTTCCAGTTTACTTCTGTTGTTTGCTTCAAACTTCATCTCAGTGTGGTTAGAAAAGATACTTCATATAATACCAGTCTTTTTAAAGCTATTGAGACTGATGGCCCAATACGGCTGATTCTGGAAAATATTCCATGTGAACTTGAGAAGCATGTTTATAGCATTCTATATATGCCTGAAAGATCTACTTGGTTAATTGTTTTAGGTCCTCTATTTCCTTATTTATCTACTATCTGATGTTTCGCCCATTATTGTGAATAGGGTATTGAAGTTTCCAAGTATTATTATGCTATTTCTCCCTTCAGTTCTTTCAGATTTTAATTCATGTATTTTGCTAATCTTTTTTTTAAATTTTTTACATGTTTAATTTTTTACATGTGTATACATGTTTATGATTGTTATATCTTACTATATTGAACCTTTTATTAATATATAATGTTTTTTTTGTCTCTTGAAATCTTTTTTGATTTAAAGACTATTTTTTGTGACATTAGTAAAATCACCCCCTACTCTCTTTTGGTTACTATTAGCATGGAATATCTTTTTCCATCCCCTCACTTTCAGTCTATTTGTGGTTTTGGATCCAAAGCGAGTTCCTTGTAGACAACATGTAGTTGGATCACATGTTTTTATTCATTATGCCAATCTCTTTTCTGATTGGAGAGTTTAATCTCTTTACATTTAAAGTAATTACTGATAAAGAGGGCCTTATTTCTGTCATTTTGTTACTTGGTTTCTATATGCCTTATGGCTTTTTTGTTCCTCATTTCCTGCATTACTGTCTTCTTTGGCATTTAGTTGATTTCTTTTTTATTGTGAAACATTTAAATTCTTTTCTCTTTTCTTTTTATGCATATCCATAGCTATTTTCTTTTTGGCTATCATAGAGATTACATTTAATATCCTAAAGTTATTACACTCCAATTTGGACTTATACCAGCTTAACTTCAAGAATAGTTTTTAATGCAGTAATATTATAATAATTTTTAACATACAAAACCTGCTCCTTTACAGCTCTGTTCCTACCCCTTTCAGTTGTTTATGTCACAAAATGACATCTTTATACATTGTGTGCTCAAAAACACAATTTAATAATTCTTTTAAATTCATTAGTCTTTAAAATTACGTGGGGAGCAACAAACCAGAGCTACAATGATACTTGCTTTTAGACTAATAATTTTTTAAAAATATTTTAGACTCTTAAATCCTGTAAAAAACCAAAAAATGGAGTTATAAACCATTGCTACAGTACTAGATTTTATAACTGCCCATGTATTTGACATTATTGAGATCTTTATTTCTTCATAATTCTTCTAGTTACTGTGTAGTGTCTTTTCATTTCACCATGCAGGATTCCCTTGAGCATTTCTTGCAGGCCAGGTCTAGTGCTCATGACGCCCTCAGCTTTTGTTTATCTAGGACTATCTTAATTTCTCCCTCACTCCTGAAGGACAATTTTGCTAGATAAAAGATTTTTAGTTGCAGTCTTTTATTTTGAGCACCTCAAATGTATCAGCCACTGCTTTCTGGCCTCCAAAATTTCTGGTGAGAAATTTGTTTATTATTTTTTTCCTTCATGAGGAATTATCACTTGTATGTGAAAAATTGTTTCTCTTTGCTGCTTTTAAGATTCCTTTTTTTTCTTTATTGAAAGTTTGATTATAATATGTCTCAGTGTAGATTTCTTTGAGTTCATTTTGCTTAGAGTTCATTAAGCTTTTTGATTGTTTATATTCATGTCTTTTGTCAGATTTCAAGGTGTTCAGCCTTTGTTTAGTCAAATACTTTTTCCGCCTCTATCTTCTCTTTCTGGGATCCCCACAGTGCATATAGGTTGGTCCATGTGATGGCATTCCACAGGCCTCTAGGCCCTGTTCACTTTTCTTCAATATGTTTTCTTTCTGTTCCTCAGACCCAATAATTCCCATTGTCCTATCTTCATGCCCGTAATTTCTTCTGCCTACCTAAGTCTGCCTTTGATTCCCTTTTCATATCCCCTAATGTACTTTTCAGCTCCAGGATTTCTTTTTGGATTTTTGTCTTTGTTTTTGTTTTCTCTTTATTGATATTTCCATTTTGTTTACACATCATTTTCTTGACTTTCTCCATATCTTCCAGAGTTCCAAAATAGTTACTGCAGGCAGGCTCTGCTAGCGTAATTGTTGTCTAGATGAGGAGACAGATTCCTCGTGTTTCCTACTGCACCATTTCCCCCAAATCCTTTCCCACTGGTGAGCCTTTCAGCAAAGCTCCTCTATGTCTATGGATCGATCACTCTGGGTGCGTCAGAGACAACTAGCCCCAGGGAGGCTGCATAGGTTCAGGGAATACTGATGAGAGGCTACTCCAATAATCCAGGTGAGATATAATCATTTATTATATTTATCAACACTATTGATCACCATAGTGTTGTAGTGGTGACAAATATTGAAATCTGAATACACTTTGAAGGCAGAGCTGCCAAATTTTGCTGCTGAATGGGAGATGAAAGTTTTTGGGAAAACAAGTGAATATAGAAAATGCCTATTTTTGAAATGAATAAAATAGTCACTGAATTGCCCCAAGAAACCACAAGGAACATCAGCTTTTGACCATTAGCTCTGGTATTCTCTGTCTTCTTGTTTTTATTGTTGCTGTTTTGTTTTTAAGTAAGTTCCATGCCCAGTGTGAAACCCAATGTGGGGCCTAAACTCATGACCCTGAGATCAAGACCTGAGTTGAGATCAAGAGTTAGACGCCAAACTGACTGAGTCACCCAAGCACCCCTCCCTCCCTATTTTCTTCATAATGATAGTTCTCACCACCGTTTTTGGCCATGGACACTGGTATTGCACGTTCAGCCCTTCCTTTCCTCTGAGCTGCACTGTCATGACCTGGTCTTACCATGCATGAAGCCCATGATGACCCTTTTCAGTGGACCTGCAAACTTCTATTGTGGTTTTAGAGATGAAAGTCACTTGCTGCTTCTCAACTGAGGGCATCCCAGAGATGATAGCTGATGTTTTCGCTGTAATAGCTTTATCTGGATAAACACAAAACCACCAGGAAGAAGAAGTGTAGTCTATTGGGAGTTCTCCCAAACTGCTCTGCTACTAACATCAGCCCCTCCAGAATTTTAGCAAGTGTTTTTAATTGTATTATTCTGAAATTAGTGTGTCTTTCCCAAAAGGATTTGGCCTTTTTAAAAAATTTAAATTCAATTAATTAGCATATAATGTGTAACTTGTTTCAGACTGATGCGATCCATCAGTCTTCTAGAATTCCCAGTGCTCATTACAACACGTTCTCTTAAAGGCTGTAGTGACAGGAAACACATCACTCATCTGCTTTTCCAGTCTCTGGTACTCTGTACTTAGGGGCTGGTGAGGAGGGGGATGCTCATCCTTGAGAACCAGGAAATGCCTTTGAGATCCTTCAGATCAATGAAAATCATTAGGATTTTGGAGGAGGTGGGGGGCGGGGTTAAATCCCTCAGATGCAGCAGGTATTTTAGGGGATGTAGTTATAATTAATCTTTCTTCAGACTCCTAAAAATGAAGCTTAGTCAACAGTATGAATCATGGAACCCTCTCATTGGTAAGCCCCCTTTCAAGGGTGTTAAATGTCTCACTTGGCACTCTGTTTTATTTAGCTAACTTTTCAGCCTATTTTAACACGTGGAACCTCCTGAAACATGAGCCAGAGAGCCTATGAATCTAGCTCCATTTCGTTCTGGTCTGTCACTTTGGTGTTAGCATTTTCCTCACTCTTGTTTCCAGTTTGAGTTATGAAACCATTTCAGTTCAGTTTTAATAACCTCCCTGGCATGGCAAACTCTACGAGAGCTGCCAAACTTCATACACTGACTCCCTGTGAGGAGGGCAGCAGCTTTGGCCGTGGGGGACGGGAGGTGGATTTTCTATAAACGCATCCGTTTTCCATTACAGCCCTTTCTGATTTGGTAGCAGACTGCCAGGTGCAGCTGGTTTCCTCTTCTATACACAATCACTTTTGACTTTGGTTTCTGAATTTCCTTGTCTCCTGACTCACCCGTGATCCTCTGACTAAATAAACTACCTCGTGATCGATCCTCCTGCCTAAGGAATAGGTCCCGGGGCTCAGCAGCTATGAGAGGGCTTCCTTTGCCCTGCAGGGCAAAGCTCTGGCCACTGACCTCCATGTGTGCTTGTGGAGGCATTCGTGACCACCACAGGGAAACAGCTGCTCTGGGGCAGAGAGGGCTGTCTTTCTGGAATGAAAGCAAGAGTCTATTCTACAAATGGATTTGCACGTGAGCTTCAGGCATGCTGCTGAAGGTGGCAAAACTCTCTAAACCCACACTGGTGAGAACTCCCCTGCCCCCCAACCCAAGCTGCTCCTGTGACCCGAAACAAAGGAGTCCAGGTCCCCACTGTTTAGTCTCACGCTTTCCTTAGAATCTGCATTTATTTAAGACACAGACACTTTCATCTCATTGAACAAAGGGCATGAAAATTTTCATTTTTAATCAAGTGTTCAATAAACCATAGATTTTTCATGGGCTTGTTTACAATGTAGAGATGCCTTGCTTTAAGCCAACAAAACTCATGGAATTCCACATTTATAAACAACTAGAAAAGTTAAGGCAGTATGCAATTACTTGCTTTACAAGAGTGGCCATAATAAATTTTAAAGAGCTATCGTCTCTTAGGGCAATAATACACTATCATTTTTTATTCAAATAAAGTAAGCTATTCTTACAACAAGAAGAGTTAGTAGGACATGGGGAGTTAGAGAGGAGAAGGGAGTTGGGGGAAATTGGAAGGGGAGGTGAACCATGAGAGACTATAGACTCTGAAAAACAATCTGAGGGTTTTGAAGTGGCGGGGGGGGGGTGGGAGGTTGGGGTATCAGGTGGTGGGTATTAGAGAGGGCACGGATTGCATGGAGCACTGGGTGTGGTGCAAAAATAATGAATACTGTTATGCTGAAAATAAATAAAAATAAATTAAAAAAAAAGAAGAGTTAGTAGAAAAATATATTAGGAACAGAATCAAAAGGCTGCCCCCAAAAATATATTCTCATTTGAGAATGTGACCCCCTGTAATGCACTTGGGAACCTCAGCTCCATTTTATTCAGGCTCCACTAAAATTCTCTAGGAGAATTAAATGGTGGGGATTAGCAGGTAAACTTTATTTGGGTTTTAGCTATTTCTTGCCACTCATGTGTTTGTGGGCTCTGGAAGCCAAGGTCTCAGAGCAAAAGTCTCAGAGACAGCAAACTCACTGTGTGGAGAGAAGGCAGACATGTAGGCAGCTCATCACTTGGCTGTTCTAAATCTTTATTTCTGCTCTCGTGAGTGGTGGACGATGTCCGCTGAGGGACTTCATCCCGCGGGCGTAGACTTCGGGCTGCTGTATCCATAAAATAGACCAGGAGTGAGGGGCCGTTCTGCAGGTGCTGTCTGAAACCCCACCACTTTCTCCCCCGGCTCAGCAAAGTGCCCTAGGACACACGTGAACAAAAGAGTTATTATTATAAGGGTAACTTGGAAGGAACTCTTCCTGTTTTTAAGTTTCTTATCTAAAAGTTTTAGTATCCTCTCACTCGTTTTATTAACAGTTTGCTTGTTATAAACCGCTGACCCCTTTTCCACCTCCCCCCTCCAACCGCCCCTCGCATGCAGCCCAGAGATCTGCTGGTGCAACTTCCAATGTAAGCCTGGGGAGGGGAGGCCGTGAAAGGGTTTCTCTGCTCTCTGGCCATGCAGAGTTCAAGTAGACAGGGGCAGCCTTCCTTATGGAAGTTCCAGGTCCTGACAAACTTCCTAAGGGCTGGAGCTATACAAGGGAGTGTTAGGGGAAGGCCCAAGCCAGACTTGAAGTGCACCCCCGCTCCCGTCACCCCTGACCCCGCAATACCTTTGAGCCAGATCCTTTGCTCTAGGCTCCTTCATGCAGGTAGATGCCCATCCCCCTGATCCTGCCAGTTGTTTTTGTTTTTGTTTTTAACTTTTTTGTTGTTGTCACCAATAGTTTTCAAAGCACAGGGCTTTTCATACTTCTGAAACATCACAGAACCTTCTAATTAGCCATCCCCAGCCATGAGGAGTTGCGGCTTGCTCTATGAACCCCAAAATAGCTAGGCTTTTTCAAGTTTTTTAAAACCCTAAGTTTGGTTCAGAGACACAGCCTTAATTTACTTGTATCAAGTTAAATGAGCACAAATTCTTTCGTAATGTTGAGAATTATTTTTAAATTTACTAAAAATATTCACCAAACTCTTTTACTTTTCCTTATGGAAAAAAGAAAATACTATCACAACAAAAAGGAGACTTAAAAAAATGAAAAAGATTACTGTTATTCCATCTTCCCCCCCCCCCTTCCTCCTTCCCCTGAGGCCAGCTTCACAATTCCAGTGTTTTGAAGGGGAACTATTCTGGAACTGGAGTGGGGGTTAGATTGGGGGATTTCGTTCTGCAAGGCTATGTGTCTGCTAAAACAAAGGGAAAGGAGAATTCTTTGATATCTGGGGAATGTTTTTCTGAAAGAAGAGTCAGTAAGGAGAATAGGGGTTTCCCAGTCTGGCTCTGCAGAGTCCATTGGCAGGGCAGTGAAAAGTAGGGAACAAGAGGGGAGGTACTATGGACTGAATGTTTATGTCCCCCCATTCATATGCTGAAGCCCTAACCACCTATGTGATGGTATTTGGAGGTGGAGCCTTTTGCAGTCAGTCATGAGGTTGGAGTCCCCAAGATGGGATTAGTGTCCTTAAAAGAAGAAGAGACTGGAGCCCTTTCTTTCTCTCCACCAGATACAGCAAGAAGGCAGATGTGCTAAAACCAGGGAAGTGCGTTCTCACTAGACACTGAATCTGCTGGCACCCTGATCTTGGACTTCCATCTCCAGTACACTGAGGGAATGAATGTTGTCTAAACCACCCATGATAATTTGTTGTAATAGCCTGAGCTAAGACAGAGAGAAGGCTGAGTGGGGCAAATTCAGTTTCCTTCTTTTAACTGGACAATCTCCACTTTTGGGAAACAAGAAGTTATGTCCTTTTATTCAAACTATGTGTGTGTCTCTATTGGCATTCCCCAGGCTTATTATTTGGTATCAGGGCTCTGCTGTCATTTAATGCCAAGTACAATTTAATATTTGGGGGAAAAAAGATTATAGTCTAAGAAATTGCCAAAATGTCCTGTCTCCTAATTACTGTTATCACAGAAGAAAGAACAGAGAAGAAAGTAGATTAAAAAAAGACTACACGTAATGAAAAACAATAATTCTATCTTCTCCTCTTCCTTCTTTTTCTTTTTCTTCTTCCTCTTCCTCTTCATTTTTTCGTATGGGCCATTGCACTTGCTACTGTGAAATCGAATGATATATACCTACAGGAATTCTTCTAGAAAGAGCTACTCAGTAAGAGGAAATTCATAATAAGTGCATTCAGAAATTACAGCTCTGGCATGAGTTTTGGGTGACCTGATGCAAAGGATCATCCATAGCCATGAAAACTCAAGAACAGAGAATTCAATGAGTATATTTAGAAGGGTGCTATCCTCTCCTGCCAGAGAATCTCCCTGGACATGAATGGCATCTCTGTTCTTGTTTGGAGTAACTGCTTCTCCTAAACAAGCAAAACTCAGGCTAACAGATCTGTGTGTCTCATCAGTACAGACCATCCTGTAATAGATGGAGGGGTATTTTTGTTAATGATACCCATCAGTGTCTTTTGAGTAGGTTAATAGTATAGAATGTAATCATAAATACAGATTATCGGGGCACCTGGGTGGCTCGGTCATTAGGCATCTGCCTTCAGCTCAGGTCATGATCTCAGCATCCTGGGATCCAGCCCTGCATGGGGCTCCCTGCTTAGCAGGAAGCCTGCTTCTCCCACTCCCACTCCCCCTGCTTATGTTCCCTCTCTTTCAAATAAATAAAATCTTTTAAAAAATGCAGATTGTGATGGCATGCAGTATTATCATTTTGAAAAGAGGGAATTAAACTAGGGAACTCCCTTCTGTGTATTAGACGTTCAAAGCAAAATCTATCATGGTCTGAGCACCTCAAAGGGTGTTTGGTCTATTAACTGAGGAGACCTGGGTTTTATAATAAAAAGGTACCTTATGATAGAAAACTATGCCCAATACTCTGCTGTTTCTGGTGATTTTGAGAGACACTAGCATGGAGAGGCTAAGAGAGGGGGTGGTGGAAAGAACATGGGCTTAGGAATTTGACATGGCCAGATTGAATCCCAACTCTTAACAGAGTCCGCTGGGCAATTTGTGAAGCCGCTTTGAGTCCTGTTTTCCCCCCTTCGTAAAATGAGAACAAAACTACCCGGTTCACAAGGCCAAAAGTGATATGGAAATCATCTTGCATACCCATGCCTGGCCCACAGCAGACACTCATATATATTGGGTTTCTTCTTCTTTTCTCACTGTTCAAGAAAGGATGTATTAACAGAACTGGAGGTTAAGGGAAGGGATTCAATTAGGTCTCCTTTTGGACATTTATCTGCATGGTCCCAAACCTGGAGAAATGCTACAGGTAAGCATCCCATCTTCAGATTCTATGCAAGTGCACGTGGGTCCCGGGTGTTACCCTGCCTGGTGATGGCACTGTCCATGCGCAGTCATGAGACCTTCAAATGAAGAAGGTTTTAGAAAACTTTGAGTTCCATTTCTTTTGGAGATAAAGTAGGGAAAAATCCATTTTCTTGGAAATTCTTGCAATCTGGCAAGCATTTTGAAAATTGACAGAAGCATTGAAATTGGCTTGGAATTATCAAGAAGACTTGCTCCATTTTAAATATTAGGCTTCCTGATGAGATTTCACTGAAGAAAGATTTCCATGGCATCAAGGAATTTGTAAACCACTGGCCTTGTACGAGAAAGCCATAGTTTGAGAATGAAGAAGCCTGCACTAGACTAAGTTCTGTCACTCACTTGCTGTGGGACATTCCACTGCTGGGAGTTACTTTCCTCCAATTTAGAATGGGGAAAAGATAATGTATTCAGGGTATGATAGACGGTTTTAAAACCTAAAGTGGTACATACATCTTAGAGAACCTCTTAACACCCCAAGTTCACTTCCTCCTCAGTAGAAGTTTTACTGCTTAAATTATCCCAATATCATAATTGGCTTGATGATGTCTCAAAACACAGCTGAAACTAATTAGTTCAGTGTGGACGAAACTTCTTTGTTTACTTATGCTTTTTTAACATTAGGCATTAAGAAGTTTCTAGTTCCTGAAGTTAAAGAAAATTTATTTTTTGCACGAATTTGTTTCTCGTCAATTCCAAAAGCTATTTTCATGGACCAAATCCCAAGAATAACTAGAAAAAAATTTCCCCCATCCCAACTAATCGGTGTTTCCTGTGAGCTCATCAATCCAATTCAACTGAAGGCAAAAACTACCTCTGTTTAATTAGAGTATGTGGGACACTGTGTCTATTTGTACCAGCTTTTCTAGCACACAATGTGTAAACATTAGACAAGACAGGCATTGCAAACTTATACTGTGAAAACACCTATCTAAATATCTTCACAACATGAAATGTTTGCCAGAGCGGTGCTGTATAATTAATCAGGATACTTGTGAACATTTGTAAAAGCATTGTGCAGTAAACGTAAATATTTGATTACTTAATATATGTAAACATAATATGAAATGTAATACTGATTTGAAAGCTGACATTAATTGTCGATAGACTCTTGATTGTAAGCTATTAATTTACCATAACTTCTGAGAGTCCTGTTTAAAATCCAGTAATCCAAAGAGTTGTAACCTATTACAGTCAGTTTAGGAAAGGTAAATAGTGACCATTTTAATTTTAAGCTTTTGTCTTGTTCCTGATACACAGCCCTTACGAACATGAAATCATAGTATGAAATACCTTTCCTCTTTTTGAAAACTGGTAGGTAGGTAGAATACAGTTTCCAGGAGGTTTCTATAGAAGCCAGATTTGAAGCTGAAAGGAGTCCAGGAATTTTCAGTTACGAGTTTGGTATGAAGATACAGTTTGTGACATTTATATTTTTACTCAAAGGAGGATTTTGTTCCAGAAAAATTTTCAGCCACTTGGGCTGAAGAATCCAGTCTGTGAGGAGGAGGGGGGGTGTCTCCACAATGGTTTTCAGTCTTTGTTGGGAAGAGGAGATACAGAGGGAGGAAAATCCTTCAGTCCCTACCTTCCTACCTCAGCTCATCGAGATGATACTCTGGCCACCTGGGGACCTCCTCAATGTTCTCATTACACAAGGAGTCATTAATTTGATTGGCCAGAATTTGAAATTTATCAGACCATATTCACAGGGGGCAGGGCTGTTCGTGGCCCATCTACCTGTGCCCCAGTGGCTCATTAGCCTCCAGGTCTGCCTGGCAGGAGCTGGCGGAGTTCCTTTCTCCCTCTTTCTGTAGGATGCCTCACCACACAGAATCCAAGATTCAGATTCAAGGTAGGAAGCCTCACATTTACCTTTGGTTCTAAGTCACATTTTCCTATCCAGATTACCTGAAATCCTGCCTCTTCTAGTTTTCAGCTACTTACCTAGATTAATGAGTTGTTTCATTTGTCTAATTACCACTATTGGTGCTGTCAGAACCTGAGGGGGGAAGAGACAAGTAATAGGGAGTATTTTGGGGAGAAGGAACATAGAGGTATTTGGAAGGAGTCTTCTCCAAGTGATCACAAAATGGATAACCGGGGAAGAAAAATTGAATGCAGTGTTTGCTTTCCAAATTAATCTTTTATATTTGATGTGTAAATGTACATTTGTATGTGGGAAACAGAGAAAAGCATAAAATGAGAAACAAATATCTGCATCCGACCAAGCAGGAATGGTGATAGGAATGGCGATTTCCACTTCTGTCTCTGAGCACCCTTCGGCCACCTCTAGGTGGTTGGCTTCCCCACACGGTTCTGCTTAGACTCAGCTGCTGGTCGGAGTACAGGTGTTAAAGACCTCATTAGCACAATTTTGCTACTCACTTGGAGAACTAAATACTCTCCAGTGACTCTTAAGTTTTCCCAACACAAGTCATGTCTCCAGCCGGTGAGTTCGGAGTTCTGGAAGTTTGTGTATCTCGGCTGCTCTCCTCTGGGAACGTTCTGGTTTGCCTTTCAGAAAGGACGTCAATAAGTTCCCTGTGCTGAGCCTGGCTGTTCCTGATCTCCTGACAGCATCTTACCTGTCCGCTGTCTCTGTGGGACAGGGAGTTACTATCTCTCTTTATCCTTTCTCACACCTTTAGTAGAAAGACAAGAAGCCACGGATTAAGTCTTCACGGCTCATCCTAAATTGTCCAAAATGAGGCGCCAGCAGAACAGAGAATTGTTCAACTTCTCTTGTCCTGTTGCTGGCTGAAATGCTGGTGGAAGATGGTCCTTTTTTTTTCTTTAATATTTATTTAACATAGAGAGACACAGTGAGAGAGGACGCAAGCAGGGGAGTGGGAGAGGGAGAAGCAGGCTTCTCGCCAAGTAGGGAGCCTGATGTGGGGCTTGATCCCAGGACCCTGAGATCATGACCTGACCTGAAGACAGACGCTTAACGACTGAGCTGCCCAGGCGCCCCGAGGATAGTACTTTTATAAGTGTTGAGGAGCAGGACCTAGAAAAGCCAGAATCTCAAGCCTGGTTTTGGGCCTAATGTGCTCCAACATGTATGTGTCCACAGGTGTGTTAACAGTGTTTCAAAAAATCAGGACAAGGTCTGAAAAACTCAGTTCAAGTAACAGAAGAAAAAAAAGTCATTTTCCCCACAAATATATTTTCTCTCAACATTTTTGCAATAAGTCACATTAAGTTACATAGTTTCTTTTGGACCACTCCTTTTCTGTTTCTTCTCAGCCTCCTCCTCCTAAGCTTTGGTGTCTCCAAAGTCCCATTTTTAATTCTTCATCTTTCTCTTTTCAAATTCCATCTCAGGGTCTTTCTGGTTCCCTTTGGCTTTAGTTGCCATTGCTCTGCTAAAGCTCCCTAGACCCTCCCTGCCTGTTCCTGAAATGCAACATAGCAAAATTAATAAGAGTGTATGTATTTTCAAGTCCCAGAGCTACACATTGTTGCTGTGCGCCTATGGGAAAGTTTTTCGGTCTCCATCTCCTCATACCTAGAGGGGGAGTGACACATGAGACAGTACCTGATGGCACTTAAATGTAAGTGACAGTATGCTGGCCAAATATTATCTCAGGAATGTTTGTTTATTAGAAAATGTCTTTATTTTGTTTTGATTAAAATCAATTTGTTTCCTGTATCTTTTGAAAAAGTAATATATGCACATGTAAAATTTTAAAATGTACTGATGAAGTCTCTGTTAACTGTTAATTTTCAACCATCTTTCCAGAAGAAACCACTTTTTCATGCCTCAGGTTTTCTAGCTGCCACAATATTTTCTTCTATGGACATATGACAATTTACTATCCAACTTGCAGATTTCAGGTTAATTTCAATTTTTATTATTAAAGTTAATGGTGAACAAGTTTGAATGTAACTTGGAATAGATTCCTAGAATTGATATCAATAGGTCCAAGGATATATGCATGTTTTGTGATCGGGTTATTTTGAGCTAGAATTTATATATAGTAAAAATTAACAAACTTCCCTTGTGCCTAGTGATGTGTTGGAGCCAGGTTATAGCAGCTTGTGAAAGCCGATTGTTAAACTTTAAGGGATATTCTAAGCCAGTTGTTAAAAGCAGTCATTACTTAAATTACATAAGCCTAGAATCCAACACATTATATTTTTAAAAGGATAATAAGTACTACCTCACTGCTTCCTAATTACTTTAGACTGCTCAATTATCTATGGTTGTGAAGTTGTTTCTGTTGCATCTGTGTGGTAAGAATACTATATAATATTGTGCATCTCTTCCCAACATTATTTTCAGTATTCCTACATCTGTAGCTTAAAATTGGCCAAAGTGGGAACATTTATACTAGGGTAATTGGCAAGTGCTACATATCAGAAAGTTTCTGTTTCGAGAGTTTGTTGTGAAATATTTTCCAGGGTACTATTATTTATACTCCTCTGTAGTCAGTCCTTTCTCCAACCTTCAGCCCCTGGCAATGATGGATCTGTTTCCTGTTCCTATAGTATCGCCTTTTTCTTTATCAAAGACAAAACGTAGCCTTTTGAGTTTAGCTTCTTTTTACCTAATGCATTTGACATTCATCTATTGTGAATATCTATAGTTTTTCCTTTTCATTGCTGAGTAATATTCTATTATGTGGATGGATATACCACAGTTTTTTTATCCATTCCTCTGTTGATTGATGTTTGAGCTGTTTCCAGTTTTTGGTGATTATGAATAAAGCCATTGTAAATATTAACATACAGATTTTTATGCAAATATTCATTTTCATTTGTCTTGGGTAAATATGTAGGCATGAGATTATTTGGTCATATGATATTATGCATGTTTTATTTAATAAAAAACTGTCAAACTCTTCTCCAAAATGGCTATGCCATTTTGCATTCTGACAGGTAAGGTATAAGATTTCTAGTTGCTCTGTATCATTGCTAACCTTCACTTTGGTTGGTTTATAAGTGTTAGACATTCTAACAGGTGGGTAGTGGCATCTCATTTTCATCATGGGATTATTGGTCTGCCATAACTTATTACATGGTTCTTAAAAGTGGAATTCTTTACTTTAGTTTTTGAAGAATATTTTCACAAAAAGCATAATTAGTAAGTTGGCTTTTTATTTTCATTAAGAACTTTGAAGATGTTATTCTGTTGGTTTTTGCTTTCAGTTTTTCTCCTGACAAGTCAATAGTATTATTATTGCTCTTTTGAGGGTAATATGTCATTTTTTCTGTATCTGTTTAAGAGTTTGTTTTTGCCTTTGGTTTTTAGAAGTTTTATAATGATGTACTTTTGCACAATTTGTGTGTATGTGTGTGTGTGTGTATCCCACTTGTGGTTTGTTGTACTTCTTGCATCAAAAAAATTCATAGCTGTTACCTCTTCAGATATCACTTCCTTCAAAATCTTTCTTTTTTTACTTTTCTGATTCTGATTACCTGACTTTCAGAAATTTTAACCTTGTATTATGTTCCTCGATCTATTTTATCCACTTCCATCTCTCTACCTCTTCATCTAGATATTTTCTTGTATTTTTTACTGTTTTGACCTGACTGTTAAAGCTATCTATGGTGTCTTAATTTTAAGCAGCTATTTTTCGTTCTCTTCACTTTAATATTTGTTATAATCACCATATCTTCTCAAATTCTCACTCTTGTTATTTAATTTCTCAAATATATTAATCATGGTTATTAAAAAGCTGATAATTCCAGACATGGACTTTATAATAGCTATTATATGGATCAGGTTATCTAGTCTGATTTTTTTTCTTTGTCTTCAGTCAAGATGTGTATTTTTTGTATGGTTTATTGGTTTTGTTTGAGCATTGAATCTTGTATATGGGACACTATGGAGATAATTTAAGTCTCTTGATAATATAACTTTAACTTTCACCAGAGAGAATTTATTTTTGCTTTTGAAAGGCAACTAGACTTGAATAAAACCACCTTAATCCAACCAGGGAATAAGATAATCAAATCTAGGCTTCAGTTTTTATGAGGTCTGGTTTGTTTCCAAGCCACACTTATTCCTAATGTGTAAATTTTGGGGGTCCCAAATGAAATCCAGGGGTGTATACCAAGTCCATTCCACCTTGGTGGGCTTTGAAACTTCAATTTTCAGCACCCTCTGTCCCCAGTCCTATGAAACTACTGAAAACTATTCTACTTCTTAATCTCTCAGGCACTGATATTGAAACCAGTAGTCTGTTCTCTGAGGGAAACAATTGCCCCAAATGTCAGACCATGACTCTTGGCTTTCTCCTTTTCTTGATCTTGGCCCTCTAAATGCTGACACTCTCAGTAGCTCTCAGATGTTCAAACAGAATTTTAAAACGTATTTTGTCTAATTTTCTGTTTTCTCAGTAGAAGGGTGGACCCCAAAAGTCCAGATGTTTTTGGATACAGTACTCCATCAGTAGACCTAGAAAACTTCCCAGGTGATTCTGATGGGCAGCTGCAGTAGTAAACTATATACACATAGCATAAATGGCATGCAAGAGTCTTTGTTCATGGATTCCTTCAAACCCATGTAGCCCAACATTCTAGCATAGCCCTTCTGCACCCAGTGACCCCCACCCCATGCCTTCCAGCCCAATGGAGCTACTTATGGTCTCTGATGTGCCAGGCGACTGTGCTCTCTTTTATCTTCAATGCTTTGCATCTGCCATACTTCTTTGCCTGGTCCATGCCTTTATTCATCCTTTATATCTCTTTCTAAGTGTTACCTCTTCATTTACTACCCTTAACTTTGCATCAGTTTATGAGGCAGGGTGCCCAGCTTACTGGAGCTGTTTGTTGCTTTAAAGGTAAGACTAGGTCCTCTGAACTATTCCCTCAGTCTGAAGTCCTATTTACTTCCCTTCGAGATGCTGTCCATTTCTACCTCTTCTGTTCTGCCACCACCTGACACCTAGTCATTAAGGCTGCAAGCTTCTTGAAGGAAGGAACTAAGGTGCTTAAATCATGACTACTGAGTTAAATTAAATGAAACCTAGTTTTCAAACATAACAAAATTTCAGGAAAGTAAGACTACATCAGAAAACTGTATCTAAATAGTCTTGGTTAAATTCAGTCCATATTTACCTGATCAATTATAGAGAAAAATAATATCTTTCTCCACTGTGTATGAAAATGGTGTTCAATTCTTAGTCTATTGATTATTCTGTGCTTTCTAACAAGAGCCTTAATAACTTTACTTCATATTTGCTATGTGTCCGACATTATGCTATCTTTCTCCATGTGTTTTTCCATTTAATTCTCACAATAATTCTGAGTGGTAGATGCTGTTATTATTAAGGCTAAGAGGTTAAGTAATCTTACCAGGATCATGTATCTGGTGAGTGGCTGAGCCAGGACACAAATCAAAGTATATCTGACTCTAAAATCCATGCCTGTACAACACTATTTTAAACACTGGTGAGAAAAGCATAACTCTAGGGTCAGCTACGCCTGGGCTCAGACCTCAGTTCTATCAGTAATTAATGGTGTGTCCTAGGACAAACTAATTGAACTTTTAAATCCTCAGTTTCCTTGTCTATAACAACAGACTTCAATACCTCCCTGGAAAATTCCAGTGAAAATGTATGGCATGTCAGGCGTGTTATAGGTGCTAGGTAAATTGGACACACACACACACACACACACACACACATTTTGTCTATGCTATTTCTTTTATTGTTGACTTTTTTACACCATTATTTGGCTACATCTACTTTAGTTACTTATGCATTCTTATTCTATACTCCAGGCTAAGCTAGCATGGTTTCAAACTTCATTGAATTACTTACTTACCAGTAGTGACATATTTATTATCAATTGCACAATTGCTTTATGTAGTTCTAGTAAAACATTACTTCAAGTGTAAAATATGTCTAGTTAAGAACAAATTACCCATGCTAATAAACAAACTTGACACAAGCCATTATTTACTGAGCTTAAAGCTGTATTTGTTGAAAGCCTCGAGTCATTTCATTTTTGCTGAAGACTCATATTTAAGTAATTGTGTAATATGGCCATTCATTACTGTCAAGCTACACTTCTCTCTGCCTTTACAACAAAGAACACAGCCCAGCATTTGGTGCATGTTCCACAGAATTACTTCTCATTGGGAAAGAAAGCCAGAGATTTCTAAGAATCCTAGATGAAAGGATGAAGTAATGGATTAGGCACTGCATTCATGAACTGGTTATATAGCAATCATATATTAGGACATTTGCTTTCAGTCTGTCCACCTAGGTTTATCTCATCACCTTGATTAAAAACAAAGCAAAAAAAGAAAAAAAGAACACATTAATAACAGTTCCCTCGGGTAGTTTAAATATCAAGTTTTGTTTAACAACTAATTTCTGCACATTCAGTTGACACACTCATACAGGGGGCCCATCTGTGACACAGAAGTGTGTAAGGACACCTGCAGACCATTTATGAGAGAGAAGGCTATAGCAAAGGGCTTCGTTTCCTAAACTTTTCTGATAAGATCATCTTGGGCCCTGGTTAAATGCACAGCTGCCCAGGCCTGGCTTCTAGAGATTCTGATTTAATGGGCCTTGGCATTTAGAGATCTCACAAGAAGACCAGGTAGCTTTTTAAAACTTTTCCTCTGGTACATTTGGAAAACACTGTTAAAAAGATTTTATGTGCTTTAAAAATACTACCTTTTTGAGAAAATGAATGCAATCCATCCCCTTGTGCTGAAGTATGTACATAAGATTCCACAGGCTCTACCTTCCAATGAGTGCCTCTCCATAAATGGGCTTCTCTACAAAGCATGCTACACTAAGTTTATCCAAGGCCATTGGAGAAAAGAGATGGATTTGTGGAAAGAGCTTTGGAAAAGGGACTGGAAGCCATAGCTCACCTTGATAATGACAGGGGCTCCAAACCTCATAAACCATTTTCTGGGTGGATTCAGCACTGGAATGGCTCAGCATTAGATCTGAGAAAAACCCACTTATCTGCCCAACAACAGTTGCTACACTTTTAAGCAAAATACTCTTCTGTTTTTTCTGGGTATTATGTTTCTTGTTGCCTGGCTCCAACTGGTTGAAACAGGGATCGATGGGGAAAGCAAGAGCTAAGACATGAGGAACAAGCTGCCTTTGCAAAGCCTTGGTGGAAATTTTATCCAGAAATAACAGTTCCTCTTGGATGGAGGTAGACCAATCCAAAGAAAACCCCTTTTGGACAAGAGTAAATGCTAAGGTACCAAGATAAGGCAGTATTTTCAATGTTAGCCTTATTGAAAGACACCGGCCAATTGTTGTTTAGGCCTCCTGAGTGACTGTAGCCACAGAGATATCTTGCTTATTACAATTTTGTGAGCTCTTGAAATGGAGGCTTTTCTGCAAAGAAATATGTAATATAAGCACACAACCCTCCAAAACTGGGCACTGACCCCATGTCAACCAACAATCATGAGAGAGCTGTGAGTCCTGGGAAGTTCAGCATATAGCATAATTAGTGACTTTGCCTTTAATCCAGAAACCTGACTGCATAGTTGAAAGTTTATGTAATTTTCAGTTTATATAATGACCAGTACATCACAGCATCATCTAACTAGAACAGATGCTGGCTATCAAATACCAGCTTTGTTTAGTGCTCTTAGTTGAGATGACAGAATGTACTCTAACTAGTTAAAGTGAAAGGGGTTTATTTAGAGGTGCTGAAAGTTCACCTGGTCACTGTGAGGGCTAACGAATGGACCCTGATTGAGTCTTCAGGAGATGTCTGAAAACAGTGCTGCAGAGCTGAATAGTTAAGGAAGCTGCCACTTCCAACATATCAAAACTGAGGAGTCAGGGAATGGCTGCTGTAGCTCCTGGCTCCGGATCATAATGCCCGCACCACAGTCCGTACAGGCAAAATAGGTGCTCTGTGACTCACCTGTCTCCTTACACATAGTGAATACTGTAGTGTGGCACTCAAATTCCTTTGAGGTCTGAGGCATGATCCTGAAGCATGGTTCCCCAGATGCCAGGAGTGGTAGCTATAACTCACAACTAGGAATTTCCCTTGGCCACAGGAAGCTGCCTAGCCCAAAGTATACCTTTCACACCATTGACTTGTTGTTGCAGGGGTACAAGAGCTAGCCTGCTTGTCTCTATTAGGGATAACTCTGGAGGGTCATCCGAGCTACAGAGCATCCCATAGACTCTGCTGAAGCCTCCGTTTAGCTTCTTTTTTCCATCAGACACAAGTGTGTGCAATTATTTTAATGTACAATAAGGCCTGAGTTGCAGCCAGGGCTCCTGACTCACAGTTAAATCCTAAGATGATGTATAGAATATAGCATTCATAGGGGCAAAAGAAAAGGGCAGCCTAAAAGAGTATTGCTCAATCTGTACAATCAGAAGAAATCAAGAGTGGGTGGTTAGGAGACTGTGGGCAGTAGACCCATACATAAAGATGACCTCGTGCTCAGTTCCTAGACTTGAACTGATTCTCAGATCTGGAACCCACTGGTTGGAGGAAAAGCTGGGTCACCAGGAAGGATGATTCCACAGCACCGTGATAAGTGTAATATGGTAATGATTCCACCCTTCCTCTCCCCTCCTCCCCAAAAGGACCAACTTACTTGTGTATCTATATCCTGGGGAAAGGAAAATACTCAGACATTTTGAGGACTAGTGTACTGAACTTCAAGTTAATTTTGGTAGCTGGGGACCTGAAGCAATAGGACCCATCTGTTAGATATGGGAGCTGGGGAATAAATGGAGTTCTGGGGCCGATCTGACTCCTAGTGGATCACTGGGTCCACAGGCCCTACTGGATACTTCAGTGGTCCCTAAGTCAGTATTTTGAATGGACATGCCTAGTAATTGACAAGACTTCCACACTAATTTCTTGGCCTGTGAGGGTAGAGCTATCGTGGAGGAGAATGGTAAATGGAAGCCTCTGAAACTGCTTCTCTCTTCCTGCCAAGACTAAAGAAAAAAATATCACATCCTAGGGCCAGGCAACAGAGATAAATGCCAAGACAAATACTTTGGAGGTTTTAGTGAGTCTATTGAGTTCCAGAGGATAGGAGATAACCCATGAAGTTCAGAGACTCCCACATCAGTACAGTTTTCAGGCTCCAGGGCTTGCCAGGGCATCTATTCCAAAGTAAGGGACAAATTAGTGCCTTTTGCACTTCCCACTGCTAGGAAGGAAGCACAGTGCCTGATAGACTTTTTGGGTTTTGGGTGCAGCAAATTCCACACTTGGGAATATTTCTGAATCCATTTATTCAATGACAGGGAAGCCTGCCCGCTGGAGGAGTAGAGGTGGAGTGGGAAGTGTAGGGCAGTAAGAGGCTATACAGGAGGACCAGGCTTCTATAGCACCCTGGTTACTTGAGCAATACCAGGGAACTAGAATAGAGCTAGCTGTGGAGAAAACAAATGCCTAAATGGGAGTTTGGGGCAGTTTTATCCCTTTGGGGGAATTATAACTTATCACCTAACAGGGCAATTGATATCTGCATCAGAATATTATTTTCCATTTGAAACACAGGTTCCTAGTATGCTACTGGACCCTGAACATGGGGCATTAAGTGGCCATCTGGTCAGCTGCCCCTCTACCATATCCACCAAGTCATATCGTTGGTGGTCCAGCAGCAGTCTATTGTAAGGTGGAAGTGGTGTATCTGGGAAGGCACAAATTAGCTGCATAAGCAGGTGACCCCCATCCCCATGTCATTTACCACTCTTACACTGGTGTCACATGGTGAGTCTTCTATTGCCAGCTGATAGAGGAAAAAGGCGAAACCTCATTCACACATAAGGTGCTGTCTTCTAGGACACAATATACTCAAATTCAACAAATGTTATATGGTCCTGTGACCCCAAGAGGTAGAATGCATTGCCTAAGACCTGAGAGGTTGAAGCAAGAGCACCCCAGATTACCACACTCCCGGTAACCCACTTGAGGAATTTGTGTATTCTATCCCTACACCTGTAGGCTGTATGGCTCTTCATGCCTAAAGACCAGCATTCAAGGAAATGGGTTACCATATGGGAATAACTGGCCTTGATCACCAGGTAGAGGTAGGGAGCTACTACAATTCTGGCATTGTGATGATTGACATCTTTTGGTATGATCCTGTGCAATTCTGATAATTGATGGATAAGCTATTGTCTGAAAAGAGCATGCTGACCAAGGATTCAGACTTTCAGGTCTGAAGATTTGGTGAACCACCTAGACTAGAAGAGGTAGTAGCTAAGTGCAAGCAATCTAGCATGAGCAGAGAAGGGAGACTGCATCTGTTGTGGCCTTAAACAAGTTGTATCAAGGGGGACTATAGTTCCTAGGATCAACCTCTTTCATAAATTTGCTCAGGAAATGAGACCAGCTAGAATCCCAGAGAAGCTGATGGGGTAAATACAGTATAAGCAGGTGGGTCTGAGTGGCAGAATGGTGCTCCACAGTGGGCTTTGAAGATCTGTGGCAGGCTATCTACATTTCCCCTTCAAGAAGCAGCTCGTTCTCGCAGTTACCAGGAGAGTTGACTGCTGGTGAGTCTGTCTATCTTTGCCCAAGTTCTGGCTTGTCCCTGGGAATAGCCCACATCTAGTAACTCATAGATGCAAGATACAGTATACTGGCCCCATCTGCCTCCGCTGCGGATACCTCTGATAGCCTTTCCAGCACAGAGCACCCTGTGGGGACTGGTCAAAGTTTCTTTACAACTACATTGCAGTTTAACTTTTCCAGACTCTGTTGTGCTGCTGCTTTCTTTTCCTCCCAGGTGTGGTTCTTGACACAGTCCCTAATAAATTTTCTATATACAAATCTTTGCCCAAGAATCTGTTTTCAGGGAACCCAGTGTAAGATGCCATATAACTTGACTATAAGTCTCGTGGTTTGCATCTGATGGCATGAAATTCTAACTGTGAGGGATCTGGGAAATATGGTGGTCAGCCTTGGAAACTGAATTAGAGGAAAGGATGCTTGAAAAGGGATAAACTGTCTGCAGAGGGAATATATCCACAGTATCTACCATCCAACCTACAAAGATGCATCTAAGAAGCCCATCCAGCATGCTGATCTGCCTTCAAAATTAAGAAATGGTGACTAATAATTAGTATTTCTTGGAACAGAGAGAATGCTTGCTTCTACTTCAAAGTCTTTGTTCCCTTAATGGTCAGCACAGAGCGGTTTCTCTTTTGGACTTGGCTAATAACTGCCAACAGGCCAAGTAGCAAATTGTTTAAATATGTGCCTAGAATGGATCGCTATCATGTGCAGTTGAGGACTTTATGAAGGACACCGATGTTCACTGATGATTTACTTTGTACCAGGCGTGGTGCGAGGTGATTTCTTGATGGATTCAGGAACAGCAACTTGATGTTTTGGATATTACCACCTAGAAAACTGGAAACGGAAATTTGGGAGTTAAAGTGGTGTTTCGCTTCATTCTGTGTTTGTACTAGAGTGGCAGCCGTGGGATTTGAACTTTCCTCTGACTCCTATCTTTCTATAATACTATGATGTCTATCCAAAAGTAGAGAGCAAGTCTTGCTTTTCAACCAGAGTCTAATTGAGCTCCTTTATCCCTAAGATGAAACAAACTGTCATGATTTTATTTTTCCCCCCAAAATATTTCTGTCATGTGTGGCCTCACTGTTGTGGAGTGTATCCTGGGCAGTTGTCCATCTTCAGTGCCATTGGCCATGATGGGAATCAGTCTACATTGTCTTGGGAGGCTGGACATACTCCAAAACCATCCCCATGAGAACAGCCAAGGGCTTGGAGCCTGCTGAAATCAGGGCAGAGGGGGTTTTTTTGTGTCTTAAAAGCAGTGCACAGTTGTTTCACTATTCTTTGGAGGACACGAGCTTAAAGGCAACACATGCAGCTGCACCGTCATAAGCAACTTCGTCATGCCAAAGGAAAAGAGGTCAAAACCTCTGTTGGCGAATTAGAAAGCAATTTGAAACTTGTCAATTACTTACCTGAACATATGGTAAGAATTTTTCCCATCTCTGCTTAATCTTGTCTGAGAATTGCACTTATGGGATAAGAACCAACATTTACAGAATACCTACTATGTACTGGGCACTGAGCGAGGCAGCTCTACAAATGAATTCTCAATCACATTGTGAGTTGGGCATTGTTATTCAGCATTTATGGATAAGGAGATTGGATGTGGGGCAATTTAGTAAATTACCCAACATCTGCACACTAAGAAATACCAGGCTGAGTTTTGAATCCAGTCTATCTGTCCTGAAGTCCATGCTTTGTCTAACACACTAGAGAGAAGCGAGACAAGGTGAGTATTGCTGAGTTCGTTGCATCCATGGACCTAGAACTTCCTCAGAACTGAAATGCATTTGCTGTGTCTATGTTAGGAATTGAAGGTGGTTTTGCAGCTTCTCTCTGGAAAGGATGTGTTCACAGATGGTGTATAGATTTCTCAGCCAAGAGCTCTCAAATGTTACGTGAATACACTCTCCTGAGGAATTCACCAAGCACACTGGGTTTTGTGCCTTAGAGGACACAGACACCTGCACACACACGCTCACCCTCCGCCCTGCCCGCACTCACACAGATGCACATTTTCTCCCATTCTCTCACATGCGCTCCCTCTCACAAACACACCTGTTACTGCCTCTCAACAAAGGCAGTTTTGTACTGTGAAAGCACCAATTCAGAAGGAAAACATAAACCATATGGAGGGAATGGCAGAAGGGAAGTTCTTAAGCAAATAAATAACATAACTTGTCTCATGAATTTTCCCATTTTCCCTTGGGGTATAAGTGAAGTAAAGGGAACTAGTGCCCACCTGCCCCAGTATTCTTGCCAACTGCAGTTTATTTCCAGTTTTAATGCAGAAAAGGAGCCCTTTCCTAGGACTATCCACTCAGTGGCAAAGGCAGGTTAAGCCTGGAAATGTCAGTTGCTAGAGAAACTGAGTAGCATACAAGAATTCAGAATATTGAGACAAATGAGGATATTCCTTTACTGAGATTAACTCCAAGCCCCAGATAACCAAGAGAAGATACAATTTTGATACCAGTTCATACAATTTTCCAATTGTAGTCCTGTAGCTGAACCATAGGTATATGTAAATATATAAGATAACAGAAAATAAACTATATTTTTAAAATTATCCCACTGGTTAAGCCTCTGCCTTTGGCTCAGGTCATGATCTCAGAGCCCTGGGATGGAGCCCTGCATTGAGCTCTCTGCTCAGGAGGGATCCTACTACCACCCCCACGCACCCCCCTCCGCCTGCCTCTCTGACTACTTGTGATCGCTCTCTGTGTCAAATAAATAAATAAAATCTTTTTAAAAAATTATCCCACTGAGTAGAAAATAACATGAAAAATCCTACAGGAAGTTTTCTAGTTGTTCTTCACAAAAATCCACAAGCTTAATGTGAGACACTCAGTTTAAAACTGCACAGTTAATAGAGTTTTACTTCCATTGTCTTTTGTCTATCCTTCTCATAGAGAAGAGAGAAAACTTGGCATAACATACAAGCAGATAAGGTGGCTGGTGAAGAAGAGAGAACCATGGAGTAGCTGGAGATGAGTTTTTAGTGGTCATTTTCCCAGCTCTCTCATTTGACAAAGAAAGACACAAACGGCCCAAAGAGCTTACCACGATGGCTCACAGAGTCAACAGCTGGCAAATGAAGAGTAGCGGGGTTTGACTCCATGTTCAGTGTATCTTCCTCTATATCACCCTGCCTAGAGTGGAATGTAAGAGAAGTTGGGTAAAAGGAAAGCCTGGAATTTTCCCCACAGGAATACTCTATCCATAAGAAAACATTAAAAATGATTGTCAAGTTGACATTGTCTTCAAAATAATCTGTTTCCCAGGATTCACATAGTTGTGACTATTTTAGAATACATTGGAGAAAAATTAATTCGCTCCATCCAGTGGCCCATAACGGATTGGATGGTGCAGTATTTTGCATTGCATGGCTCCTAACCCATTTTCAGGGAGGGTCCTGGGCACCAAGAAGGCTAGAAGCCAACATTTAGTACTTCTGTCTCAACTTACACTTGCAGGGTCCGCTATCCTCTCATCTTCTAATAATCATTCTCATAAAACAAGCCTACAACTGCCTTTTGTTATTTCTAATTCTCATTATTTTTGAAACACTCACAGTGCATTTTGAGTTAAACTGCCTTTATGAAACTGTATGGCAAAGCCTCAGCACAGTCATGCCTTTTGTAGAAGGTTCACACCATCCCTTTCCCCTTGTCACCAATATACTCATGAGTTAATAGGCACCCAAGAATCAGAATGCTTTCTGAAGTTACATGTGAGTTTGCTGAAAAGGTGGAACTTCAAGACCTCTGGGAATGATGAATAAGAAAGTATGAGTCATGCAGTTTATGGTGAGGGGATCTTATAGGGTTAGGTGGGGACAAAGGAGAGACCCTCTTCCCTTTCCACACATGACCAACTTTGTGATTCTCTCTCTGCCCTTCATTTTTCATAGGGGAACTATAAGAAAAGACAAAAAATAAATAAACCAGCTATGTTTTGGGGTATGGCAGAAATGGAAAAGCAAATCTAAAGTCCTTCAAAAGATGGTCTGAAACAAGTTCTTCCACACCACATCCCACTGCTGCCAGAAGACTGAAGGGGATGCTTAGGAGAACAGAGAGTGTTCATTTCACTTTGGCTGTGTGGAGACAGCAAAGAGAATTAGCAGATGGGAGGAGGGCTTTACATCATGATTCTTCACCAAGAATTTGGTGACTCAAAGATATAACATGAAAATCTTTCAGGCCATGTTTTTAATCTATTTACTCAAATGAATCCACATTCCTTTGAAACCAGTGAGTCACAGTTGCTGGCTGAAGTCATAGGGAAACTGAGGCGTGGGTATAGATGACATAAGCAAAGAAACCCCACACACAGGGAGTTGTATAAAGTTCCTTCTTTAAAGTTTTATTGCTACTTCACAAATTCAACCTAACTCAGCATACATAGGGATACAGGGCACTTATAAGGTCTCAATCAAATTGAGAGTTCAAATATTGGGATTAAAATTCTACCTCTGTTAATTTCTTTTTTTAGAAAAGAATTAATTTATTTGAGAGAGACAGAGCATGCATGAGAGAACATACAAGCAGGGTGGAGGGGCAGTGGGAGAAGCAGGTTCCCCAGGGAGCAGGAAGCCTGATGACGTGGGGGCGGGGGGTTGGGAGCCTTGATCCCAGGACCCTTGGATCGTGACATGAACCGAAGGTGGACACTTAACCGACTGAGCCACCCAGGCACCCCACTCTGTTGATTTCAAACTGGATGACCTTCTTCAAGGGGTCTGAGCTCTCTGAGCCTCAGTTTCCTCAACCATAAATTAGAGAGAAATTGTGGGAGTTAGTTGGGGATCAAATAATGTCAGATGAAAGCACTGTGAGGTTGTTTAATAACTGTAAAAGACAATTGCAGGGACATGGGTCATTATCACTGCTACTCCTCAGAGGTCTGTTCTCTCGAAGGAAAAAACCAGGGAGTCCTTGCATTGATTTTTTTTAATTTATTTATTTTCAGCATAACAGTATCATTATTTTTTCACCACACCCAGTGCTCCATGTAATCTGTGCCCTCTATAATACCCACCACCTGGTATCCCGACCTCCCACCCCCCCACCACTTCAAACCCCTCAGATTGTTTTTCAAAGTCCATAGTCTCTCATGATTCACCTCCCCTTCTAATTTACCCCAACCCCCTTCTCTCTAACTCCCCATGTCCTCCATGCTTTTTGTTATGCTCCACAAATAAGTGAAACCATATGATAATTGACTCTCTCTGCTTGACTTATTTCACTCAGCATAATCTCTTCCAGTCCCGTCCATGTTGCTACAAAAGTTGGGTATTCATCCTTTCTGATGGAGGCACAAGACTCCATAGTGTATATGGACCACATCTTCCTTATCCATTCGTCCATTGAAAAGCATCTTGGTTCTTTCCATAGTTTGGCGACCGTGGCCATTGCTGCTATAAACATTGGGGTACAGATGGCCCTTCTTTTCACGACATCTGTATCTTTGGGATAAATACCCAGGAGTGCAATTGCAGGGTCATAGGGGAGTTCTATTTTTAATTTCTTGAGGAATCTCCACACTGTTCTCCAAAGAGGCTGTGCCAACTTGCATTCCCACCAACAGTGTAAGAGGGTTCCCCTTTCTCCACATCCTCTCCAACACATATTGTTTCCTGTTTTGTTAATTTTGGCCATTCTAACTGGTGTAAGGTGATATCGCAGTGTGGTTTTAATTTGAATCTCCCTGAGGGCTAGTGATGATGAACACTTTTTCATGTGTCTGATAGCCATTTGTATGTCTTGATTGGAGAAGTGTCTGTTCATACCTTCTGACCATTTTTTGATATGTTTGCCTGTTTCGTGTGTGTTGAGTTTGAGGAGTTCATTATAGATCCTGGATATCAACCTTTTGTCTGTACTGTCATTTGCAAATATCTTCTCCCATTCTGTGGTTTGCCTCTTTGTTTTTTTGACTGTTTCCTTTGCTGTGCAGAAGCAAATACAGAAAGGGAAATTAGAGAATCGATTCCATTTGCTATAGCACCAAGAACCATAAGATACCTGGGAATAAACCTAACCAAAGAGGTAAAGGATCTGTACTCGAGGAACTATAGGACACTCATGAAAGAAAATGAAGAAGACACAAAAAGATGGAAGACCATTCCATGCTCTTGGATCAGAAGAATAAACATTGTTAAAATGTCTATACTGCCTAGAGCAATCTATACTTTTAATGCCATTCCGATCAAAATCCCACCGGTATTTTTCAAAGAGCTGGAGCAAATAATCCAAAAATTTGTATGGAATCAGAGGAGACCCCGAATCGCTAAGGAAATGTTGAAAAATGAAAATAAAACTGGGGGCATCACGTTACCTGATTTCAAGCTTTACTACAAAGCTGTGATCACCAAGACAGCATGGTACTGGCATAAAAACAGACACATAGACCAGTGGAACAGAGTAGAGAGCCCAGATATGGACCCTCAACTCTATGGTCAAATAATCTTCGACAAAACAGGAAAAAATATACAGTGGAAAAAAGACAGTCTCTTCAATAAATGGTGCTGGGAAAACTGGGCAGCTATATGTAGAAGAATGAAACTCGACCGTTCTCTTACACCATACACAAAGATAAACTCAAAATGGATAAAAGATCTCAACGTGAGACAGGAATCCATCAGAATCCTAGAGGAGAACATAGGAAGTAATCTCTTCGATATCAGCCACAGCAGCTTCTTTCAAGATATGTCTCCAAAGGCAAAGGAAACAAAAGCGAAGATGAACTTTCGGGACTTCATCAAAATCAAAAGCTTGTGCACAGCCAAGGAAACAGTCAAGAAAACAAAGAGGCAACCCACAGAATGGGAGAAGATATTTGCAAATGACAGTACAGACAAAAGGTTGATATCCAGGATCTATAATGAACTCCTCAAACTCAACACACACAAAACAGACAATCATATCATAAAATGGGCAGAAGATATGGACAGACACTTCTCCAGTCAAGACATACAAATGGCTATTAGACACATGAAAAAATGCTCATCATCACTTGCATTGATTTTTAAAATTTTATAAAACATCTAATTGTGAAATCTTGAACAAACAGAAGCTTTTCCACTCTTTTAATTGAAAACATTGCTAAAATGTTCACTTGGCCCCTTTTCTTGCTTATTAAGTAGCACATAAAAGAAGAACAAAGTCTTGCTTTCAGCACCTTCAGAAGTCCCAGCATTACCAACAGGGACTAGAAATGTGAATGTGGAATGGGATTTCACAGGGAAGGAAGCATAAAAGAAACTGAGGCCCAGGGAGTTGGGGGCATATCCTCTAGTTCACCAGCATTTCTGCAGCAGAGCCCAGGCCTGCTAGGACTGTGCTGAGTGCCTCCTATCCTCCAACCTGCTCTTCAGCAGTCTTCTGACACTCCAGGATGGCAGCTCGTTCTTCCATTTGCTCGGGTCCAAGCCTCTGGGGTATTTCTTGACTCCTTTCCTTCTACCCTCCATATCTTTATACCTTTCACATCTACTCCATCAGCACATCTCATGGGCTTTTACCATCATGTTATCCGAGAATCCCCCTGCTCTTCATCATGTCCCTGCTGCCACTCCAGTCCAAGGAGCTGTCATTTCCCCACAGATTACTTCAGAAGCCTTCTTTCTTCTGTACCCATCTCAACGTGGCAGCCAGGGGGAGCCTTTTAAAGTCAGTCAGGCCAGTTACTCCTCTGTTCAGACTCCCCGGTGGCTTTCCACTTCACCCAGAATAGTCCTCATGGTAATCTATAAGCTCCTATATATTGTGATTCCTCATTTTCTCTGCCTCATCAAAATACTCTTCTTTTATTCTTTGCTTATCTTGTCATTGATCCTTAAACATGCCAGGTATTCTCTTGCCTCAGGTCCTTTGCACTTGCTGTTATAATTCTTGAAGTGTTCTTCCCTCAGACACCTGCAAGACTAGCTCCCTCATGTCTTTTTGGTCTATTTTTAAAAGTCACTTTCTCAATGAAAAGTGGCCTTTCCCGGCCATCCTGCGTAAACTTTCTTTCTAGGCCCACTCCAAACTTTCTATAACTAATTTTTGCTTTATTTTTCTATTAGCATTTATTGTTATCTATATGTTGTCTTATATTATCTATACTTATTGTTTTATTTTTCCTTCCCTACCAGAATGTGTGCTTCATGAGGGTAGGGAGCTTATATTTTGTCTAGAGCAGTGTCTAGCATGAAGTAAGAATTTAATAAATAATTGAATATGTGAATGAAGTGTCCTCAAGAAAACTCTGATCAAGAGGAGAAGGGAGTTGGGGTAAATTGGATAGGGAGGTGTACCACGAGAGACTATGGGCTCTGAAAAACAATCTGAGGGGTTTGAAGTGGCGGGGGGGTGGGAGGTTGGGGTACCAGGTGGTGGGTATTATAGAGGGCACGGATTGCATGGAGCACTGGGTGTGGTGAAAAAATAATGAATACTGTTTTTCTAAAAATAAACAAATTTGAAAAAAAATCAAAAAAAAAAAGAAAAGAAAAGAAAAGAAAACCCTGATCACAGTAGTTTAAACAGGGAGTAGAAATCTTACACAATTAAATGCTTCAGTTAGGCAGACTAGTGTTCAATAACAATGTCACCAGGAGCCCAGGTTCCTTCCATCTTTTCATTTCACCATCCTTAACTCATAGGTCTTCATTTGCAAACTTTGCTTCATGGTTGCAAAATGGTTGCTGTATCACCTGACAATACATTATATTTCTAAAGCAGAAAGAAAATGGAGAGGAAAATAAGAAATGGCACCATTAGGAAAGCAAAATCTCTCCGAGAAACCCTAACCTTATTATCATGAACCAGAATGTCGTTACATGGTCATCCCTCACTGTAACACCAAATAAAAACTGGAGTTTTGTTAGGAAGAAAGGGGCAATTAGAGAGTGAGTTTGCAGGGCAGGCAGCTCGCAACATTTGCCATAGAGCTTAAGTCATTGACACCCTTCAACATCAGCTCAGGCTTTTCTGCTTGGCAAGCTTGGAAGGGGGCTGATGAGACTTCAAGGCAAAGCAGGAGGATGTGGAGGAAGACTTAGAGCAGACTGTTGCTGGAGAAAAAAACAAACAAACAAACAAACAAACTTCAGTCCTAATCTGAGAGAGGAGCGATGGAGAGTAACACTTAAAACACTTCAGCAGCCATGTTCCCAGCTTGGAGATTAAGTTAATGAGAGAGGATAATAGAAATGTACAGAAGCAAAGAGATGCATGCAATTGAGGGAAGAAGTTCCAGTAGCCTTCAGACCCCTGTTTCCAGATATTATGGAGGCCTTATTACAAGGTTTTCTGACTGTGGTGATGCTGTTTCCTTTATTGCATGTCTTGATGTAAATGAGAGACATGTGAATTTAGCCCTGGCTCACTGTCCCATCTAAATTAGTGGTTCTCAACAAGGAAGATCTTAACTGTGTGCACCTCTCTACTTGCCTCCACTGCAATTTCACAGAGAGGACATGTGGAATCTCCAGCTCAAACCCTCTACTTTTCCCCTAGGCCATGAATATTTTTAAACATCTTTCCAGGTGATTCTGATACCCTCCTGAACCCCCCTTGAAGAGTGGCGTCCCTTTGTTCTAAATCTTGTTGCAGAGGAGCAAGGTAATCTGTGTGAAGAGCTGAATGGTTTCACTGTCCCGGAAGAAATGCAGATCCCTCTGCAATGAGCTGAATAGAAAACAGGTGCCATTCTGTCTGATCTTCTTCCTATCATGACCAACAAGGCATAGTGGAAGAAGGCAAGGAAAGCAAGGGAGAGAGGTCTGGTCTATTTTTTCTCAGAAAGCCAGTGCTAGGAACCTGGGCTGTGGCTCACTTACAATGTAACTGTTCACCCCTACGTCACCCCCCAGTCACCATCCTGTCCCAGGCCTAGCCCTGCAGCTGTGTGCTACTTTCAATCCTGAGGGTCTATACGGACCTGTGTGCTGATGAAGAATGTTAACTATCAGAGGGCCCCAAACACTAATGCTTTCTGCAGAGCCTGGGGTAAGAAAGGGGTCATTACACTTATTTACTTACCTCCTTTTTATTTTCTGAATGGCCAGGAGAGAGCAATGGGCCTGATCTCTTCAGTGCTGTGGTAAGAAAGGCCACAGGCCTTCTGCAGAGAAAGAGAAGTCCGTGTTATTGTCTACAATAATTGTAACAATAGGAAGCACAGAGAACCCCAAGCTCCTTCCCCACAGTGTTCCAACAATGCTGTGGATGGAAAATAGAAACCCAATTTCTCCACGACCTCAGAGGCCACTGCCAAGACTGCCCTGGGAAAGTTCTTGTCTTGCAACTGTGAGCCTGTTGTGGCCGAGAGAAACCCAATGTGTGTTGGTTGGCAAGAAGTGGGGAAAGTGGGAACCTACATGCTATGATTTAAAAAAAAAAAAAAAAGAAAAGAAAACACTCTAACATCTAGAAAACTTGAGAAGGATCTCAAACCCTGTCACAAAAGGGATAGTAGACAGTTGTAGAAGTTTGACTTGAGTGAAAAAATTTGGGCATCTGATAGGGGATTTCAAGTATTTGAAAGAAAATTCTTCATGTACCAGCAGGAAGAGCAAAGGAGAAGTTGCAAAATGTTGTATAATATTTTCCTGGGTTTTATTTGTTTGTTTGTTTGTTTTTGTTGTTTTTAATCAGTAAGAGCTATAAACAATGGAGCAGGCTACTGCTGTAGATAGTGAGCTCCCTGTCTCTGGATGTATGCAGGCAAAGACTGGTCATCTACCAGGGATGTAGCAGAGTAGACTTCTCAGTGGGTGGAAGTGTAAACTAGGGTGGCCTCCCCCAACTGTGGGCATCCTGAGACCCATAATGTTCCCTTCCCCTATATAACTCTGTACCTCAGTGTTCACCAGTATTCTCTCTCTCTTAAATTACTCTTGAAGGAGAAAACACCAATAATTCTCACTGAAGTATTAATGCCTCAAAAGGTTTTCTCTTCCGACAGTGGCCATGTCTTGGCTGGGCTTCAAATCAGTCAATTCCTACAGATTATCTAGCAGCCTCAGTAAAGCCAGTGTGGTTACTGTGTAGGCCAGCTTTCAGACAAATTTGCTAGCTCTTAGAAAATAGATTTCCAAGGCCCCTGATGTGATACTGAGTCAGCAGGTCAGGGGTAGGGTTACAAAACTGTTTCCAGGTGATTCTGATGTTGAGTCAGATTTAGGAACACTTTACTAAGGTTTGTCTCAACCAATCTCCAAGAATCAACAGGAAAGGATTATTTTGACCTTAATCTATCAAGCTTATAGATTCCTGTAGGATGCCCTTATTCTGATCCATGTGTTTAACTTTCCCCAGAGAGCTGTCTATGTCTTCTGCTCCAACAAGTCCTAGACCCACTGACATCTTAGCTTTGTTGTGGTCTCTCTAATGGCTGGCACTCTTCCATTCCAACCACACTCCTCTCCCTAGTTCCCCAACAAGGCTGTATCTTTTTAGCGTACTCGTTCCAACAGGTATTCTGACCCCAATAAGGATGGTTATAGTTTTTCAATTATTTATAGACAATGTTTTCCAAGGATTTTAACCTGATGTACATACTTCACTGTGTGGTCCTGGTTTGTTTGAGTGTCTTCCCTTCTGACTCTGTCACCTCTACTTCCTTAAAGTCTAGGGATGTATCTTCATCTTGGATTCTTGCATTAGCACAAAATGAGGCACAAACCATGTACTCAGTATTTGGGGAAGAAAGGAAGGGAGGAGAGAAGATGGAAAGGAAGGATATGCTTCTCCCAAAGCTTATGTCTAGTTTCAACAAAGATTGCATGAGTCTTATGCAAAAATGTAAGCATCAGACACAGTTTGGAGTAGGGCTGTATATGTGTGTGTGAAATGTACAGGGAGTGGGGACTCTGAGTGTTACTAATTTTTTCTGTATCTCATCAAAATCATAAGGCATCATGCTGAGAGCACAGCTCACCACTCTTGCCTGCCCTCAGCCTTTCCTAACACAAGTTTTTGAATTTTTATACTGGTTCCTCATGAAGATAGCTAGCTATACTGACTGTGGAGTTTTCTAAAGTCATTTGCTGATACTTTTTTTTTTTTTAAAGATTTTTTTTATTTGACAGACAGAGATCACAAGTAGACAGAGAGGCAGGCAGAGAGAGAGAGAGGGAAGCAGGGCCCCCGCTGAGCAGAGAGCCCCATGCGGGACTCGATCCCAGGACCCCAGGACAACGACCTGAGCTGAAGGCAGCGGCTCAACCCACTGAGCCACCCAGGCGCCCCCCCCCCTTTTTTTTAAGCAAAACCATGAGTACCTTGAGACAAATACATTATGGAGACAACTGTCATCACCACCACATGTGGTATTATTTACTCACGTCAGGTTGAATGATTAATGTGGAAAAGTGGCTGGGCAGCTAATAAGATTGGGGGCTATATAGGACAGTTTCTATGTGATTTTAAACAATGCCCACACTGTCCATGGCAAGTCTCAGAAACATGAATAGTTGGCACTGCTGCCTCCTCTCTCTGCTGACTCCCTTTCTCAGCTGGGTCCTCCCCCCCAGACCCAAGACCCCCAGAGACTCCACATTTTCCATCTGCAGCCAAAGAAGAGAAAGCAGGGACCCTTTTAATTTCAGCAGTCTGGGGGTTGTGAGTGGTGGCAGCCATCTGGCTGATGTCACTGGTGACTCCGCAGACATCCAGAGGACAGACGAGACTCATGGGGTTCTGTGAGAGACTCTAGGATTATTGGCCAGTCTTTGCCTCTTTTGACAAGTGGCTATATAGACAATGTTAAAAAACCAATTGATGATTCATTTTTCAGAGAAACATTTCTGAAAAGGAAAAGTTTGAAGAGCAACATGCTACAAATAAGTGAGGGATTTGTTCTGTAGGCTTGCTGGGTCTATAAATACCTAGAATCCTGCTTACTAAGTATTGGTTTGATGCATGTCTCCAGGTAATAAGAATTTTCTGTGTTCTTTGTGGAAAGACTGGGAGACCACATGATAAAACAGTTTATCAGGATCCATCTCTACTACTACTCCTGATTATCATTATTTCCATTTTATTGAAAGCTTATTATTGAGAGCATGCTAGAACCATACTAAATGCCTTTAATACATTTCCCTTGATTAAGTCTCAAAGTTGATGAGGAAACTGAGGACTGGGGTATTGAGATAAGCTGCTCAAGGTCATGCAGTTGTAGGCAACCAGTTGGGACTAGAATCTTGGGCTGTCTGACTCCAACATCTGAGTTCCTCACACATCTGCATGTGGGTCATCTACGTCATCCCATTCCTTTGGTTTTGTGGTATGTGTCAGAGGATGGGGATTAGTGTTACAAGAGGAAAGGAGAGGAAGTGGCAGAGTTACTCCTCTCCCACCCCCCAGTTTCAGACATGGTCCATGAGCAGGCGCATGGGTGGGATGTGAGGGTACTGGGGTGGGGAGAGCGATGTTAGGCAAGCTGGCAACCAAACAGAGGAGGTAATGAAGACAAACATGGTTTTCTCCTTCTGGATTACAAGCCATTGTGCCAGTCTCAGCAACTTTGGTGTGGAGTATTCTTTTCCATCATGTCATCTCAGCTTTGAGGCAAGAGTTGTCTAGCACCTTGTAAGATACAAGGTAGATCTAGCAAAAACTGAAAACTGTGAATATCTCTTAGGAACATCATTAGTGGCTCCAACTCTTCCTGAGAAGTTTCTTAACACTGTAAAAGGGATCTCATATAAACTTGAGGCATACAGTACACACACTTGGCTGTGGCTCTCCTCTGCTTGGGGTCCTCAGTCCTGATATGGTGTTCACATGGCTGTCTAGCTTCTTATCAGATGCTCAGAAACATGATGAGAGGCTGTCTAGGAAGTGCCAACACCACCAGCTCTTGTGTGTGATTTGTGATACTAATATCAGACAAGACCTGAAATCAGATTCAGAAGTTTATTTCCTGTTATATGAAAAAGCCACATTGTTCATGCCAACAGACAGTAGGAAACAAAAGGACTATCCTTCAGCCTGACAAGCTTCATAAAAATATCCAAGCAGAGATACAAAAGAAAACTAGAGTAGAGTAACAATGTTCAATCTAAATATTTGATCTCTTTATAATGTGGGACATGAATTCCTGTTATTAATTTGCTTTGTTTTGGAGTGTGTTCTTTTTTTATTCCTATTTTCTTCCTGTTTTGACTTTTGATCCAGCGTTAGCCATATTCAACTCTGAATAATCTTATCCTACCATTGTGTTGATGTTTTCCTATCTTCATCCTGCTTCAGAGAACAGATACGGGACTATGTATACCTCACGAAAAGAAAAATTATTTTTTAATTCTTCCTCTTCACTAAATGTCTAGCTAGAGCTACCTGAGTCAACTTACAGTCTTTTGATGTCACCTCACTTAATGACAGTCCCAAATGACAGGGTTTAGAGAGTAAGTGATAGAAGCAAAAGCATCCACTGGACACTCCAAAGGACCAGCCATAACATCAGTTGAGCCAGCTGCCCAGACTGTCTACTTTTGGCAAAACTTTTGGCAAGATTGTAATTACTGTGACTTTATCTGTTAATGAAAATAAATGATCCCTTTTGATTGACAGTAGAGTCCTTTCAAACTATGCAATGGTATTTTGTACCCATGATTTGGGTGCAGAGTTTCTCAAAAGATGTTCCTAGAAGAAAATCCTCCAAAGTGCTTATCAAAATGCAGATTCCTGGTTTCCACTCTAAACCTACTCAGTAAGACCCTCTGGAGGTTGACCCAGGGATATGCATTAAAAGAAATACGCCCTGTAGGCAATTCTTGGGCATATTAAAATTGATAACCACAGGCCTAGAGTTAAATAATTTAAGCAGCACTTGTGTAGGTCTGCATAGTCATCAGTGGCTAGGGCAGGTTTACAAATCATGAGAACTGGTGTTCATCCATTCATTCAGTGAACCTTTATTGAATACCTCTGATACTCAGGTTGGGCTGAGAAGACTGCATAGTCATCAGTGGCTAGGGCAGGTTTACAAATCATGAGAACTGGTGTTCATCCATTCATTCAGTGAGCCTTTATTGAATACCTCTGATACTCAGGTTGGGCTGAGAAGACCAGTATGGATTCCATACCTTCATTTCCCTTATCTTTGGAATGGAAATGAGGGTCTAGAAAGTAGTGGTTTTGAAACCTGCATGTACATCAGCATGGTGGGGAGCTTGATAAAAATGTATAGTTTCTCCCTACACAGACACACACACACACACACACACACACACACACTCTACAGAGACATGTGCCCCACCCCACACTGGTCACACTCTATATCCTTTGGAGTAACATAAAATGTAGGTAGATAAACCACATATTAATTAATTGTCCCACTAATTTTGTTCTAGTTGAGTGAGTTTAATTCCTAGTTTCATAAAGAATGCCATGTTGAATTTTTGTTTGTTTCAGTATTTCCTTAAGATAGACATCTAGGGGTGCCTGGGTGTTTCAGTGGGTTAAAGCCTCTGCCTTCGGCTCAGGTCATGATCCCAGGGTCCTGCGATCAAGTCCCACATTGGGCTTTCTGCTCCGCGGGGAACCTGCTTCCTCCTCTCTCTCTGACTGCCTCTCTGCCTACTTGTGATCTCTGTCTGTCAAATAAATAAATAAAATCTTAAAAAAAAAAAAGACAGACATCTGGAAGTGAATACTTCCTGTGGTATATTCTCTGAAAGTTGGCTCAGTTCTGCTTTCTCCTCTCTCAAAGACAATGATTGAGTTTATGTCACTGGGTCAGCATATATAGATGGGTTTTTAGGTTGGACTCTGACCCCAAACCCTAGTGTTGTCAGGAGAGGGGTAAGTGTCTGTAACAAAGAGATCCCACAATATCGTAGTTTAAATCAGATGGCCATTTATTTCTCTCTTTTACTGCTCAAATAGGAATGGTTTAGGACTAGTGGGGAAACGGACATTGTTAACATGTGGCTTCCATTTCTGGGTTCAAAGTGACTACTCTGTTACTGTTTTACAGACAATGGGAGGGAGAAAATAATCTGGGAGGATACACCTCTTGCTTTTAAAGGCAAGATCTAAAAGTGGCGTCCATCATTTCCAGTCACAGCCTGTTGGTGGGGACCTAGTCACTGGTTTCACCTACCTGCAAGAAAGAATAGGAAATGAAGTAGTTATCCAGACAACCAAGTGCTCAGCGGAAACTGGGAGAATAGAGGTACGGACACAATCAGCAGTCTGCCCCAGTCTCCAGATAAGGTACTGGAATCCAGAAGGTGAGCAATCCAGTAGAGCATGGTGTAATTGCTCCTTAGTTCTATGATCCCCAGCTTGTTCAACTCTGAGTCTTTGAGATATAAGCATAAAGCTAGAGTCAGGTTGTGAAACCTTTGCTAATCTGACAAGGAATCAAGGTTCATTAAACTCCTAAATGTGACATTTTTATAGAGTATGGCCAAACTGGAGTTGGCCTTGTGCAGACATCATTAGTTACAGGTTCATTTGAGGTCCAAGGTGTGTTTTTCTTCCCTCCCTTCTCCCCTCTCTCCATCCCTCTCCCTATCCCTCTTCTCTCTCCCTCTTATTTTCTACATTTCCTTTCTGGTTTTCGAACTCTGACTTTTTTTTTTTTTCCTTTGCTACTGATAGGTAGATAAGAAAGAATTTCTGGGTTTCAGTGAAAAAACAAGTTTTAAAGTAAAATTTTCAACAAGACACCTAATGAACAATGGTCTATTCGCACAGCTGAAAGCTCTACTCATAAATCTCTTTCTCTTTTAGATTTGTGAGGAACAAGGGGTTATATTCTCTGCATGGGATTTTGCTTCTGGGCTAGGGTTGACTGCAAGTTTATTGGAATGAGCACTACGTTTTGTTTTGTTTTTACCATAAGGGACTTCTGCAAAGAGCCCCAGTGCTCATCATGGGCTGTGAGGAAAACGGAGAGAATTTGCAGACCAATTCTTTCCCTTCATTCAAAATTAGGTACAAGCTGAGAACCACTGGTGATTTTTTAAGTCCTGTCTTGGATGAAATAAGCAGACATATTTGAATTAATTAACATTGTAAGATGACTCTAAGCACTGAAACTGAGTTAGTACCTGATAAAAGGAGCACGGAGCCAGGAATCACAAAACCCCTGTCCTAACCTTGACCTCACTGCAAATTCTTTGAAGGGCTATGGGCAAATCATCAACATTTCTGTGCCTTTCCCAATTACATAAATTCAGGGATCCTTATACTTATAGAAGAGTGATTTTGTAGATTATCTAGTCTGACTTCCTTGTGATAATCACAGGAAGACTGAGGTGCAACAAGCCCTAGCTGATCATCCCCCACTTCACAAACCAGATAGAATAAACCATTCCCTTCTGGGTGAACCCCTACACTAGATACTAGCACTCTGTACTACAATATTGGTGGTTTGTAATTTATGAGGCTGCTTTCTTTTGGGCTTCTTGAAAGCAGAGCCCATTTCTTATCTATGTTGTCCCTTCTGTAGAGCCTAGTACTATGGATGGCTCATAGTAGGTACTTAATATTGGAGAAATGAAAAAATAAAAGTACACCCAGAGTCTGATGGTTGGTGAGGAACTGGTTAATAGCTGGTTAGAGCCAGGGCAAGTTTCATACTCCAGATCACTCTTTGTCATATTCAACCTTTCCCTATCCTTAAGAATAAGGGTAAAATGTGATATCAAATGTAAAAAGTACTTGAGAACTAGATATTTTGGTGCAGGAGATGAATGGTTTTCTCTGCGCAGCCTTCTTCTGTTATTTCAGTCTTGTTGTCCTTAATGCCAATTTCTTTTTATAAAATACTTCTCTCTTCCTATTTCCTCCAGAACCTCTGCTTAGAGTGGTCAGGTAGAGGTGCCTCAGGCCAGACTAAGGAGGAAGATATTGCACTGGGGCCCAGACTACTTCATTGGAGATTTTTATGTCAAAATCTGCAGCCCACAATTATCTGCTAAGTTAAGGGCAACCTCTACAAAATGAGGCTTGCAGGAGCTGCCATAAGGAAGGCAGAATGGCTCATGCTCTCAGAATTAGGTAGAAGTCCAAGAGACCTATGCCTGGGGCTGCCACTCAGGTGTTCACCTGATCCTGCTCCCAGCTTAAGAATGGAGTCTACACTCTGGCAGTCAACATAATACTCAGGGTAGGGAAGGACAGGGCCAGAGTCTTGGGAAGTCCTGAAAGGACTGCTTTTAGCACATGGAGGGCACTGAGACAACTGAAGCCACAGTAACAAGCCTAGGAGGAAGGAAGGCTGCTGTGGTCACTGGGAGAAATGCTTCCTGCCATTGTCTGGCCACATGGGTGGGTTGAAAATAAAAATAGGTGGGACTTGAAGACTGTATCTGAACCCAGATCCACACAGAATCTGTTTCTGTTCTGTTTGGGGATGTGCAGAAATGACCCAGGGCATTTCATCCCTGTGACTATAGGATGTGAGGGTCAGAGACCCAGTGAGGGAGGCTAATAAATCCTAACCATGCTCCCACTGTTTACAGAAGAATTTCTCAGCTGGAGGGTCCTCCCCAGCAATGTTTGATAGAACAGAGAGCCATGCCATACAAAACAGAGTCTGATATAACAAGACAAAGTACAGAGCACTCAAAGGACTGTTTCATAAATGTTGAACAGAGGTTGAAAGCCAGATTCTAAAGGCTTCTTAGACTATCACCCTATTTCCCTAAAATTTGTCCAAAGAGGACTACTTGGGGATCTCGTCTTCTTCTCTGGCACTTTTTTTTTCCTTCAGTTTTTGTTTGTTTGGTTGGTTTTAGTTTATGTTATAGAGGATGTCAACAATGATGTCCAAAAATAAACATCTTATGGGCCCGTATGTCCCCATCAATTACCTTTAACAATGATCAACTCATGGACCATTTTGTTTCATCTGTATCTCTACCTGTTTTCCCACTCCATGTTATTTGGAAACAAATTACATATAATTTCATCTATAATATTTTAATATTTTATGTTGTATTTATAAAACATAAGCAATCTTTATAAAAATGTAACTATTCCATTATGATGTCTAAAAAAGTTAGAATTCTATAATGTCGCCAAATGTCCCGTAGGTGTTCAGATTTCCAACACCTGACCTGTAATCTTGTCTTCCTCATGGTTCCCCTAGGACCTACTCTATCTTGATCCAGAGAGAAAACTAAGGCAGACTTATCATGCAGAGAAAGAAGCTGTGATGCCCTGGTCCTTTTGCTTCTACCCTATCATAATTTAACAAACACGTGGTATACCAGGAACAGAAAGGGAGACCCCCAAATTGGAGGCAAGCACATTGGCAACATAAAGAGAAAATAACTGACAAATCCCTAATTCTGGAAGATGCCCAGAGAGGCTGGGCCTGGAGCCAGGAGCTTAACAAGTTCCCATTGTTACTGGCAGCCGACAAATTTAGAAGCAGACAGGGGACCTTCTTATCAAGGGGAATTTTGTTAGCTGAGGCTGTATGCATTTAAAAAGCACAATCAACCTGTAGTGAGCTAAGGGATTAAACATGATTTTTCTCTACTTGAATGACCCCTCTCCCTAAATTAAGCTGCCTATTTAGCGCCCTTAATAAATACATAGATAATTTAAACCATGTGGTGGCAAATTGAAAACATGGGCTTTTTGAACTATGTATTTTCTTTCTCATGTTGGAACATTTCCCTCGAGAAAATCTCAGGTCTCATGATTATGGAAAAGAAAGATCTGTATATCTTTCTGATTAAGTGTTTCATGATACACACATACACACTGATCAAGTTTTTTCTCTTTTCTTGGCTAAAGTGAGGCATGTGCTTCTGAGAAAAGTGTCCCAATGACGTTTCTCTGGCGGCTGCCTGGTCTGTTTGTCAACAAAACAAAATGTGAAAGAATTATATTTCTATAAAAGTAATTACATTTTCAAAGCAGCTTGTTATTATATACCCAGTGGCATTACATTGAACTAAGATGCTATTTTCTGCCTGATTGTTAGAAGTAATGACCTACATTCACAAGTCAGTAAAAAATTCAAATATCTCTCTTCTCTGTTGCTTGATTGGGGAAAATAATACTCCTGGAATACCTGCAGGTTTGAAATGAACAATTTGATGTGCCAGTTTTCAGACATTTGTACTCCTCTACTGATTTCAAATATAGCCTACACATACACAAACATATTTAGTTTACTATTAGGACTCTTGATTTGGATCAAAAGATGTTCATAATGTGACCAAGTTGCTTTTTTTTTTTTAATAATTTCTGTATTATTTTTCTCCTTTCCTTGAATTAATGAGTCACATCAAAGAGTGTCTCAACTTTTAGAAGCTTTGTTACAACTTGCTTTGGCCTCTTTCATGTAGGTCCAAAAAAAGGTTCATAAACAGTTTTCTGGGCTCATGGCCCCATGGGATTCATTTGGTCTCCTAATCTTCTCTGTGGTCAGAGTACTTTCTGAGACAGTGTTCACCACAAATTCTCTGGAGACAAAGTCTGCAGCTTCCCTTCTGATTCCCTGCCTGTGACCCTCCCCATTATCAAGCAGAGTCTTAGATAAAATTAGATAATGGAAAAAAATCTTGAAATTCCAATTTCAGCCTGTATTGACATTCTCTTGCTACAAATGTAGCACATGGATTATCCCAGCAGTAGATCACTCTTGCCTTCTGCAGACACGAAAGATATTTTAAGAGGAGGTCTGGCCATGCAAAAAGGGAGAAAATATTCATATAGGCAAATTCCATCTTGTTTAACTTTTTGTTTTCTCCTGGAAGATGGACATTGAAAAACAAGTCTTCAAGGCCAGACTTTATCAGGACAAGAAAACTGAATTATCTGGTAAAGTACATGATGATACAAGAACGTTGGCCTTTTGAGTCCTGAAGCATTAATGTGCCATGGAACTAGCACCTCACCCCCCAGCTTTGAATTAATTCTCTGAGTGTCCACTGCCTGACTTCTCTTCTCTGTGGCCGACAGTCTGAAGTTGGGATCAATGGTATCATTTAAAGGAGCCAGTCTTTCAGAAGAAAGCATGAAAACTTCTTAGGAAGCCTTTATACTGTATTAGTTTGTAAATCTAAATATTGTATGCAGCTCTTGGTTCAACAGTGCTCTTCTTTTTCTAATAATTTACTGAAACTAATTGGATACAGGACACAGCTAGCTGGTGGGCAAGTCAAGAGGTTTCACTTAGCTTCTGAGGCAATACATGGCAGAAGAAAGCAAAACTCCCTGCCTGGTTTTTTTCTTAAATGATGTGATTAGTGTGTGTCTCTGCAAGAAGTTATTTAGCTGGAAAGGGGTGAAAAGAGATTGGCCTTTACAAAATATTTAGAGGTTATACATAGAAATAGTCTGTAATCATTTTAGAGATCATCTGAACACTCAAAAACAAAAGGATGCAGGAAGGTTACATATAGCTTCTATACATTCTCATGGATTTATTTCCTTCCCAAGATTACAGAGAAGATAGATGTATAGTAAGCAAAATGACTATCTGCGATGACCTTTATGTTGGATCTGGTGTTATTTGTTTAGTCACAAATGAGGATGGTTTTTTTCCTCATTTCCTCATATTGATTTTCTTATGTTTATAAAACATATAATACAATGCTATGTAACAAGTGACACATCTTAGGAGTTTGGGCATGACCAAATCCTGGTGGAGGATGGTACAATAAACCCAATAAATGGAATGCATCTAGATTAGCCCTTTAGAGCTGTGCTGTCCAGTATGATAGCCACTAGCCATTGGGGCTTATTTAAATTTAAATTTAAGTATAAATTTAAATTTAAATTTAAGTATAAATTTAAATTTAAATTTAAATTTAAATTAAAAACTCAGTTCTTGAGCGCCTGGGTGGCTCAGTTGTTTAAGCAACTAACTTCAGCTCAGATCACGATCCTGGAGTCCTGGGATCGAGTCAGGTATCAGGCTCCCAGCTCCTCGGGGAGTCTCTTTCTCCCTCTGACCTTCTCCCATCTCATGCTTTCTCTTGCTCCCTCTCTCTCTCTCTGTCCCCATAAATAAAATAAAAATCTAAACTAAAAACCAGCAACCTCAGTTCTTCAGTTGCACTAGCCACATTTCAAGTACTTAATAGCTACTGTATTAGACATTTCTGTCACTGCAGAGTGTTCTGTAAGAAAGCCCTGCTCTAAAGAACCCTGAATTCACTGGGCAATGGTCCCAGCTATCCTCACTTGTTCTCTACATTTTCTTACCCAGAAAAAGGGAGATGGGATTACCTAGTCTCTAGGAGTCTCCTATTTCTGAGATTCTCATCCCAAGTACTCCCCTGATACTTGGAGAGTATCACCATCTGCATGGCCATCACCTCTGCATGGCCACTCTCAAGAAGACCATATGGTGAGAAAGTCAACAGTGTTGTAGAACAAACATACTGGAAGCTGCAGAACTCAAACATTGCCCCACTACTATTGGTTTAAGCTACATACCTTGGGAGAAGTCACTCAATTATTTTGAGTCTCTACTCATTCATCAAATGAAGGCATGGAGCTGAATGATCTCCAAGGCCTGCTTTGCTCTAAAATTCTAAAATGTTACTGACTTTTAAAAAATAGCCCTTGCTAATGAGCTTGAATAAACTCGGTTTTGGTATTGTGTAGTCTATGTTGTTTTCTTTGAAAACATTCTGAATTCTCACAATACCCATTCGAGGAAGGGGAGATTTATTGAGATTTTTCTTTCCATGAAATGTTTGCAGCCATGGAGTCCTCCCTGCACCCAACATTGGGAAGATGCGTGAAAAATGGCCAGTCAAGCAGCTGTTTATCAATATAAAGATTCTTGGCGTCTGTGTGCACAGTATCAGAATGATCAGTTTTTACTTTTGTTCCAAAAATCTGGGTGTCTTGTAGACTACAATGTGAAAAAATAATTACTTAATATTTGAGTTTGATCTTCAACTAGTGTACTATGACTTTTACTTTTCATTATTCTATGCAACATAGAAAAATATTTTAGTCATTTCATTTGGAGGTTTTGGCATAAATGTGTCCATCACAGTGTGGTATTTGTTCAAATAAGTAATTAAGGGATTTTTTTTTTTCCATTTGAGGAGCTTCTCTAGAACATGAGAACACCAGGAATAAAATGAAGGAAAATGCTCTATGTTTTCATTCAGATGATATTTAATAACCACTTTCTATATGGCAGGCACTAATCTAGAAGGTGAGCACTCAACAATAAACAAGAGAAACAAAAATCTCTCTTCTAAAGGAACTTTATTCTAGAGGGGAGTCTCTGATGGAGTTTCCAAAACATATTCCATGGACTTTCCGAGACGTTAATAGAGATTATACTGGCAAACAAAGACTATGCTCAAATAAGGTTAGGAAATTGTGTGCTAAACAAAATCAAAATTTTGTTTGTTTATTGATGTGGGATTTCCAGAGTTTCTCCAGTGCCAAGTACACTGTGAATTTCTAAGATTAGAATATAGTAGGCAGTGTGAAATGAGCTCTGTTGATTATTGAACACTTTACCATAGAAAACTTCAAGAAAATGATTAAATCTCTGTTGAAAAGGAAGTTTGGTAGGAAAAATCCTTTGCAGATGGATGATGGACTAACTCATTGAGACAGGGACCTATTACATTTCTTAGATAGGGTCCATCTGATACTTTCAATTCACTAGTCTCTTTAGTCCTAGACAACATCCCAGGCCTATGAAATAGCTGAGCAGGTCACTGAATGCACAGATGGTTCTTGGTCATCCTCAACAACCAAAACAACAATCCTTAGGGGATGATGGGAAGCTTGCTTTGTGAAATCAGAGCTGTAGCAATATCATACCAACAGTGAAGGGTACCCAAGATTACGGGGCTTTAGACTCAGGAGACCTGGTTTGGAATCTGAACTTGTATTTGCTGAGCATTATCAGATAAGCTGCTTACTTCCCTAAGCCTGTTGCCCTGCCTGTAAGACAGAAGAAGCAATAGCCCCTCCACGGGCTCATTATGAGCCTCAAATGAGGCCTTGAGTATGAGCACATTTCATAATCTTGGCTCTGACGACAGAGAAAGTCTCACTGGCATGAGCCAATGGTCATCGTCCTCATCCAAATAGGTATTTTGATAATGCAGGTGACTGAGATCCTCACTATCTCGTTACACTGGAACGACAGAACATGGACCTTCTCGTTATTCATAAAGGATTCTGCTCCAGCCAAAGCACTAAGCATTGAAGACTCAATAATAGATACCATTCACATTCAAATTTATGTAAATTGAGTTTTAAAAGTATGGTTATATTTCCAGTACATTGTCAAATGTGGCACTGCTTCTATGTCATTCTTTTTAAAAAAAGACAACATGCTTATTTTTGTATTAATTTTGCTAGCAAACTGATTTTTCTCAAATAGACCAGTGCAATGCAAAAGAAGATTACAGAAATATTTTTACCAAAGTAAAATATTTGCTTATTGGATGAACTGGACTTTCCTTGGATTACTCTAGGGAACTTGCCATCTTCCAGCTGCTATTACAATTCTTTGGTCAGCAGCCTGTCTCCCCAGCAGAGAGGCCAAGAGGAAACTGTTGAGTAAAATTTTCTTATCAGCCCAAGTGGTCAGAGCTGACATGCAGGGTCCTCTGGTAAAGAAACAGTTCACCCCCATCAGTGGCTTTGAGAAGTAAAAAAAACAAAAACAAAAACAAAAGTGTGCTCTTTCCAAAACAGGCAATTAGTGACGGTTAGAAGGCCAAAGGGGAGAGGTTTGCTGACTTGACAAACCATGATTACTTTTTACAGCTCATGAAACTGTCTTCTGAAAAGTCATGCTCTGTGGCCTTAAGTTTATCGCACTCACAATTTTGGAAATGTCATCTTTTGGAAAGATAAGGCTCGATGAGAAAAGAGGAGATTGATAGCATATCTTTGCCCTGTGCTAAACATCTCAACATTTGTTGCCCAACAGAGAGGAGAATGGAGGACAAATTTTCAGAGGCCCCTGGGCTGGGGAGCTACGCCTTCCCTCAGCACAGATAACCCTCAACCCCACTTCGTCCTTAATAACAGAGTTTGCTAGTCTGTTTTATTTTATAAATGGATAGATAACAGCCTGGAATGAATCATGGCTTTCCTCCTTAATAGGTGGTGACCTAGAGCACATCACTTATTAACCTCTGTGAGTCTTGACTCCTTCTGACGTAAAAAGGATGATAACAGACTTCTCTGTGAGTGTGGGGAATAATTGGCAACTAAAGAGACCCTGTTGAAATGTAAGCTACATAATGTCACTCACACTCAAAATCCTCCAAAGTCTACCCATGTCATTTTGAGTAAATCTACAATCTTGACAGTGGCTCACAAGAAAGACCCTGCAGGATCTGTTACCCCATCCCTCTCTCTGACCTCTTGCCCTATTAAGTATGCCTATACCTATGCTGGTCTCCTTGTTATTTCTTTTTTTTTTTTTTTTTTTAAGATTTTATTTATTTATTTGTCAGAGAGAGAACGGGAGAGAGAGCGAGCACAGGCAGACAGAATGGCAGGTAGAGGCAGAGGGAGAAGCAGGCTCCCTTCCGAGCAAGGAGCCTGATGTGGGACTTGATCCCAGGATGCTGGGGTCATGACCTGAGCCGAAGGCAGCTGCTTAACCAACTGAGCCACCCAGGCGTCCCCTCCTTGTTGTTTCTTAAACAGGCCAGGCTCATGCTTGCCTCAGGGCCTTTGTACATGCTATTACTTCCACCTGGAGTGCTCTTCCTCCAGGCGCTGGCATGGCCTAGATCTTAGGGTCTTTACTCAAATGTCACCCTCTTAGGGATTCTACTGATTCTATTCAAAATTGCATACACTCCTCCTTCCCTGCCTCAACCTTTTCCTCCTTTATTCATTGCACCTACAATCATCTACCATATATATTTTATTCATTTATGTTTATCTGCCTTTCTCCTGCTGAATGAAGCTTATGAGGCAGGGATTTTTATCTGTTCATTACTGTATTCTAAGCCCTTGGAACAGCATCAAGCATATAGTACACATCTATTAGATGAATGAATACCATAATACCATTAAAGCACCTAGCACTGTGCCTTTGGTTTAAAAAAATGGGGGGTGGGGTACAAAGAGATAGGGGGAAAGACTGACTTGAATATATAGTATATTCAAAATTTCATTCTACTATCTCATAGCAAATATCAAAATCAGCCCAGATTACTTGCTAATCACAAAGAGAATAGCATATTAAAGATAAATTTTAAAAAGAAAAAAATTTACAAGAGAATACCATTTAAAAAATGTAGAAGGAATGATAGGATTAAAGAATCGCCATTCTGTGGTCCCTAGTGAATAACTGATTCCAGCCTGGATTGTCAATGGATATTAAAACTATGGAGAGGAGAAGGGAGTTGAGGGAAATTGGAAGAGGAGGTGAACCATGAGAGACTATGGACTCTAAAAAACAACCTGAGGGTTTTGAAGGGGCGGGGGCTGGGAGGTTGAGGGAGCCAGGTGGTGGGTATTAGAGAGAGCACGGATTGCAGGGAGCACTGGGTGTGGTGCAAAAACAAAGAATACTGTTACGCTGAAAAGAAATTAAAAAAAAAAAAAAAAACTATGGAATGAGAGATGGATGGGGAAGTGGTGGATGGCTGAGTGAGACTAATATAGCAACCCACAGATTTCTTGCTAGTCATATAGGTAGAAATAAAACCAGTTAACCCACTGCCTTCATTTGCTGAGTCAGGAGCCTTAGAAGAAGATAGGAACACAAGGAGGTGTGTGTTCCTGCATCAACAGCTCCACTCCCCCTGGAGCCCCAAGCCAGGGCCCTGAAGCTTCTTCAGCACAGGGCCTGTGACCCATGGTTCAGGGCCCAGAGAGCTCTGCTGGCGTGGGTAGGAGCCCACCATCTTTAACCTTACCAAATGAGCTTATAAGTGAGTTATACTAGTTAATGAAAACAGCTTTGTACAGAGCTCTATTTTCCCCATGCAGCTTATTTTTACTTCTACTTCTCCTTTCATTCGTAGACAATTCAATTTAAATTCTATTTATGTTTAAAAAAAAAAAAAAAGCAAAACAGGGGTCTCTTCTCATCCCCACTATTCCTTGTCACTTTCATCGAGTGGATCCATAGTCTGGGCACTGCTGAGGAGAGAGCTTTGCAAGCCCGACCTGTCTACCCATCTTCTCTTATAACCTGGCATGGGGTGAGCCTGGGGCATGGCTTAACATCACTGCCAGTTGTGAAACCATCTAGTTCCTAGGTTTCTGCAAAGGGGAAGAAGCTAGAATTCAGTTGTAAAATGACTCCCAAGGAAATGAGGAATTTGGGCTTGTAATGGCATCATCTGGCCTGATGATTAAGCAATCTGCAAGAAGGGTCCTCTAAGCCTGTCTTTCTTTTCTTCTTCTCCTTTGTTCTGTTTAATTTTATAAAGGCAAAGAAAAATACTCTTCTGTCCTTGATGGAGAGTTTATCATGGGGAATAAGATGTCAACAAGTTTTGAGAGTAGCTGGGTGCTAGGCTTCGTGGGGACTTGCTTAAAAGTGATGCCATTTAAAAAACCAATATGAGGGCGCCTGGGTGGCTCAGTGGGTTAAGGCCTCTGCCTTCGGCTCAGGTCATGATTCCAGGGTCCTGGGATCGAGTCCCGCATTGGGCTCTCTGCTCAGCAGGGAGCCTGTTCCCCCGCCCCACTCCCTTGCCTACTTCTCTGCCTACTTGTGATCTCTGTCTGTCAAATAAATAAAATCTTTTAAAAAATTAAATAAATAACAAATAAAAAACAAATATGACATGTCACAGGAAAGCAATATAATGTCCAAAAGCACAGCAGAGAGGAGGCCTCACTAACTGCATTCCTTCTTCCTCAGGCCAGCTCTGAGAATTCCTCCTCCTCAGTTTGACAGCCTGGCTTTTGATTAGGAAGTTTGCATAGTACTTAAAATAAAGAAGAACACAATTACTTTACAGATTTGAGTTTTCTATTGTTAGTAAAAATAGACCAAGAGTGGATTTGGTGTTTCTGATAATGTCACAACCACAGGGCAGTTCTGTCATGGTCCCAATAGATCACCTGGTCCCTAGCTAATTTTCCATTTTCTTTTCATTTCTTTTCTTCTCTTCTCTACTCTTTTCTTTTCTTTTCCTTTTGTTTTGTTTTCTTTTCTCTTTTCTTTTCTTTTTTTCTCTCTGAGAGTTAATTCCTTCCCAGTTTTTATCTCCATGGACTCCATACTTTAAAAATTGATTTTAAAGCAGGCATCATATGTTAAGTAATCGTTCAGAGGGCAGGGCTTCCATTTATGAAATAGCCCTGATACTCCTCCTGGGTGGATGGATTGGAAAGTCCTGTTGGTGAGGTCCTGGAAGGTGCTAGCATAGTTAGAGATGGGGTGGAAGGGTCTACCAGATGTTTCCTCTAAGGTTCTACTATCAGAACAAAGTCCTGAATTAGGAGGTGAAGTTTTCCAATCTCAATAGAGCAGTCCAAGAGGATCATCCTCAAATGGGAAGCCATGAAGTCAAAGCAGAAAGTATAATCAGAATGGAGGGTCAGGCTGAGACTTGGAGAAACTTCCTGGACCATGGTGTATCTTCCAGGTACCCATTGCCTCAAGCACAAATAGGTGAATATGAAAGGAACTACAGGAAATTAACATCTCCAGGCACCCAGGACCAATTTGGGAGACCTGCCTCAGCCCAGGGGAATAGGTAGGTGGATAACGACCAGCCCATACATGTAGATAGAGCTCTGACCCACCAGCTCTGCTGCTATTGCTGCAGGGTGGTCAGGAACTTATCAATGCTGTCCAGCTTCCCTATTTTTTATCTTCTGTTCCCAACTCAGGACCAATACACTCCCCAAATGAATCACATAGGACACACCACTTCCAGGTTCCCCAGTAACCTCTGGAGCACACAGGTAGCCTTCTCCTTTATTCACTCTGAAGCATTCCTACTGCTCTATCTGCCTAAGTACTTCTGCCAAACAAAAATGATGACTCCTGTGCTACAAGCTGAAAAAATAGCTTATTTGTCCCCATTTGAGTCATCTTTATTTCTACAGATCTGTAATAGACATATGGAGACATCTGTAGACAAACATCCCAGAATTTACACATCTAACTAGTGCTACCCTCTTCAAATAGTCTCTCTGGAGAATTAAGATCTGTGTCAATGATACCATCATTAATCAAAGTTTTGCCACTCCTCTTTTATTGAATGAGGAGCCAATCTGATAGCGTCATAGGATTGTAGAGTAGGCCTACTCCCCTTCCATCTCATCATGCTTTCATACTCCTTCTCTCTCTCTCTCTCTCTCTCTCTCTCTCTTTCTCTCTCCCCCTTTCTCTCTCTCACAGACACACCTCATCTCATTATTTCTGGACTAGAATACACATTCTGCTAGTATTAATGTTAAAAATTTTATTCACCAACACTGTCTCCAAAATGATTTTTTTTTTTAAAGATTTTACTCATTTGACACAGAGAAAGACCACAAGTAGGCAGAAAGGCAGGCAGAGGGGGAGGGGGAAGCAGGCTCCCTGCCGAGCAGAGAGCCCGATGTGGGGCTCGATCCCAGGACCCTGAGATCATGACCTGAGCTGAAGGCAGAGGCTTAACCCACTGAGCCACCCAGGCGCCCCCAAAATGATTTTTAATTATTTTCCTAGGGGCCTACTCCCACACTCGAGTGTGTGATTTACCAAACTATATTTTAGAGTGACTCAAGATTTTGCTATTTGAAAGATTTGTCATAGATTACCTGTCTTTGTGTTTTGCAGTTCCAGAGGACAAGGGTAAATATTCAATAAATTTTGCTTTGTCCCAGTCCTTTTTAAGTCCATCCTGCACCATGTCCTTCCTCAGATGGAAAACACTCCCAATGTGCAGACCAGAGTTGGGAGGGTAGACTCTTTCTTGATGGCAAAGCAGATGGTATGTTCTGATTCCCCCAACACACACACACACACACACAGGACAGGCTCTTTTGTGTTTGCTTTCATCTGACCCTGGAAATAGAACTTCAGCATCTGCACAGAGATCAGTTTTGGACAACTGTAAAATGTGTGAACAATGTAAATTGCAAGCAATCATTTTGGCTTTCATTCTTATTGTGAATTCCTATGACAAAATGATACTTGTCACTATATATCATTATTTTTGTTCACAAGGTTCAAACATCAGAATTCTGCCAAGTGGCTCTTTTGGTCTGGGTGAGCTTATAATGATCCCAATTCTGGTAAAGGAACTGAACAAAGCAGCCCTGGGTCAGCAATATTCATTTCATTGGAGTCTGGAGCATACAGATACGAATGTTAAGGACATGCTGGAGTGTTTATGTTGTTCCCAGACCATAGGGCTGAGAGCCCACTGAAGGACAATTGCTGGAAAAGGTCTATAAACTATTATTAACCAAGCATATTCAAAATGAACACTTCAATTTGAAATGATAAAATCATTGGATTGTTTGGAATGCCCATCCCAATCCTCCAAAATTCTTCAGACATTCCCCTGGTGTGGCATGCTGAAGTCTGGGATAACTGGAGGGATATTTGAGCAGTTTCATTCTCATTTTTCACCCTTTTACATCTGCTGGGAGTGGGTGGGCAGGTAGGAAGGAAGGCTCCCCAATCCTTCTCCTTGTAGCCGAAGAAATCTCCTGTCTTGTTGGCTCTTCTATAACATTAATTACTACTCAGGGACTACAACATTACTGGTGCTCCTTTCCAATCTGCACAAATGGCCTTGGGGGCCAACAAGAAAATCAAAGGGACTCAGAGTCTGGTGATTGCCCTTCTGTACACTATCTCCTTATGGGGACCCCACGGTAATGAGGACAAGATGCTTCTTCAATCTATGTCCTCTGACTCAGGAGTGGCAGCCATTTTCCAGGAACTCTGGGGAAGAGGTCACCTTCACAGTCTGTTGCCCTTTGGGCCTCCGTAGTCCCTAACCTGGAATGAGACACCTCTTTTCTCTTCTGTAGCACTCTGTACTGATCTATATCATAACATATTACTCTAATTGCTCACTTACATGTTGGTCTCCTAAGAGCCCATACATGCCTCAGGGCAGGGATTGTATCTTAGCATCCTTGTATTATTCATTGGATCAAATAAGCAATAATGAGAATGACTAAAATCAAGCTGGATGCTGAGTACTTCAGGGAAACAGGGAATAAAATATGTAAGTGCATACATACATACATACGTATGTTTGAATGACATGGTTTCAGTCTGCTGGGAATTGTGTGTAGAAGTAAGAAATCTGTGTAAAATAAATCACAGTGAAAGTATGTTGTAAGACTGTACAACCATTTCCAATTGGCTTCTTGTGAGACTCAAAGCACTTAACAGATGTGAAATCACTTTAAATAAAAACTTAAAAATTTTTAAACCATAGATAATGTTATTAATGTAATAACTAATATGACTTTTAAAACCTTATCCTGTTTCCCTCGGAGACAAGAGGTTTCAGGCACTGGAAATTCTGGGGACTATAGTAATAGAATTTTCTATCCCTTCAGAAGACCTAATATTCTGAGAAAATGAAACACAACTAACCATACTAAGGCTGTTTTGTTTATCCGTTCATTTAATCTGGTCCACTTTGACCTTTAACTCACTTGATTTCTCTGCCTGTCATTTTGATTAAACCTCTCAGTTTCCTTGAAGCTTTATTTGAATATTTATTTGTATTTGCTTCCTTTCTCTTGAGAGATAAGATAGATAGATACACAGATATATAGATATAGCTATATAGCCAATATCTTGACATGTCACTCATAAATACTTCAGCATGCATTTCCTAGGAATAAGGGTGTTCTGCTACATAATGATACTTTCTTCATCATAGCCAAGAAACATTACCATATATCATATAACATACAGATGCTATTTAAATTTTCCAGTTTTCCCAAAATTGACTTAAAATTTTTTTTCTCTGATCCAAGATCCAATCAAGATTCACACACTATATTTGATTGCTTTATCTTTTGGGTCTCTTATACTACAGTACAATTCTCAGTCCTCTTGGTTTTTCTTTTCTTTTTTTTCTATAACATTGATCTTTTTGAAGAGGTCAAGGAAATTGGTTTCCAGGATATCCCACTGTTACCTTATATGATGGTTTCTTGATGACTAGATTCAGGTTAAACTATTTAGTAAGAATACCATGAAGGGTACTACATAAATGATATTAATAAATGAAATAATTTTCAAGTATCTTAATCATAAATCTAGTATAATATCAAAGCAGAAAATTTGTATAATAGAAAAGAAGGAAGCCACCCATAATCCTAACTCACATAAGAACTTTCAATGTATTTGCAACATTTCCCTATTATTATTTTTAGCACGATTGTAAATATACTGCAGATAAAACTTTGTATCCTGGTTGTTTTTGACATAACATCACATCAAAGCATTTTCACTAGAAAAAATGGCAATGATACTAACAATACTAACTACTTTTTATTGAGTACATATCCCGTTGCAGACAGTATCAGTCACTCTCTATATACTATTTCTTTTAAAGTTTATGACAGTGCTTTGAAGTAAGTTCTTTTATTGTCCCCATTTTGGAATAGAGGAAACTGAGACTCTGTCCCACAGCTGGTAAGGGATAAAGAAGAGATTTGAACCCAAGTATATGTGACTCCATCACATCATCTGTATCCTATCGCTTTTATTGAATGTGCTTTGATTTATTCTTTTCATGTAAACACACTTGTAGACACTATCAACTTAGGCCTGCTTTGCTTTTCAGAATATTTCACAAGGCTTGACTTTTTTGACCACCCCCTTTTAAATTATGTGCCTAGGCCCAGACTGGCCTCAGAGACGAGTGCTTTATATTTTTCCCCTAAGAATTTAATCGAAACCAAATTTGGTTTTCCCAAAGTCTATTTTCATTGATCAAGGAGGCAATGTAATTTATAGGTAAATGACAAAATCATCAGGAGACTGGGTAAGAGTGAGTGAACAAAATAAACCAAATGAGTCAACTGACAAGAGCCAGAATCTCGAGTATACCAGGCCACCTTGACGGACAGACTGTGGTGAGGTTCTGTCCTGAGCCCTGCAGGCCCCTCTTATGGGGGCTCTTGCCCCTGCCAGCAGCATGGTTGTGGAGCATCTGTCTTTTCTTTGACTCCATTAGGAGACACTGGAATTTAAGCTGTGTAAAAATCATCCTGTTGTTAAGGGCCTCTGATCTAAACACACCCCACTGATTAGAAATGTGTCCCATGTCAAAGCCCCGAAAAACACAAATTCTAATACTTCCAAGTGCTCTTTAATGTGGGTTAAATGCCTACATTTATCTCATAGCCTGTGGTGCCAGCTGAGGAAGAGGCAGCAGTAGCAGGAACCTTTGCCAGCCCAGCCTTTGGGATGGCTCTGAGCACAGCAGGGAGGAGCTGAATGCATTTCAACGGCAGCCAAGTTAGTGGTTTAAACTTCATAAACATGTCTTCAGTGTTATGATTCTTATCTTTATGTGATGGCATTCGTACCTCAAAGGATAGCTATTAAAGAAAAAGCACAATTCAGCAAATAGTTCTAAGAACTTTGATTAAAAAAAAAAAGTCGATTAATCATTTTTGGTTGCTTGTCTTTCTTTTGACCTTTTCCTCTAGAGCCATCCTCATAACACAGTCAGGATGCTCAATCATTTACCAAAAGGGTTAAGACAATATAACCTCTTTATGATTAAAAATAAAAATGAAGTGAAACGGAGTTCTCCATAGTTTTATAGTTTTCTTGATTCTGGGATTGGGAGTGCATCTGGAGTGACTGGCTAGACAGTTATGTTGATCTTGACTGTGCATATTCACGTATCTGGGGGTCAGTTGGCTGCCAGCTGATTTAGGCTGGTCTAGGCTGCCCTTGGCTGGAATGACTGGGGCAGTTTGGTTTTGCTTCACATGCCTCTTGTTCTCTAGCAGACATAAATCTCAAGGTGATGGCAAAGGTACCAGAAAACAAGTCCCAATGTACAAGATCATTTCAAGTCTTTGCATCACATTTGCTAAATTCCATAGGACAAAGGTAGAATGTACTTTTCCTCAATGATCAATGTACAAGATCATTTCAAGTCTTTGTGTCATATCTTCTAAATTCTATGGGACAAAGGTGTTCACACGGTTGAGCCCAGTATCAAAGAGTGGAGCAGGTTACCCTTATCCATAGTAGGAGGGTACTTCAAAGTTACATGGTATAGGTATGGTTAAAGGGAGAAGTAAAAACATAAGCCCGTGATTTCAATGTACCATACAAGTGATTCTATGCCCCCTAAGGTTAGAGTCAGTATGCATTATTTGCCAATAGCTAAGATCCAGTGCATATCCAATCAGGAGGCCACGTTGTAAAAAAAGCAATCTCTTGAGTGACTGATTTTATAATCCAAGGTAGAAGAAATGATTTGGCATCAAAGGTGGCCAGAAAGACTCACGAGTGAGTGAGTGAGTGAGTGAATCTACTATTAAGATGTCAGTCCTTCCCAAATCAATCTGTAGATTTGAGATAATCCAAATCAAAATACCAGCAAGCTCTTTTTTTTAGAAATCACCAAAGTGATCCTAAAACTTTTATGGGAAAGCAAAGGAAACAGCAGTGAAAACAATTTTGAAAAAGGACAAAGTTGATATCAGGATTTGTTATAAAGCTACTTTAATCAGGAGTGTGTATTTATGAAAGGATAAAATACACACTAATGAGAAAGAATAGAATCTAAAGGAGTTGCACAAATGTGCAACTTTATTCACAATCTCCAAACACTAAGGAACCACAGAAATTCGATAGGGAAAACATACTTTTTAAACAGATTGTGTTGGAATTTGAATACCCATATGTGAAATCATAGGTCTTGACCCATACCTTACAACATATAAAAAGGAACCTCAAAAATGGAACCTAGACCCATATGTAAGACCTAACATTATGAAATTCTGGAGGAAAATATAGGGGACAATGTCTTTGCAACCATGAGCAAGGCAAAGATTTCTTAACTGGGACACACAAATGATGAATTACAGAAGAAAAAAATGATAAGGAGGACATCATCAAAATTAGAAAGTTCTGTTCTTTGAAAGTCATGGTTAAGAAAGGAAAATGAACAAGCAAGCCACAGACTGGGGAAAAATATTTGTAAAACACATTTACTATAAAACACTTGTATCCAGAATATATAAGGAAGTCCGATAAATAAAAATAAAAATAACCCAGTAAAAATGAGAAAAGAATTGGACACTTCACTGAAGAAGATATATGAATGGCTAATGAACAAAGGAAAAGATACTTAACATATTAGTCATTAGGAAAATGCAAATTAAAATCACAATAAAATACTAATACACATCTCCTTGCTGACTAAAATTTAAACACTGCAAGATCAAGACTTAATAAGAATGTAAAGCAATCCTAATTCTCAGGCATGCCTTGTAGTAATGCAAAATGGTCCAGCTGCCTTGGAAAATATTTAACACTCCTTTATAGAGTTAAATGTCACCTGTATGGCTGAGCATTTGAGTATTTACCCAAGAGAAGTGAGACTATGTCCACACAAAAAAACTATATGTGAATACTTAAAACAGCGTTATTCATAATCTCCCCAAACTAGAAACAACCCAACTAACCACCACCTGGCAAATGGATAAACAAACTCTGGTACATTGATACAAGAGAATATGACTCAGAAATAAAAAGAAGTGAACTAGTGATTAAGGTAACAACATAGATGAACTTAAACGCATTATGTGAAGTGAAAAAAGTCAGACTTAAAAAGCTACCTGCTCTATCATTCCACTTAAATAACATGCTGGAAGAGGAAAAACTAGGAATAGTGGAGTGGCTGCCAGGAGCTGGGGTAGGATGAGAGCACTTTCTGGGGCTGAAAATGTTCTGTAGCTCGACTAAGTGGTACTTACACACACAACCGTACGTGTTTTTCTGAATGCATAAAGCCGTACACCAGAAAGGGGTGAATTTTACTATATGTAAATTATACCCCAAAAATCTGACTTAGAAAACAAGGAGTTAGGGAAATAAAAGGTAGAGCCATTATACTTGAATAGGTATAGAGCTGAAGCCTCAAATCTAGCCACCAAGAGAAGCCAGAATCTTCTTATCCTCCCATAGCATTTTCAATCAACAATTATTGTCAGAAAACACATCTTGAACCACAGGTCTTAAAATTTTTAGTCCTCCTTGACCCAGCTTCCATTTCTAGAAATTTATCCTAAGCAAAGAATCTTAATTGATTTTCCTAGAAAGGAATTACTGGCAACAAAGCTTAAAATTCTAAAAAATTGGAAATAACGTTAATGCTCACCAGTACTGCTGGTAGTAGATGGACTAAAGGGAGAAATATTAAATAAGCTTTGGTGCATCCAAACAATGGAATACTATCTTGCTGTGAAAGAATATTTAATGATGTGGTGGTGTGATTATCATATAGTAAGAATGTCAGATAAAAAGAGTATTTATGGTATAATCCCTTCCTGGAAATGTGTGATGAGAGAGAGATACAAAGACTGAAAGAGTCAGTATGCCAAGATGCTAATGATCGTTATTATCTAGTGGTAGTGAGATTATAGATGATTTTTTCCTTCGATTTTCTAAATCTCCTGTGATGAATATGTATTTCTTTGAAATTAAGGAATAAAATAACCTCACAAATTACTTTTTTTTTTAAGATTTTTTTAAGATTTTATTTTATTTGACAGACAGAGATCCCAAGTAGGCAGAGAGAGAGAGGAGGAAGCAGGCTCCCCACTGAGCAGGGAGCCAGATGCGGGGCTCGATCCCAGGACCCTGACATCATGACCTGAGCCGAAGACAGAGGCTCAACCCACTGAGCCACCCAGGTGCCCCACCTCACAAATTACTTTTTAAAGACATTCATAGATATTTTTGAGCCAAGAACCAATCTCATCACACTTGATCTTCACAGATATCCTAAAGTCTGTGTAGCCTTCATTGAGTCCAAACAGTTAAAAAGCTGAACCCCTTATTATGGTAAACATTTCACAACACATGTGAGTCAAGTAATTATGTGTTACACTTAAACTTATACAGTGCTGTACATCAATTATATCTCAATAAAACGGAAGGGGGAAAAATAGGCTAAATATTTATTACAAAACCCAAACTAAACCAACAAAAAAACCTGAATCCTAATGGCCAGCTGAGTTTCTAAGGGGCAGGAGGCATTTGACCCCTTTAAGAATCTTTGAGCCCTACCATATATTTGCTTCTGTCCACAGGGAATGGAAGCCCCTTCCAGGTTGTCCTGGAAACCCAGACAACCAGGTGCAAAGTGATGGATTCATGAACCAAAAAGACTTCCACTGTGGTAGGCAGCTGATAAACTAGCTTTTTAAAACTTAATACTGAGCTATTTTAGAAGTGTTATGTTAATGAGCGTTAAGCAAGAGTCAAAAGACCCAGAAAAGACCTGTGTTACCACAGGCAAGATTTTCACCTCTCTGACTTTTATCTGAAAGATGAAAGAGTTAAACCAGGAAGTCTCTAAGAATCTACTGTTCTTCTAGTTTT